>NC_053156.1:119375931-119975931 GCF_016835505.1 Polypterus senegalus
ATTCCATAGTGTTGATTCTACATTTATGTGTATTTACTTCATGATACTGTATATGGATTAATTTTATAATTATGTGTTAATCTTAGATGTAATTAATAATGATTAATTATACATTTATGCCATTAATTAAGTTTTTTTAATTGATTCCCAGCCCTACTTAATATACAAAGGTGGCCAGAAAGAATTTAGGTGTACTCATGGACTCTGGCCTGAACTCTTAATCACACATTAACCATATTTCTAGGACTGTATTCCGTCATTTAAGGAAAATTGGAAAAGTTTGACCTTTTATAACATTACAAGATGCAGAGAAATTAATTCATACTTTTGTTTTTAGTCAACTAGATTACTATAAAGCACTCCTAACAGGACTATCCATGAAAAATATGTTAGTTATTTCAGAATGCAGCAGCAAGAATCTTAAACAGAAAAAGAAAATCTGAGAATTAGCATCATTACATTTGTTACTTATGACCTTTAGAATTGATCTTCAAACACTATTAATTGTACATAAAGCTCTAAATAATCTTGCTTCTTCCTATATTTTGGAGTGTCTGTCCCTTTACATTTCCAGTTGTAACATTATATCTTCTAATAGCAGTCAGCTTATTATTCCAAGAGCTAAGTATGAAAGAATTGGTGAGGTGTCCTTTTACTGTTGTGCTTCAAAAACTGAAGTATGGATAGAGATATGCCAAACTAACTCTGTGGAACATTTTTAAAAACTTATAAAACTTTTAAAATCGACTTTTAAATTTAGCTGTTTCATAGCAGTATTTTATTTCTGCTTTTAATAGTGTATATATGTATTCCTCATGAATTTGCAATCATTATTAATCTCTACTTTTCTGTTTTCTGATCAAAGCTCTGTGATGTTCAAATGGAAGTGGTCACCCCAACTATCTATGAGGCTCACTGCATCATATCTTTTAGAACAAAGTTTAAAAACCAATAGGAACAACTTTTACTTAACACACATTTACTCTGTGTTAAATCGAATGCCCAGTGAGGGCAAGGCAGTCCTTTGGCCTTGGAACCACTGCAAGGATTTGTTTTCTTTATTTTATATGACCACCTGACCATAGCATTGGAATTATCATTAAAGACTTGAAAACAAATTTATAAATAAGAACTCTACTTTATCTTTTACTTGTTGATCTGTGTTAGGTGTGTATTGAGTTATTTATTATTTTAGGTATGCTATTTATTAATTTCTATTCTTATCAATTTTTTATTTGTTTTTCTTTTTTTTTAAGTTTTTACTTTGATTTCTTGTGAAGCATTTTGAGCAATGTTCTTTGTATGAAAATGTGATTTAGAAATAAAAATAAAAAAATTTTGTTGTAATTTTGTAGACTTCTTGGAAGTATAAATTAATCAATAAAAATCATTGGTAGTCTTCTCTGCTCCAATGTGTAAATAATTTTCTAATTATGAAAAATGAACAGGTGAAGTCCTAAACTAAAGGAACTACCTTTGTCAAAATTGAGTAAAAACACTTTATAATGACCTTCATTAATGAACCCTTAAAAACTGGTATAATGGATGAATTATTTCAGCTATGTACTGCAAAACTAATGAGTAAATGGTTTGCAAACATGCCAAGTGTAAACACCTTCATAAATGATTTTATTGTTACAAAGCAAGCACAATGGGGAAACTTTATTAACAGTACAACTTATGAACAATACATTTGTTTATAATAACTAAACGCAGTAACTGGTCATTAATGATAGTTATCACTAATCAACTAGACATTAATGAATTATTCAAAGTACAAAATAATTTTAATAAATGGTAAAAATTATTATTAGTCATTTGTTATTGGTTTAAAAGATTAACCTTATACATAAATTATGATTTAATGACATTTAAAACTATTTGGTGATTTCAGAATTACTGAATGGTGACTCAACGTTAGGAACCAAATCCAAGTATCAGTTATGCAAAGCGGAAGCAAATATGTCTCTAAATAACTAATGTGCAAATTCTCCCAATTGAATGACAAATATAAAGCACCCTAAAACTTACTCCAAAGAGTGTCTTCTTATATTTAAATTATCTTTGAAAATAAAAAAAATCTAAGAGGTTCTTTAGCATGTTTCTTAAACCCTAATTATCCATTCTTGGGATCAGGTTTAATAATTTCCCCTACAGAATTATGCTACTGCTCTTATGGATCCCAGATCTGTAATTCCAGTTTACCAATACTTTATGCAATACTTTGTGCTAGCCTAGCCACACTAACTAGCCCGTACTAACTATAAACATGCACTAGAACAAGCACATGTACATGTGGTCTTTGCCTGCCTACACACCAACATTACCGTGCCACTGCCCAGCTTCTCAGAAGTAGTTGTCCACACCACATGACAACTGGAGCCCCGCGCAAACCAAGAAACATTCCAATCATGTCACACATACACCCTAGGAGACCATATAAGCTAAAATCTGTTACCCACTATTTATCGCTGAAGATATATTCATTTAATTTGGCCAGTCAACCAGTAAGTTTGATAACATTGTGCCTGTGATGCATTGCATCACAAACAAATAGTTTGCTAGGTATTGTTTGTGGATTGTTACAGAAATTTATTATAATGTGCTACCCATCAAATTTGTGTCTACCTAGTTTCCTAGCAAGCGTATAATCTGAGGTGAAAGGCTTAGTTTGGTGTGCAAAGCATTAGCATGTAAGAAATTATTTAAACAGACATTTTTTGTGAAAGACCTGACATATCTATCTATCTATCTATCTATCTATCTATCTATCTATCTATCTATTTATTTATCTAATGCCTCAATGTATTAGTGTGAATGTGTAGTAAGAGGATTAACAATATTATCTGCCACAAGCACTTCCTCCTACAAAGGCATATTTAAGGACAATGAAAGACAGCATAGCATACTGCACAGATCAGAAGAGGATGCCCCGACCCTGGGTCTTCATGATATTTGTCTTGAAAAATAAAGTGAAAGTGTGTGAGGAAATGAATCAACTATTTGTCCAACATGATCCTATTTGGTGACTGCTACTTATAATATAATTATAGTTCTTAAGCTTTTTGAGATATTATATGATATCATCTGAAGTATTTCTTTTTGGACAAGTTGTGAAGAATCACTAAGCCCCTTTTGGTTTACACCTATCACTTTGCATTATTTGTATGCAAAGTGCAGAATTTAAATTTTCTGGACACCACTGTCACTGTTTGCAACAAACTGTAACATGGGGTTTGAATACATCTATTGTGTTTTGAAAAAGCCCACCTGAGGCTGTTCTATCTGAGACATTTCAAGAAGTTTGAAATATCTATAAAAACAAAGATATTACATTTTTTGAACCAATTCACCAAGTGACTGGATGTCATATGGTGAGCGTATCTGTAAGCTAGCAGGGATCCACAAATCACCACTGAGCTAATACATTGCACAATGTCAACTGTAGATAGAAAAAAGTTACATTTTAATAGCAGAATTATCGGAAAATGTATAGGACTAAGGTGACCAGACATGCTGGGCTGTATAAGCAAATTGTCTTTAGAACATTCCAACACTGACTGATACATTGTAATTGCCATTATTCATCCATGAACAACTTGTACAGGAAAGTGGAGGATTTGAGGTTCCTGGGCACCACTATTTGTAATAATCTTTAACATGGGGAGGTTAACACTTACTTACAGTATATTACAGTCTAAAAAGTTCACTGGAGGCTGTTCTGAGACATAAAAGTCCAGAATGTCTATTATAACAAAGAAATTGCTAGAATTTTCTAGAGGTCTGTTATTGAATGTGTTTGGTGTGACAATCTCTCTTCTAGAGAGAAGGAAGCATTTAGAGTGGTAACATAGGGCATTTCTTCTAAAATCGTCAGTTTCAGTGTACCTACCCTATTTCACTTTACTTTTTAAAACTGGAGCGTAAAGTCATTAACATCTAAAACTGTACATACTCTCTTAACTCTAATTTATTTTGGTAAATGATTTCTATCAGGAGGATTTCTTGACATGAATTACGCACATGTTGTGAGATGCATAAACTTGACATAATGATCATAAAGATCTGAATTAATTTGAATATTTATGTACTTTTATTAAATTGATTATTTGGTGGTGATTGGAGAATGCTCATTGTTCATAGCTCTAAATGTAGAGTTTGCGTTGATATTTACAGCATGTCTGTCACCAAATTAAATATGCATTTTTCAGTTTTATAAAATTAAATCAAAGTACACATTAACCAAAAACATGCACAAAATGAAATTGCAGAACCAGGCTATTTTTATTTACAAATGTGAATGTTCATAATGAATTTAATTGTAAGCAAATATATACATTATACTTCATTTTCAAGTGTATTTTTTCTGTAGCATTTCATGATTGACATTTCTAAAAATGGCATTACTTTACCTTTGAACTAGCACTTAAGTTTAATTAACACATTGTTTGGGAGACTTTCTTACTTAAATATTTTTCATTAATTTATTCTTCAAAAAGTTTCAGAACGACAGGAATGTAGTTTATGAAATTAATGACGATTTAGATGCTTTCAGAAGGCATCTTTCTGAGCTAATTCACTGAGTTGCTGGATGTCATATTGTGAGTATATCTGAAAAACTAGCAGGGGTCCACAAAATCATCACTGAGCTGATAGAGAGCATGATGACAAGTGTATATAGAAAAAAGTAAAATGTTAATAGTGGAATTATCGCTACATGCATAAGGCTGAAGTGAGAAGTCACGCTGGACTGAATTAAAAAATCTCATCTGAACATTCAAGCAGTAATTGATCCTATTTTAATATATAGTATTTAACTGACCATTGTTGAGCACTTTAATCAAAAATGCTGTTTAACATAATAAAACTTAAGTGCCTCAGCTAGTAACAACTGATGGAGTTTAATTTATCATTAAACGTATACAGCACTGTGCATTATATTACAGATTAATGCAGTAAACATAATATGCTGTTTAGTAACTTTCCAACTTTTACATTTTTTTCAAATCATTTACTATATCTTTTTTTAAACACTATTCAGTAACTTGCTTTGTAAAGTTTATCTTTTATATTAATTCCCTGAATGTGACACATTACTTAATGCAAACATCCTTTTGATATCATATTGTATGGTTGTGCAGTGCTCACCAATGCCACCTCAATTGAATTCTAGCTCTTAGATCACTTGCTGTCCTTGGAAGGAACTCAATTCCTGTTTTATAGTCTCCCTTACAGCTGGCCCTGAAACTGTTCATTTGAATGATGGAATGCCAGCTCATAGTGTTGGTGACTCAGCACTGAAACTACCTTTACATTTATTTGCTTAGTAAACACTTTTATGCAAACTGACTAACAAAAGAGTTCAACAAAATCAAATCAAGTATTACAGAAAATGTTTGCAAAATTGTTCACCAAAAGTGAAGGGCACAGAAAACAATGCAAACTAGTTACAATTCCTAGGTTACAAAACCTAACTGCAGTTAGATAGAAATTCAACAAACTAGAGAGTTTTTAAATGCTTCTTAAACACATTGAGGGACTCAAAATTTCAAATTGAGGTTGGTAGCTTTTTCCCTCAAGCTAGTAGTTGCTCAGGAAAAGGGTGTTTATATTAATATTTTATGCAATGCTGAGGTGGCACCACCAGATGCCTATCATCAGCAGACTGGAGTAGTCAAGAAGGAGCACAGGACCTTGCAAGTGTCTCTGTATATATTGGTGCTAACCAGTGGTGATTAGTAGTCTTTCAAACAGGGGAAGCTTATTTTAAGCCAATGTCAAAAAATATGTCAATTATTACATCATATTATTTATATGTAAATTCTGCCTTCCTTTCTTATTGTAGAAAATGTTCTGTGACCCTGTCATACTAACTTGGAGACTTTTTCCAAAGACTTAACCAGATTCCTCCCAAAGGCCAGAAGTGTAAGGATGCTTAAACGGTTTTGGCCCATTGTGTTACGGCTATACGACTTGACTCATCTTAAGCAGGAGAAACTCCTCTCTACACCTGCTAATGTAGCTTCAGTTGTTTCCACTAAAGACAATAGCTTGTATAGCTGAGGCATTGCACTATGCAACTCCATGTCTTTAAAAAACACCCATAAATCACACAGCTTACCCCTTTTGACCTTGCAAGCCATGAATTGAATATTGGACTTGGAGTTCAGATCTCAGTCTTTCTAAATCAAAGAAATGGCCATAACTTTTCAACAGGCACTTTGGAAATTCCCTGGATTGATTAGTTCTAGGAAGCACATACTTTTCAAATTTGAGAAATCTGCTCCATAAGATTATCTAGGATGGCCTTGTACAGATTTCTGTAAAGCTCCTGGAGTTCCTCCAATACCCTAGGCTGATTTTGAGGGTCTAACGTGAGACTTGCTTTGAAATCGTCCTCTGACCTCTTCTCCTTTGCAAAAGAAAGGAGAAACTCAATTCTTTGCAATAAAGAACATCCATAGTCCTCTGCTGCACACTGTCAAAGACCACATCGGTTTCTGAGAAGATTTGTTCATATTAGTTCAACAAGAAAACAAACTCGAAATCCTCCAGTGTCCTTAAGACGCCTTTGTCAACATTGAGTGTGTCCTCATCTGATATGGTCTCATCCTTGATAATCTTTTCAAAAATCTTCAGGAGCCCATCATTGTTGTTCACCACAGTGCTCACTGTTCATGTTAAGTTCCACCGAGTAGGAGTGTTTCTAGGCAACCTTAAACACTCTGCACACTCGAGAAAAGACATCCGCTTGGTAGATTTATAAAAAATTGTGGCAAACACAGAGAGAGATGCAAAAAACATTCTTGATTCAGACAAGCATTTTGCCCCCTGCGACAACTCGAGGTTCATTCTGTGTGCATTGCTGTGTAATAACATTGCATTGGGGGGATATTGCTTTAACTTCAGCCTGAAGTCCATTCAGATAGGAAGCCATGACAGCAGCCCCATCATAGGTTTGAGCCACAAGTTTTTCTTTGTAATTGTAGCCCTGCATATTTTCATTTAAAACATCAAAGAGAGACTGAGCCCCACCCCTATGCACTCTACCCCGAAACATAAAAAAATCAATCAAATTCTTCCTGAATTGGACCCGTGATATCGACATATCGAACTATGACAAACAGTTGTGCTTGTCTACTTGCCATGCAAAAAATGGGAACAGTTTGAACTTGACCTTTGATTTCATCAACAACAGTGGCTGCAATAGCCAGAAAATACAGAAAATGACTGGAAGTGTCTGGCTAAGACAGAATCATATTTGGATAATGATTTAGTGAATTCTCTGTAATTTCCCTTGTTAGCAGATTCACTAGCCTCATCATGCCCTCTAAATGCCAGCTCTTGACTTCCAAGCAGTGAAGTGATGTCAGTTAGGCGGTTAAGAACGGCCCTGTTTTTGTTCACTGTTTCATTGTATTTTGCCACATAAATGCAAACACCTTCATTAATTGCATGTTCTACTCCGACTGTGCCAATAAAACTTAACCATGCACTCACATGTTCATTGATTTTCTCATGTCTTGTGTATGCCCTGTTAAAGTTAGTCAGATCCCCAAAACCAGTTTTTACCAAACATCCTGAGATGGTTTCATTAAGAGGCTTTGCAAACAGTACACTCTCTTTGTCACAGCATTTCCAGTTAGCTATCTCACCTTGTCATACCAGGAGAGTTGACAACATTGATTATTCTTCCCTTTTGAACCAAATCTTGGATGTTGCTCTTCCCTACTGTTTAATTCTAAATCTCTCCACATAAGGAAGACTATCAAATGGCTTTTCCAAAATCAGGACAACAGTATTAGCACTGTGCTATTATGCACAACTAACTAGATGGCTGGCTAGTACATCTACCTAGTTTGAAATAAATAAGCAAGCTTTGTTAAACTGCAACAAGAAGCAAACTCAAGAGCGCTACATTTATGTTTTTACTTACAAATGACAATAGTGGGATATATTGCTAGCAAATAAACTATGAGCAGCAGATTGTCTCACGACTTTACTTGTCAAAAATCCACATGGAACTGAACTTGAAATGTTCCGATGCCAAAAACACTGTCAATCAAAAAGAGGTCCAGCCACTTTGAAAAGTTCCTTCAATTAACATCCTGCTGCAGCCCAGCATCCTGGCCATTCCCACTGCCCCATTTAGTCCCAGAGATTTCCCTGGAAATGACGTCTTGAAACATTGTTCCAATAAACGTCTAGCTTTACTGTGCTGAAAACAAAGCATATTCTGATGTGCCATTGAAGGCCAGTGAAGCTGCTTTTCAATGGGTTTTAATGGATCGTGCTGCCATGGAAATGTACATTGGAACCTCGGGTCACGAAAGTCTCGGACCACATACAAATCGGGTTACGACCAAAAAGTTTGCCAAACTTTTGCATCTGTTCACAAACACACACTTGGGTGACGGACAAGTCAGTTTCCCTTCCAGTTCATATGTGCCGATGATTTCCGCACGTGTTCAGTCTCTCCCTGTACATTGTTCTTGGTCAGACGTGCATGCATGCAAGGTTAGTTTTCTTGGTTGTTTATGGTTAGTTTTTTTTATAAATTAAGGATTTTTAAAATTTTCATTTCTTTCCCTGTGCTTAAAACTCATTTAAAAAAAGTGTTTACAGTGAGCGGGATCGTAAGGCTGTAGCGTGAACTCTTGCAATGTTAGTTTTCTCTTTTCAACGTTTTCTCAGCGTTACTCAATGTTTTTACATTTAGTTTACTATTACGCTGTGCATTCCATGGTATTAATAACTATTTTTGTGCTTAAAAATCTTTAAAAAATATATTTACATACAGTTCATATGGTCTGTAACCGTATTTACATACAATCCTATGGGGGAAATTAGTTCGGGTCATGACCAAATCGGGTTGTGACCAGAGTTTTGGAACAAATTACAGCCGTGACCCGAGGTTCCAATGTATGAGAAAAAAATCACATTAGACGACCTGCAAGAAATTATTGCTGATTCTAAATGAACTAGCCATGAAGCTGAACAAGTTTTAGTATGCTCTTTGTAAAAGCAATGTAAATACAACAGTACATATCTGACAATTTTATTTTTGTGACATTTTAGAGGAGGCGAAGCTTCCCTTGTAGTCTGAGAGTGGTTGCCTCTGGTGCTGACTCATTAACTACTCTGTAGTTAAGATTTACAGTAAGGATTAGAACTTAAGGGTCCCTACTGGAAGTCAATGTAGTCATCTAAAAAGAGGAGTGACATATGCTCGCCTCATCTGGTTAAAGACCAGACATGTCACTGCATTTTGAATCATCTGCTGCCTACAGAGGGTTGCAGTAATTTAAATGTGACAAAAACTAAAGCCTGGACAAAGAATTTTGCTGCATACTCTGTCAAATACAGCCTGATCTTGTGAATGCAGTATAGAGTGAAACAACAAGACTGTGAGACTGTAGCAACATGGTTCCTAAAGGGCAGCTGGTTATCAATCATTATCCCAAGGTTGCGTACAGACTTGGTGGGCTTTAGTGATAATGAGCCAAGCTGAACCGGTGCTTAAGTTCCTGGATCACACCTTGAAGACTCCTGCCTCCTCGACTACTCTACAACACTGAATAGACGGATAAGCTGAGAGATAACAGGTTGAGCTGGAGATGATGTTCCTTTATCCAGGTTGCAATATCAGTGACACATGAAGAGATTTTAGCATATATCCCAAGTGGTCATCTGAAGGGAATGGCATGGACAGCTGTGTATCATCAGCATAGCAATGATAAGAAAAATCATGGGACACAGTGATAGGGCCTGGAGGGAAGGTATATACAGAGAAGAAAAGAGGGCCTGGGGCACCCCTGTCTTTGCCTGGTGCACTAGACAGGTAGCGTGGTGAAGGAGTTAAGACCTTAGGCTTAAGGACCCCATGGTTCTGGGTTTAAATTCTACTTCATTGTGTGACCATGAGCAAGTCACTTCACCTGGCAGTGCTTCAAATGGAAAAAAAAACAAAGGAAATTTAACAAATTGCATCTAGGATAAAGGCATCAAAAAAATAAGTAATAATATTACCCCAGACTCATGCAACTTATCAGCACCATTTTATAGTTCTACTTTCAAAATCAGCTGTTAACAGCAACCATTTGCAGTGGTATACAAAGTTTAAACACTATTATTTACTACAACTGCAGTCATGCCAATAGAGACAAGGACATATCAGCAGGCATTGTGGGTGCTGCACTGTCATGTGGTTTAGCAGAGGTGTTAAATTTCCTTCTGTGCAGTGATCTGCCCATTTAATGTGGAAAGGTGAACCTTTTTGGAGACGGCACTCTCTTGGCCACCTTCCTCCCAGAACTGCCACTGTCACTGGTGTTTTAGGTCCTGGATCACATCTTGAAGGCTCTTGCCTCCTACACTGCTCTGCAACACTACTACAATCTGCTTCACCTTCACCTGCATAGTCTTGCTACTTGCATTTTATCCATGACTGCTCCCTACCTGGTTCCATTTACTTCCAGAATAAAATCTGTTTTCCCAACACACAGCATTTTTAAATAATTGTTCAGTAGGCACTAATTTAAAATAAATGCATGCCTGATAAAAAATTGTTTAATTTATTTATTAATCCAAAAATAAGATATAGTAATATTCATGCAGTACCATTTCTTTGTAAGATCATACACACAAAAAATAAGCATTAAAACATCACCTCTGAAAGTAATGGGAGTAGAGAAACTTTAAAATCTTAAAGAATATTAATGATAATATGCAAAATAAAAATCAAGAAAAAACTAAATGAAAAAAATCTGGAATATCATTTGATTTTTTAAAATATCTAATATATACAATCTTTTAAAGATCTGATACAATCAAAAATAATTAAAGATTTATTTTTTCATTTAGCGCACAATAAGGGTTAAAGCTCCACTGAAAAAGAGCTCATCCACAACTTGCATGGTTCAAATGCTTACATGAACAACTGAGTTTTCTCCTTTAAATTCAAAGACACATGGAGTTAATTCCCGACTCTAATAATATATGAGTTAGTGTTGGTGATTGCTTTGTGATGATCGACTGCCACTTTGTCTAGGATTGTTTTGTGCCCAGTGGCCATGACCAACCCTGAACAGGTAAAATGGTTTAGGAAATGAAGGAACAGATTGATAGATGAATATCTGAAATAGTTCCTCAACAGCAAATTAACTTAATCAGAAACCTTCTGTATGGTGCCCATTTTCACTTCTGCAAAAGTACTTCTGGATTCAACTGCAACCAAACAATGATTCCGTTCAATTTTTTTGACTGGAAAACTGTACTTTAAAAGCTCGGAAACAGAGAAATAAGTAGTTAGAACCATTTATAATAAGAAACATAACAATTACTGACAACAGCCAAAGGTACAGCAAGTGAAAAACTACAAACAAGAGAGAATCCTGTATTTTCAGACTTTCATATATGAGCAAATATTTTGATGTTTTCGCCTGTATCACCTGCAATAAATTCCTCAGGACCATGTTTGCACTCTGTTTCTTGTCGTCATGCAGAGAGGCTGGATGAGAACTTGCAGCCTCTGAATTTAGAATTTAGACCACTTACCCAACTCAGGCAAAGGGAAATTCCTTTGCTCAAGATGAAGGTTGCTGAGTGATTTCTTATTAGCAACAGTTGGTTCCTACACTACACCACATTGCAATGCTGCTACTGCACATGATACATTCAGTAAATGACTGGAGAGGTGGACAGATGTTTCGGTAGCTGGGAATAAATGGAATAGAGAACTAGTTTGAAATAACTTAAAAGTTTTTAATAACACATAAAGACAGACAATCTGTCTGGTTAACTGTTATTTTCTGGCAAAGTGTACACACATGAACTGTACATCTAAGACTCTGTAAGCCTGAACTGCTACAGGTAAATCAAATGTACCAGTACTAATGTTGATGTGTCTAAACTTAAAATATTTTGTTGTTTCTGAACTATGTAGAAAATATACCGAACATAGAAAAAATTAAATATTACAATCTTTTATGTACAGGTCAAATATCTCAGATCATTATACAGTAGTTTTTGCAGGCTGAAAGCCTTTTTTAACTCAAACAGGAAGGCAGTATTTCAAACAGAATATAATTTTGATTGAAAAGAGTGGTCGTGCGGTGGGCTGGTGCCCTGCCCGGGGTTTGTTTCCTGCCTTGCGCCCTGTGTTGGCTGGGATTGGCTCCAGCAGACCCCCGTGACCCTGTAGTTAGGATAGAGCGGGTTGGATAATGGATGGATGGATGAAAAGAGTGAAGAAGCCAGATTGCCAAGAGGCAGTTGAAGCAATAATAAAATAATTTGCTAACTAATCTGTACATTTATGAAACAGTTGTACTGTATGAATAAAAATTCTTTTGATGAAACTGCCTTGAGCATAACCTAAAACCATCCATATTAATTATTTATTATGTCTGTAGCTGATTTGTGTGTAATCTTCTAAATCTTATTAGTCTTCTTCCCACAATCAACCAAATAAGAAACCTACAATATATGTACATTTGCAAGTTTTCTCAGACTATCTCATTTTTATTTTTTTTTTTTTACTATTTTTGAGACAAGGATCCTAACATATTTACAGTACATAAAACTGCACCATTACCAAAGTGCTGACAAGTCTCTTGGAAAAAGATAGGAAAATAATTTTCACTGTTGCTTGTATAAGCGTAACAGCTTGCCAGGTAACAGGATAAGCTGGAACAGAAAATTACTTGAATGTTGAAACCTATTTCAGAATGGTAATGTTGTTTTTCAGGCAGACTGATACGTTCTGTGGTATATCAGGCATTGTGAATATTAAACGTTTATCAAGTTGTCCATTTATATTTTAAAGGGATCTTAATTTAATTGTCTTTCATCAAAGTATATTGCAATGTATAATTGACTAAGGCAGGTAAAAACTAATTAGTAGTGCATCATACCCTGAGAGTATTTAATGCTGATAACCATTTCTCCATAACATTGCAATTATGTAATGTTTATAGAAATTAGGATCCATTAAAAAAAACTTTATTGATAAATAAGTGTAAAAGAATTATCAAAGCAGACTACAATTACGTATAAATACAGTAATATAACATTGATTTGAGGCATAAAAAACCCTAAAAGAACCCACAACAATGTAAGAAAAGATACTCAAAATAGAACAGTTATTCAATTTGAATGAGTTTCAGCTTCTCAAAAGACCTTTTAAATAAATGCATCCTACAAAGACTTCTCCTTCCCAGCATGTAACATACATTGTTTTACCTACTTTTTTCAATGTCTGGCATACATATTTGCACAAATTGATTTCTTGTTAATGATTCTTTTATAATCCCTAAATGTTCTGAGGTAGATAATGGCTGTACTTTGCAGACTTGATATCATTTGAAACTCAAAGACAGTTTCTGTTTGCTTTAGTAATCAGGGTAGATATAAATAAAATACAGAGATCATAAGTGCCAGTTTATACTTCACTCTCAGAATGCGTACACACATGCATCATGGCTACCATGCGTTCCCAGTGTTCATTTGACGCGTCCTCTGAGCACATCCTCAGAAATGAACACGATGTGTGCGTCAGTTGCAATACCAGCAAAAAGTTGGGGGAGGGGGCGCAGTGTGATCAAGTTGGAATGTGATGTCAGAATCTTTGTTTACTACCTACATGTGGCAGAAAGTCGCTTTGTGGTTCCTACAAGATCTATGCTCATGCTTCAACGATTGATGAATCGTTTCATGATGAAGCAAAATGCCAACATACAAATGCATTTGTGGTGCTTTTACATTCAAGCGTTGTATATTCCCCAATGTATCGACAGAATACATTTTAAAAGTCACACATACTTTCTTCTGTGCTGCCTTCACAACAGCATCAGAATGTACGCCACTGTATTTGAGCCATAGAGAAAAAAATGAAGGACATAGTGAAAAGGTCTATTTTGTGATTAAAGTAGAAATTTTGGCTTTAATCTTGAAATCTCCACTTTAATCTTGTAGTTTATTTAATCGTTAAAGTAGACCATCGTAAACGTCATCTTAAAACTGACCCTGTTGTTAATCGCTAAGTGCTTCTGGGACTTTTTTCTGAACTGACAGCAGTGGCAGGCAGCAATCACCACACAGAACACATGAAATGTATGATATTCCAGCTCTCTGCACATTTAGAATCCATAGATTTATACTTGATATCACATTCACAATGAGATGCATTAAAGTATGTTACATTTTATAGATAAGTTGTTAACGTAATTTAAATAATGAATACTGTTAACAATTACACACATGGGCGTGACACAGTGGCAGAGCGATAGCTCCACTGCCTCGCAGGGAGTCATGTCCATGGTGTTCCCTGCCTGGAGTTTGCATGTTTTCCTGCTGGGTTTCAACAGTGTGCTCCTGTTTCCTTCCAAAGACATGAAGGCTTGGGGATTTGGTGACATTAAAATGACTCTAGTGTATGTAAGTGCTTGTGTTCACCTTGCAATGATCTGATACCTCATCCAGGGATTGTTTCTGTCTCATGCCCAATGCTTGCTGGAATGGGCGCATCCCTGGATTGATGGATGTAATCATTAAACATCCTTTTCAGAGATATTGTGGTTAGGTGTCCTTGGATGTTTCAGGCAATTTATAACACAGCAGAGCCAAATGTTTTCTCACGGTGATGATATCTCGCATTGCCATGTGGTGGAATCTTACAGATTGACATAAAGTACAAGTATAAACAGTACAATGCTTGCGCAACAGAAGTATAAACCCAGCCAAAGACATTTTAATACCTTTCAGTTATCATAGCCATTATAGAACTAAACTGTCTCTTTATCCTGTTTATAATGATCTGTGTTGTTAGTTGATGAATTTTACTGCTATCATTCAGTATCAGACCTAAAATACTTGCCTTTGGTTCATTTACCATTTCCTTTGTCAGTAATTTGTTTCCAACTTCCCAAAATATTAAATAGAAAAGGGCTTGTTTTTAATTCAAATCAAATTAGTTTTTCAGTCAGAAAATAATTATTTTCAAGGTATAAAACACATATAGGGTGGTCCAGATTTAATTATTCAATTTTCATTACGCTATAACTTATTAAGTTTATTACATAGAAAATCACTCGGAAAATCCCGGGACTGATGACATGAAGAATCGCCTTCGCGCCAAACTAGAATTGTCCCCACATAAATCGAAGTCATCCAGACGATCTGGATCTGCATAATTAGATCTGGACCACCCTGTATTACCATAGTAGCCCCTATAGAATTATATTTATCCCCATAACATCCAGTCAAAAACAGTGAATTTTGTTCAACAAGAAAAAATGTTATTATGTAAATATCAAAACATCAACATAAATAGTGTCCACTGCTGTACTGAGGCAGTTTTCGTACATGTCTTTTGTGTAATACTGTATGTTTTGAAACAGTCATTAACAAATAGCCTAAACTCAAAATCAAGACAACAGAAGCATGTGTTTCTTTGTATACTTTTCTTATATTTTTTTCTGTTGCTTGAGCATCAGAGGGTAGAATGTCAGTGCCCGATCTGCACAGTGGACATGCCACTGTTATTGTAGGATACTACGACGCAAGGCTTAATGACTTCTGCATTTTCCCAGACACAAACATTGACAGTTGCTGCATTGTGTACAGTGCTTAGGGGGCTAACACATTTCTTGTCTTTCCAGTTGATCATAATCATTTTGCCTTTTTGACACACAGATACTGCATCTTGCTGCAGTGTTATGTGAATGAAGACACCCGGGGGGACATTTTCCGATCAGATGCCTCATTTTGGATGAGTTAATGCCGGTGAAACTCATCCGGGATAAGTTGATTTTTCAAATGCAGCCGTGTAGCAGATTAGTCTAGCTGGATCTAATCATCCGAGATGAATGTGCGCGCCCGCGCTGAATGAAAAGCCCATATATACTGAGTCTAGAAAACATGATCAGCAAGTCTTTGGTAGGCTGTAAGAAAATGACGAAAGAACGGGCACATTTTTTCACACAAGCGGAGCAGGACCTTTTACTCAAAGGATAAGAAGAATTTCAAGATTTAATATGCACAAGGGGTAACACTGCAAAAGCAGCCCAAACCAGAAAAGACGGCTGGCAAAAAGTGGCCGACAAATTAAATGCTAAGTAGTGTGCATTGTTACTTACTGAATTCAGCGTTTCATTTCCTATGTGTCAGATTAATTATTATTTAACATGTCATAATTCCAAATCAAACGTGAGCACAAGGAGAACATGGGAACAGGTTAAAGTGAAGTACAAGAAAAACTGGTAAATATTGGTATATAACTATTTAAAGAATTGTTGACATAAAGAATCATATATAATATAAAAACATTAATTTTAAAGCTAATAAGAAGGCATGAAAGCAGAAAACAGGTGGAGGTCCACGCGGTCCAGACCCTATCCACTGCAGAATAGTTGGCTCTTCAACAAAATGCCCATCGCCCTGTTTCTGAGGGCATTCCAGGGGAAGCTCCTCCTCAGAACCAGTTGTTGAGTCAGTTGCAGGGAATGTCATATCTTTAGAACTTGTGTCTGACCAACGAGATATTGACGAAGGTCAAATATTTGATGAAGAAACTGTGTCTGATAATTCATCAGGAGGAGAGGTACATTTTCCAAATAATGTTTGACCAAACTTCACTCTAATCAGTCCCATGTGCCCCAATAAAATTTGGAAATCCTGGGTATTGTGAATGTTAGGCTGATTGTGAGATTCTTTATGGAACTATGGGTGTTTTTGCCTGTGTATTACCTACCTGCAATGGGATGAAACGTTTATTGTCTGCACATGCAGGTGTCCAGGAAACACTATGAAAACCCAAAGGAAATATTTCAGAGCCAAACAGACTTTACGAATTGCCTGGCAAACTCCACTTTTAGATAGATTTTCTGCATCACCTACAGTATATAAAAAAGTGCCACTTGCAAAAAACCTAAAAGCAATGCATACTGTTGGTTGCTAATTCATGAACTATGAAGCCATGACTGAATGAATTCCACGCACGGAAACTGATTAAGTGTGTGAGCTTATCCTTGTTTACATAGCACAAACCTGCCAGGTTTGAGAATGTGGATGTGCTGCTATGACAACACATCCAGCAAGAGTTTCGAAAAACTGACAGATCCAGGATCATGCCAAATCATCAACAATACCCCATGGCATATCAAAGTCGTTTGTTTGTGCAGTGCTGCATGCTTCAGATTTATTATCTGTGTCAATGTCTAATGATCACACTGTCACTGTATTTTGAGTCAACTAATGATTCAGTTTCAGTTTGTTCTAAAACTGGCTTTATAATTTCTCATTTACACTCCATTGTGTTCTTTGGCTAAAGGCTATGCCTCATTCATAAATATTGATGACATACCATATAGAGACAAAACACATAGAAATATTCATGATTTTTTTTTGGCAGCATGATTCTATTTTATCCACTAGATGGTAACAGAATGCTATTTGAACCATTATTCGGGCTTATCACTGTACAATGGATTATAACAGCCTAACCCATAATTTTTAAAAAAATTATTTATCCTTTATTGAATTTATTAAAAGCATGAAACGTTCTATACATTCAAGTCATACTTAACAAAACTAAATTTAATTCAACCCTCATCCATGAGAAAGAAAGGAAAGCCAATATCCAGAGTAAACTCTGAGATTAGTAAAGAGGGAAAAGAGTCATTCTCCTCAATATACTGTAAATGCTTATTCTAAAATGTTACTGATTAGATCCCGCCAAGTGAGAATTAGATTTTTTCCTATTTCAAATAGTATATAACATCAGTAATGCACTGACTTAAAAGAGGAGGGCTAGGATTCTTCCAGTTGAGCAAGACATGTCTACATGCTAATAGTGAAGTAAAGGCAATTACAGTTTGTTGTCCTTCTCCACTTTAAACCCATATGGGAGTACACCAAACACAGCTGTTAACGGATTAGGAGGGATTTTGTCACCAAGGCTGTCTGATAGGCATTTAAAAATTGTTGTCCAGAATGATGTTAATTTAATACATGCCAAAAACATGTGAGCAGGAGCAGGAATGCAATGTTAGCAGGTTGCATCTTGCCCTGGGAATATTCTGGACAATTTTAAACAAGATAGATGTTCTCAATAAAAGATTTTTACTTGAATAATTGAATGTTTTGTGCATATGGAGCTAGAGTGAATTCTTTTCATGGCTGCCTTACACTCCTTTTCTGAAATGATGAGTAAAAGATCCTCTTCCCACTGCACTCTGGGATCTTTTAAAGAAAGGGACTTTAAAATGGTTTTATATTTTTTCAGAAATGCTATCTGAGTCTCCAAGACTGATCAATATTTCTTCTTTAATATAAATAAGTGGAAGGTGAGGAAAATTGGGCAGATTTCATTTAGCAAAGTTTCTTATTTGGAGATAGTGGAAAAATTGTGTTAATGGGAAGCTAAATTTGGAATGTAACTGTTGGATATAATAGGATGCAAACATATTATTTATATACAAATCTCTAAATTATTTAATCCCATACATTTTCCAAACACTAAAAACTGTAAATGTGAGAGGTGGAAAAAGGAGGTTATCATGTGGAGGTACCACAGATAAAATATTTTTTAATTTGGAGTGCTTCCTAAATTGATTCCAGTGAATGAAGGAGAAATGGGTTGTTAGTATATTGACCATAACTTGTATTTACTGATGTACAAAGCAGGAATATACGTAAAGAAGTACAGTAGGATTTAATTTCTATTGCAGACGAAGCTAGTGTGTGTTAATCTATTTGTGTCAATGTCCAGATTTTTATGGCTTGTATATTTGAAATAAAAGTAATAAAATTGAAAATTAGGCAGAGCAATGCCACCTTCTGATTTAGGCAATTGTACGGTTGCCCTGGATGTGTGGATATTTTGAATTCCAAATATATGAAGTTATGATTGAATCTAATTTCTTAAAAATGATTTGTCAATGTGTATGGAGATTTTTTGAAATTGAAACAGAAGATTAGGGAGGATATTCAACTTGATAGTTTTAATTCTCCTTCCTAAAGTAAGATGGAGGGTAGACCATCTATGCATGTCTTATTTAAGTTTTTCCAAGCAGACAGTAAAATTTTGTTGAAAAAGAGCTTTATATTTACCTGTGATGATTACCCATAGGTATTGAAACTGGTCTGCGTTGGGCTGGCACTCTGTCCAGGGTTAGTTTCCTGCCTTGCTCCCTGTGTTGGCTGGGATTGGCTCCAGCAGACCCCCATGACCCTGTAGTTAGGATATACAGTAATGTAGCGCGTTGGATAATGGATGGATGGATGGATATTTAAACTGATCTGCAACGATAAAAGGAAAAGTGTCCAATCTAATGCTATTTGCTAGAGAATTCACTGGAAAGAGAACACTTTTGTTCAAATTAATTATGAGTCCAGATATCATTTGAAATTCTGCCAGTGCAGTTAGGGCTGCAGGCACAGAATTTTGTGGGAATGAAATATACAGTACCGTATCATCTGCATGTAGTAATACTTTCTGAAAATCCCCTTTACCTCTGATGTATTTTGAAAATGAATAGCCAATGGTGATTGCAAATACTGTAGCAGTGGTGACATGGAGCATCCTTGTCAAGTTCCACATTCTAGTTGAAAGAAGACTGAAATAATATTAATATAAACTGTTTCTGGACTAGTATACTGTAGTTTAATTCATTCACATATGTTCGGGTCAAACCCAAATTTACGCAATGTGGTGAATAGATAGTCCCATTCAACCATATCAAATGCTTATTCTGCATGCAAAGATAATAAGAAATCCAGAGTTTTAGACTTCATGGGTGAATATATTACATTAAATAGGCTTCGAAGACTGGAAGCTAACAGACTAACTTTAATCCGGTTTGATATTACCGAAGGGAGCATTTTCTCAATCCTTCTAGCTAGAACTTTGGAGAGTATCTTAACATTATTCAGAAGTGAGATTGGTCTGTATGAAGCAATTTTAGTAAATTCTTATTTATTTTTAGGAAAAATGGTAATTAATGTTTGGTGAAAAGTTTGAGGTAGAATTTTATTGTCTCGGGCTTCTATAAATGTTGCTTAAAAAAAGGGCACCTAACTTAATAAATTTCTTTTATAAAATTCAGCAGGGTAGCCATCAGGACCTGTGGCCTCATGTATAAACGGTGTGTACGCATAAAAATGTTGTGTATGCCCATTTCCTCACTTTATACGATGTATAAAAAGTAAACTTGGCATAAAGCCAGACACATTCTCACGCCAACTCAAACCATAGCGTCTGCAAATTTTCGGCTCGATTTGGCAAACTGCCGGCACCCACCATCAAAGCAGTGCTACTGTTCCTGGGTAGTTTCCCTTTATTTTTTACATTCACATCCCTGACTCGGCTTTATCAAATACACTGATATTAACCGCATATTGATTTTTAGTTTAAAGCATCTGATTGTAATCAACCTGTAACCATATAATAATGGTGCATGGAATGGATAAACTATTCCAAATACTATAACTGCTTTAGTGTTGTTACTCTCAGTGCACCACTGAGTATTTTAACTCACTGTATCTGAGTGTGGAATCACTGCTCTACAGCAGCTGATCGGAAAGTTCTACTGCAGATTGTGTCAAGAGTGGAGAGAATTATTGGGCTACAGCTTCTAGCACACGCTGCCTCAGCCATGCATGCGCACAGTCTATTTGAACTTCTCCCATTTGGCAAACGCTTCAGAGTCTTTCCTGCAAGAACCTCACGGTTCAGAAACAGTTTCATCCCAAGAGATATAAACACACTGAGCCACTTATGCTTTCATATAGTATATTTTTCATTGCTTTTTATTGTATTATTATTATTTTTGTTGTTATTCTGACATTTTATAGGAAAATAAGTTTATGGAGGATTTGCATATTGAATCGTATTGTACCATACAATAACGATAAAGTAATTCGATTTAATAGAAGAGAGCGCGTATTTAAAGATGATGATGACTGGCTTCTAAGTTGATTTAGATTTACAGGCCCAAATCTTCTTGGAGCTCTTGATTTTATTTTCAGATGAAATGCAGTAACATATATATATTACAGATAACTTTTTAACTTAGTTTAAATAATGTATGCTGTTAGTAAATGTGTGGACAGAGTGGTCATTTGTATCCATGAACTGGTGCCTCGTTCAGGGAATGTTCCTGCCTTACGCTGTATGCTTGCTGGGACTGGCGTGTCCCTGAATGGCTAGATGAATGGAATAATTAAACATGTACTACAAAGATATTTCAATGTTTCTTAAAAGTTTTGAAGAATTGGTGTTCTATGCTTACAGATGGCTTGTCATTTATTAAAGAGCTCATTGTGTGGCAATTGGTTACTTGGAGAAAGAAAAGGAATTGAGGGTTAGTACGTTTAAAAGAGACAATCCTACAATAAATGATTTTATCAAGGGCCGTGCACGGCGCAGCAAGCATCTTGTGGGAGTCAGGAACAATCTCTGGATGGGGTGCCAGCTCGTTGCTACCATTGCACCACTGTGGCCCCATGTTTAATACATGTTTTTAATCAATTCATCATGAAAATGATATCAAGTATACATCTTAGTATTTAAATTCTTCAGAGAGCTGTAATATCATGAATGTAATGTATTCTGTGTCCTGTCTGCGTAAGAGAAAGCCTGTTCAAGAAGCAAGTAGTGATCCACACACATAGAGCACATAGAAGAACACATAGAATACGAAGCATTTAATGTGTTACTTTAGTTACGATAGGATTTGCGAAACTGTTGATTTTAAAATTAAATTTATGAAGTTCTACATTAATAACAAAATAAACTACATGATTAAAGTGGAAATTTCAATGATTAAAGTTGACATTCCAAGAATTTTTTTTCCACTGTGTCTTTTCTCTGTACCCTAATAAGCTTCCATATGATACTCAGATGTTGAGCTAAGACTCGCCTTTTCACTGTGACTTTGATATCTGACCACTTCTTTTTTATTTTGGCCACTGTGTGGCTTTCTGAACTTGAACTTTCGATCAACTTTCTTTTGTTGTTTATATAACTGCTTAAACCAACAAATAGTATGTTTTTTTTCTTGCCTCCACTTAGCATTCGCTGATATTCTTCTTTTTTTCTTGTGCTTTTGCCATTGTTTTTTCACAGAATACTGAACTTAAGAGAATATTTACATTGATCTGCATATTCAAAGAGGTGTAATTCATTGATGAGTCTGGGAGGGGCAGCAGGTGGGTGCAAGAGCATTACATTTCACGCTGACTGGGATTAATGTAGTGGAAGAGTGTAGAAATTGACTTACGCATGGTTTTCTCCATCTGAATTTTTTTTGTGCATACATACATTTCGACTTTTGTCCGTATGCCATGTTTTAGTGTGAATTGTATGCATGGTGTTATGCATGAGGCTCCTGGTTCATTCCCACTCTGAAGTGAGTTCATAGCATGTAGTAATTCTGATAGTGTCATAGGTTTCATTCAGTTACTCTGCACTGAAAGTACCTAGCTGTGGTATTCATGATATATCAAAAAACATATTAGATTGTGTCTTGCATGCTTTAAATTGAGTAGATAAGGATTTACAGTATACTTGTCTCTAAATATGTTTAAATTATATTTTTATGGTCAATGATTTTATCTCTGTTTGTGTTCGTTATTACTGATATTGCATTGTAAACTTCCTGCTTGTGGATTTGTTGATCTAAGATCTTTTTAGCCTTCTCACGGTGTTCATAGTAATGATGTCGAATTTAAAAATGAGTTGCTTCATTTGTTTTGTTGTCAAGAGAGGTTGAGTTCTGATTGCAAAGCCTGTCTTTTCCTAAAAAGTTCCTGAATTGCAGACCTGGATGATCTATTCTGGTAATTTCACTAATTAACTCTAAGGCCTTCTTGGATTCTGATTTATTTTTGTGGGAGAGATACAAGATAATCTGTCCCCTTAAAATGCCTTCAGAGTTTCCCAGAGTATTCCTGCAGAAACCTCTGAGGATGCATTTCTCTCTAAAAAATAACCAGTTTGCTTACATTTAAATTCTGTATAGTTCTCATCTGCTAATAACAGAGGGTTAAGACACCAGCTGTGAGATGAGTATGTGGGGCATAGTATTTTGAGCTCCATGATCATAGGGACATGGTCAGATATAACAATAGAGTCGTATTTGCAAGATTTGATTGAAAAAGAAAAATATGTACTGTGATGTTGTGCAAAGAGTGCGAAATGATGACATCACAAGTGCCAATACATATCATGATTAATTACACTGTTTAAAAGTAAATGACAAACAGTGCTTAATAGTTGAGGCTGTGTGTAAAACAATGGGAGATTTCACTAAAGCAAAAAGTTAAAGGAAAAATTAAATAAAATAAATGTTTGTTTTGATGGAAATGCATTGTATAATTTAAGTAGGCCTCTAGCTGTTGAAAAAATGTTTTACCCTACATGATAACAAATTAATTTTAGTCATTAATTTAAACTTAGCAACTGTGCGATCTTGGGGGTATTTTTCGTACGTGGATTACTCGTTTAGCCGGATGTAATTGTTGACGATTTGGCATGATCCTGGATCTGTCAGTTTTTCAAAACTCTTGCTGGATGTGTTGTCATAGCAGCACATCCAAATCCTCAAACCTGCTCGGAGCAGGTTTGTTCTATGTAAACAAGGATTAGCTCACACACTTAACCAGTGTCCATGCATGGAATTCATTCAGTCATGGCTTCGCTGTTCATGAATGAGCAAACATTTGATATCAGTGCACAAATTATAAGAAGAGAATTTGATATAGAGAGGGTTTTGCGCGATCAGCAAGATCCTTTATTGCTGCTGGAGGAAATTCTTTTCGAAAGATATCGCTTTAGCTGAGGGGGAATATTGTACCTCAAAGATTTATTAGCACCTTATATTTGAAGTCAAACTAGGCGAAGTCGGGCTCTCACAGCCACACAGACAGTATGCATTGCTTGGAGATTTTTTGCAATTGGCACCTTTTTTATATACTGTAAGCGATGTGGACAACCTATCTAAAAGTGCAGTTTGTTAAGCAATTTGTAAAGTCTGTATGGCTCTGAAATATTTCCTTTTGGTTTTCATAGCGTTTCGAGTTGCAGGGAATGTCATATCCCTAGAACTTGTGTCTGACCAACGAGATATTGACGAAGGTCAAATACTTGATGAAGACACTGTCTGATTATTCATCAGGAGGAGGAATACATTTTCCAAATAATGTTTGATCAAACTCCACTCTGATCAGTCCCATGTGCCACAATCACATTTGGAAATCCTGGGTAATGAGAATATTAGGCTGATTGTGAGATTCTTTATGGAACTGTGGGTGTTTTTGCCTGTGTACCCGCAATGGCATGAAATGCCTCTTTTATTGTCAATCAATCAATCAATCAACATTTATTTATATAGCACATATTCATACAAAAAAATGTAGCTCAAAGTGCTTTACAAAATGAATAGAAAAATAGAAGACACAATAAAAAATAAACATAAGTCAACATTAATTAACATAGAATAAGAGTAAGGTCCGATGGCCAGGGTGGACAGAAAAACACAAAAAACTCCAAAAGCTGGAGAAAAAAATAAAATCTGTAGGGGTTCCAGACCAAGAGACCGCCCAGTCCCCTCTGGGCATTCTACCTAACATAAATCATCATATTTTCATGGAAGGACCTGATGATGATGGTCACGTAGACTTCTGGCTTTCAGTCCATCATTGTTGGAGCATCATGATGCTTTGAGTAGGTGGTGGTGGCACAGGCCGCCACCACAAAGAAACCGGAAAAAGAAACAGAAGAGAGAGTAGGGGTCAGTACGGATTTTAGAGCCACCATGAATAGTTATTATGAAGAATTGAACATACAGAGTATCAGGATTATGTTAAAGTGAAGTTATAAAAAGGCCATGTTAAAGTAATGTGTTTTCAGCAGTGTTTTAAATTGCTCCACTGTATTTGCCTGGCGAATTCCTATCGGCAGGCTATTCCAGATTTTAGGTGCATAGCAGCAGAAGGCCGCCTCACCACTTCTTTTAAGTTTAGCTTTTGGAATTATAAGGAGACACTCATTTGAAGATCTAAGGTTACGATTTGGAATATAACGTGTCAGGCATTCCGATATATAAGATGGAGCGAGATTATTTAAGGCTTTATAAACCATAAGCAGTATTTTAAAGTCAATCCTGAATGACACAGGCAACCATTGTAGTGACATCAAAACTGGAGAAATGTGTTCGGATTTTCTTTTCCCAGTTAGGATTCTAGCAGCTGCATTCTGCACTCGTTGCAAATGATTTATGTCTTTTGGGTAGTCCTGAGAGGAGTGCGTTACAGTAATCTAGTCTACTGAAAACAAAAGCGTGAATTAATTTCTCAGCATCTTTCAATGATATAAGAGGTCTAACTTTAGCTATGTTTCTTAAATGAAAAATGCTGTCCTAGTGGTCTGATGAATATGCGATTTAAAATTCAGATTACAGTCAACGGTTACCCCTAAATTTTTTACTTCCGTCTTAATTTGTAATCCTAGTGCATTAAGTTTATTTCTGATAACCTCGCTGAATCCATTATTGGCAATTACCAAAATTTCAGTTTTCTCTTTATTTAGTTTGAGAAAATTACTATTCATCCATTCAGAAATACCAGTAAGACATTGTGTTAGTGTATCGAAAGAGTCGGAGTCATCAGGTGCTATAGATAAGTACAGCTGTGTGTCATCAGCATAGCTGTGGTAGCTCACATTGTAACCTGAGATAATCTGACCTAACGGAAGCATATAGATTGAGAATAACAGCGGACCCAGGATAGAGCCTTGTGGAACACCATATCGGATATCATGTGTCTTTGAGATTTGATTACCACAACTCACAAAGAATTTTCTCCCTGCCAGGTAGGATTCAAACCAATTTAAGACACTGCCAGAGAGGCCCACCCATTGACTAAGGCGATTTCTAAGAATATTATGATCAATGGTGTCAAATGCAGCACTCAGATCTAAGAGGATGAGAACAGATAAATGGCCTCTGTCTGCATTTACCCGCAAGTCATTTACTACTTTAACAAGTGCAGTTTCTGTACTGTGATTTGTTCTGAAGCCTGACTGAAAAGTATCAAGAATAGCATGTTTATTTAGGTGGTCATTTAACTGCATAATGACTGCCTTCTCTAAAATTTTACTTAAGAAGGGCAGGTTAGAAATGGGTCTAAAATTTTCAAAGGCAGAGGGGTCAAGATTATGTTTCTTAAGAAGGGGTTTAACTACAGCAGTCTTAAGACAGTCTGGAAAGACCCCCGTATCTAATGACGAATTTACTATGTCCAGAATATTGTCAATTAGCACGCCTGATACTTCTTTGAAAAACCTTGTTGGTAATGGGTCAAGGACGCAGGTGGAGGATTTCAGTTGAGAGATTATACTGTGTAATTCAGGTAAGTCTATCCTGGTGAAAGCATTTAATTTGTTTATAACGGAGTACCGGGGCTTTGGAGGTTCTGCAGTGTTCGGGAGATATACTATGTTATCTCTAATATCATTAATTAATGCACACACAGGTGTCCAAGAAACGCTATGAAAACCCGAAGGAACTGCAACTGACCCAACAAAAAAAAGGGCTAAATGGAACATACCTATGGCACAAATTGAGTATAAATATATGCAATGACCATCCTTTACCTGAAATTAAGTGACCACTGCATCCTGCCACTGGTTCTGAGGAGGAGCGTCCCCTGGAATGCCCTCAGAAACAGGGTGATGCGCATTTTGCTGGAGAGCCAACCCTTCTGCAGGGGTTAGGTGTGGACCGCGTGGACCTCCACCCGTTTTTTGCTTGTCAGCCTTCTTATTAACTTTAAAATTAATGTTTTTTATATTATATATGATTCTTTATATAGTTAATTCTTCTATAATATAATATATAATATAATTCTTTAAATAGTTATATACCATTATTTACCAGTTTGAAGTATATACTTGTACTTCACTTTAACCTGTTCCCATGTTCTCCTTGTGCTCAAGTTTGATCTGGAATTATGACATATTAAATAATCATTAACCTGACACATAGAAAATGAAATGCTGCATTCAGTAAGTACAATGCACACTATTTAACGTTTAATTTGTCGACCACTTTTTGCCAGCCGTTCTGGTTTGGGCTGCTTTTGCAGTGTTACCCCTTGTGCATATTAAATCTTGAAATTATTCATATCCTTCTAGTAAAAGGTCCTGCTTTGCTTGTGTGGAAAAAAAATGCGCCCGTTCTTTCATCATTTTGTTACAGCCTATCAAAGCTGATCAAATGCTGATCATGTTTTCTAGACTCAATATATATGGGCTTTTCAATCAGCACGGGCGCGCACATTCATGTCGGATGATTAGATCCAGCTAGCCTAATCTACTACACGGCTGCGTTTGAAAAATTGACTTATCCCGGATGAGTTTCACCGGCATTAACTCATCCAAGATGAGGCATCTGATCTCGGATGAATTAAGCGACGTACGGAAAATACCCCACTTATCATTTTGTTTACACCACTGGCTCTTAAGAGTTTGAAATTAGTTTTATATTAATTCAAATTCTGAAAGGGGTATAAAGAATCTTGCACAGATTTAAACTTCACATAAAGGGACACGCAGTAGTAAAAATACAAATAAGTTAACTCTGAAAGTCCTATTACATTATTAAAAAGGCAAAATAAAGTAATACATTAAATATTGCTTTCTGTAATGCTAGGACTATTAAGAATAAAGTAAATGAGTTGGAATTATATATTATGTAACTGCAAATACCTTTGATATAACATGAATAAAAGAAACTTGGATAAATAATACAGGTGGGCAAGAGTATAACATCACTAGTTAAAGATATAGCAAAGACAGACAAAACCAGAAATGTGGGGGAGCCGCCATTTAAGTAAAACAATTTGAATGCAAGCCTACTTCAATGAGATGGTGAATCATATCTTAGAGATGAGGTTTAGATTCAGAGTCAGTCAATGCATTAGGTGACATAGGGCACCATCTTTCTAGAGGATGCTGTTCATGAAATTTAAGGGGCACACACTCCAGAAACCAATGGAGCTGTTTATGAAGCCCAAGTGATGCAAGCTCCAGAATTACCAACCCTATAGGGGGGTTTATTTAAGGGGCATTTGATCCAGACACCACCTAGGGCTGCATACAAGGTTCGACCTGAGCAGTAGCATTAGGGATCGAGGGCTGATATTGGGAGTGTGTTATATGCAGACAATTATTTAAATTTACTTCTTTTTAGTAACATAAAAAGGAAATTTTAGAGGGGGGGGGTATAATAGTCATGGGGTCTTTAATTGCCCAACTGGATTACCATATAATGGAAAACAACAGCAGGAGTTTTTGGAGATAATCAAAGGCTGTTTTTCAATACAGTATGTTAAAGCACCAAAGGGGGATGTCAGCCTAGATTTAGCATGATGTAATAATCAGGATAAAATTCAGGGAAAAGATGTAATTGAAACATTAGGATCTAGTTGCTATAATATAATAAATACAATTCACAGTATTTTGGCAAACATTTATATTTAATTTTAGTACAGCAAATTTTAAGTAGGTGCAGCAAAGCCTAAGTAAGATAATAAGGAAATATGGGGAAGATTTAAAAGTGTTATACATATAATACAGGACAAATTTATCCAAACATGCAGGTTGTACATATATAGTAGTTTTAAGGCCGAGCAATGGGACCAATCTCTAAAACCACCTCATGTACTGATCTAGTCATAGGAATAATAGTTACCTACCTCAATGTACTTAATTATAATAACTTTAATGCTGAATGCTGAATTCTCTTACAATACAATTTATTTTTGTATAGCCCAAAATCACACGAGGAGTGCTGCATGGGCTTTAACAGGCCCTGCCTCTTGACAGCCCCCCAGCCTTGACTCTCTAAGAAGACAAGGAACAACTCTCAAAAAAACCCCAGTAGGGGAAAAATGGAAGAAACCTCGGGAAAGGCAGTTCAAAGAGAGACCCCTTTCCAGGTAGGTTGGGCGTGCAGTGGGTGTCCAAAAGAAGGGGGTCAATACAATACAATACAATACACAGAACAGAACAAATCCTCAATGCAGTATAAAAATACAAATTTTAGAAGTACGTAGCAGGATTTAACAATGGATGACATCACATAATATGATTTGGATTTGTTTAGAGTCCTGGAGACCTCATCCATCAAGCTGCCTCCCCCATTTGGCAATTCCACAGCTGAAACAGTGCTGGGCCAGCCAATCCGAAGAAAGGACCTCTCTTTCCCATGATTCCAGCGATTGTCCATCAGGGATGACTTTACCATAGGCAGGCACAACAACTTGGCAGGTGGGCCATGGCACCAAGTGCCACATTTGAGTACCAAGAAGAGAAACAGAATAGGTGAGGGTTAGGGTTAGTATCAAATTATAACTGTCATGTTATTTATGTTTTAGTGCTAATGACTAACAACAGAGATGCAGTATGTACAGTTAATCAGCAGCTCTAGTCAGGATATGCTAAACTGAAGTAGTGAGTCTTCAGCCGGGATTTAAAAGCTGAGACCGAAGGGGCATCTCTTATAGTAGAAGGCAGGCCATTCCACCATTTAGGGGCCCTGTAACTAAAAGCTCAACCTCCCACTGTTATTTTATTAATCCTTGGAATCATAAGCAGACCGGCATCTTGAGATCTTAATGTGCGCTCAGGTTTGTAAGTCATGATAAGTTCAGACAAGTAAGCCGAACCTTGGCCATTTAATGCTTTATATGTTAAAAGGAGGATTTTGAAATCTGCCCTAAACTTAACCAGGAGCCAGTGTAAGGATTTAAGAACTGGAGTTATGTGTTCATATTTTCTTGTTCTTGTAATAATTCTTGCAGTAGCATTTTGGATTAACTGGAGGCTGTATAAAGAACAGTTTGAACATCCAGTGAACACCGCATTGCAGTAGTCAATCCTACTAGAAATAAATGCATGAATTAATTTCTCAGAATCCTGTTCATTTAGAAAGCACCTTAATTTCCTTATCATTTTTAAGATGGAAGAAACATGATTTGGACAACTTTGTAATATGTGCTTTAAATGACATGCTAGAGTCAAAGATAACTCTGAGATTTGGCTGATTCAGTAAAATTAATGGTGATTCCAACTGAGTTAAATGATGACAGAATATTGTTGTGATCAGCGTCATTCCCTTCAACAATTAACATCTCTGTTTTATCTGTATTTAAAGACAAGTAGTTCTCATCCATCCACTCCTTTAATTCACTAACACAACTAATTAAAGACAACATCGGAGAAACTTCATTTGATTTAAATGAAAGGTATAACTGGGTGTCATCTGCATAAGAGTGAAAATTAACATTATGTTTCCTAATGAGAGATCCCAGTGGAAGCATGTAAAGTGAAAACAGTAAAGGTCCCAGTACTGAGCCCTGCGGGACACCATATTGAACTTCTGTGTATAATGATGGAGTACTGTCAGCACATTTCTGTACATATTGGAATCGATTTGATAAATAAGAACTAAACCAAGCGAGCACAGTGCCTGTAAGCCCAACATCATTTTCTAGCCTGTGCAGTAAAATAGAATGGTCAATGGTGTCAAATGCTGCACTTAAGTCTAACAACATAATTACAGTGGAGTTTCCTTCATCAGAGGATATCAGAATGTCATTTACAACCCGTGTTAGTGCCGTTTCTGTACTATGACCAGTGCAGAAACCAGACTGGAATTTCTCAAATAAATTGTAATGTGTAAGATGTGACTGAAGCTGATTGGCAATTACTTTTTCTAGTATTTTAGAGAGAAAGGTAAATTTGAAATAGGCCAATAATTATTTAGTATGTGTGGGTCTAGGTCTGACTTTTTAAGTAAAGGTTTAATGACTGACACTTTTAGTGCATCAGGTACTGTGCCATGCAATAATGAACTATTGATAATGTTTAGAATAGGCGCTGCAAGAACATCCATGGCACTTTTACTAGTTTTGTTGGCACTGGATCTAGGGAACAAGTAGTGGGCTTCATTTTAAAATTAAAGTTAAGACTTCCTGCTCAGTTACAGGATTAAATAGACTAAAGTGCTGAATGCAATATGTGACAGGGTCTGCTAAGCTAGTATTTGGTTTGTACTGTGATGCTGAGATCTGGGATCTTATATTTTTAATTTTCTCATTGAAGAAGTTCATAAAGTCTGTACTGCTAATATCTGTTGGTATTTTGCACTGTAGATCTGAATTCCCATTTGTTAATTTAGCCGCTGTTCTATACAATACCCAGAGATTTTTTTTATTGCTATCTATTATTGTAGAATAGTATTCTGAGCAAACTTTAAAGAGGGCTTTTTATATTTATTTACACTCTCTGTCCATGCAATTTGAAAGACATGTAGTTTTGTTCTTCTCCATCAGTGCTCCAGTTTTCGACACTCTAATTTAAGAGCGCGAGTGTTTTCATTAAACCAGGGAGAGTTTCTATGTGCTTTGATCACTTTTGTTTTAAGGAGCCACTGTGTCCAGAGCATCTCTCAAGGTCACATTATAATGTGATGTTAGCTGATCTAAATTGTTTTCCACGTTTACATTTGATGTTAACTGATCTAAATGGTTTTCCACAATTACACTCGACTTACTCAAAGTATCTATAAATTTTGAAGCAGAATTACAATCTAGATGTCGCACTGTCTTTGTTTTAATCCTTGAGTGCGTTGACAAGGGCAGAACTAAATCAAATGTAATTAAGTAGTGATCGGAAATAACTTCATTTAATGGAGTAATATTTAAATTTTGAATTTCAACTTTGTAAGTTATAATTAAATCTAATGTGTGGTTATGATTATGAGTTGGACCTTTGACAATCTGACAAAATCCTACTGAATTTAACAAATAAGTAAAACATTTGCTAAAAGTGTCAGTTTCCACATCAATGTGTACATTAAAATCCCCCATCAGTACTACGTGATCATAATTTATAGCCAAATCAGATAGAAGGTTGCTAAATTCAGTCATGAACAATGAATATGGCCCTGGTGGTCTGTAGACTAGCACTATAATTGTGTTGGAATCTGTTTTAATATTTAAAATGAATGCCTCAAAGGATGTAAAGTTGCCTAGATTTTTAGAGTGATTTGCATTTTGTTACAATGAATCATTCCAACTCCTCCTCCTCGACCAGAATCTCTAGACTTATGAAGGAAGGAGTATCCATCTGGTGACGCCTCAGCTAGAGGAACAGTGTCACATTTACTAAGCCAGGTTTCAGTGAGAAGACACAGATCAGATTTTGTACTTAATATAATATCATTTACCAAAACAGCTTTATTGCCAAGAGAGCGAATGTTCAATAAACAACATTTAAAACTGCATGCTTCTTTTTGAACTGGTGATATATTTTTTGTTTTAATTTGAAGTAAATTTCTATTACAGATGCCCCTGGTGGAGGGTCTGGTTTTATCCCTTGGTCTAATTATACACCTTATTTTTTGGTTATCAATTAATTTAAGACTTGCATCAAGACTAAATTTGCTGGATTCCCCACAACAGAGATTTTGGGTAACAGCTTCAGTATAGTAACAGGTAGGATAAACAACAGCCTGTGATTTAAGATCACACGACTTCAGCCTGGATGGTGCTCTGATCAGTCAACCAGGCAGTTTTGCTGCCATATTTTGGAATAATACATAAGATCCCCTCCAGTTAGGATGAAGACCATCTCTTTTGTAAAATCCAGGCCTTTCCCAAGAATCATCCCAATTGTTCACAAATGCTATGCATTTATTTGCACACCGGGTTTCTAGCCAGCAGTGAAGGGAATGCAATCTGCTATAAATCACATCCCCTCTATATAATCTTGGTAAGGGACCAGATACAATTAAATTCTGACATTTTCTTTTAGCTTTTCTCTTTTGTGTTTGCTCTATTCATTGCTCTATTACTCAACACAATCATTCCTCAAAAGCTGGTTGTAAAACTGAGCAGGTCGGGCCTGAACACCACCCTCTGCAATTGGATCCTGGATCTCTTGACAGAGAGGCCCCCAGTCAGTTCGGATGGGCTGCAACACTTCCAGCATCATCACACTGAGCACTGGAGCGCTGCAGGGCTGCATGCTTAGTCCACTGATGTTCACCCTGTTGACCCACGACTGGAGAGCCACACACAACACCAACCACATCATCAAGTGTACGGATGATACGACAGTGCTGGGACTGATAAGCAGGGATGATGAAACAGCATACAGAGATGAGGTGGAATGGCTGTCTGCATGGTGTGAAGACAACAGTCTATCTCTCAATGTCAACAAGACAAAAGAGATAATCATGGACTTCAGAAAATCACATCCTGCCCACATCCCACTCAGCATCAACGGTTTAGATTTGGAGACTGTTAGGAGTATCAAGTTCCTCAATATGCACATCCTCTCCGTGTTCTATAGAGGCACCATTGAGAGTGTTCTGACGAGTTGCATCACTGTCTGGTATGGCAACTGCAATATATCCAACCACAAGCGCCTGCAAAAGAAAGTGCAGACAGCAGAGAACATTATTGGGGTGCCTCTCCCTTCACTACAGGACATATTTTACAAACGCAGTGTCCGCAAGGTCTGCAGCATTGTGCAGGACCCCTTACACCCCTCACATGGACTTTTCAGACTTCTGACATCCAAGAGAAGATACTGCAGCATCAAAGCCAGATCTGCCAGGCTGCAGGATAGTTTTTACCCCAAAGCTGTCAGACTCCTTAACACCATGCTGCCCCCGGGGTCTTCCACACTGCTTCAACCACCTCTAAAAACACTTTCCTGCAAAGACGAGAGTGCATGTAGAAAAGAACTGAAAATCTCATACTGACCTTTAACTATTTTGACACTCTTGATATCCTTCTGCTGTGAAACATTCTGACCTGTCATTTTTACACGTGTCTTAAACAACTATTATCATACACTGATAATTTCTGTATTATCTATATCTATTATTTATTATTTATTTATTATATTACATATCTATTGACTATATTTATGTATCTAGATTGCAAATACCATATACTGCACCAATATTCATATTGCTTCACTACACATCAATATTGCTGCTACTTCTTTGTCTTGTCTTTGCACAATGCCTTGTCTTGTTTGTGTTTTAATTTTACATTTAAATTTTAATTCTATTTTTTATTTATTATTTGCACTTCATGTTGTAACACTGAGAACCCTAAGCTTCGCATTTTCGTCTATCTGTATACTTTTATATGGTTGAGATGACAATAAAGTTCACTTTGGCTTTAACTTTGACTAGAGCACTTATTTATCAAATTAATTTGGTTATACTAAGTGGGCTACAATTAACTTGTCTCTTCTTATTCTGTTTATCTCAAACCAAATTTGTTTTAACATACCCATATGCATTGGTTTAATGTAGGATTATAAGTAATGAAAAATGAATGTTTCCACATCTGAAACAACTGCTAGAAAATTGTATTTGATTTTTAGTAACTTGTGGCCCTCCAAGTTTATTTTTCTCTTATAAGTAGCATACCATTCTCTTTATCATCCCCTCTGCAGTGAACTTTTCAGTGTTGCTCTACAATATCTATTGACAAGTGTCTGACATGCCAAGGGTAAAACCCAAGCTGTGCTTATAACCTTCAAAAGCACACGTTTGTATGTAGTTTATGTCATTTATTAGTAATATTACGAATGAAAACTTTTCTTCTTATCAGTGACACATGAGGAATATATTACAAAAAATTAAGTTTCTAAGCCATTATTGCTGAGGAGATTAGCATTCTCACTTAAACTTTTTTTATTCTGTCATTGTTACAGGCAAATTAAGTTATAAAATGTTTTCAAGACGTTTTAATTTTTTTCTGACCATCGGTACATATGTGTATTATGACCAGTTTTAATTACATGCATATTTTTAACCAGAAATGGATACTATCACCATTAGGTGAAACACGAGGTCTCAATAATTTCATTTAAATATACACTTTTTGAAGTTTTAGGAGATATAAATGCCTCAAAAAACCTATTAGGGAAAATATCAAAAGCATTAACTAGGACAACATTTGAGAGCAACAGTTATAAATAACAGCAGCGGAGAAGTAGTGTGTTAAAGAAGTTATGAAAAAGAAAAGGAAACATTTTAAAAAATAACATAACATGATTGTCAATGTAATTGTTTTGTCACTGTTATGAATGTTGCTGTCATACATATATATACATATATATACACATATCAACATATATACATGCATACATATACACACACATATACATATATACATATACACGTACATACATACACATAAATATATATATATATATACATACACATACATATATATGCACACATACATACACACACATACATATCTACATATATATATGCTGTACTGTATATAGCAAAATCCCCGCGCTTCGCAGCGACGAAGTACTGCTTTTAAATTTTTATTAAGAAGAAAAGAAAACCTTTTTAAACTGAGGAAAAATATACCAATAACTATTTGTTAAGGATCTCTTTGTATATCACGTTGTCAGTTCAGCACTCCGGTTATAATATGACCAAGCTGTGCGAGCTTACTCTTGAGAATGCAATGTTAAGTTGTCCATGAGAAAAAGCAATCTTGCCTCAAATCAATGGCAACCTTTTGTAGGGTCTGTCCCTGAGACTTATTAATTGTCATCGCGAAGCAGAGCCTTACTGGAAATTGGAGGCATTTGAATTGAAATGGGAGATCAGAGGGCATGACGGGGATGCGAGGAATACATTGAGTGTGGAGAAACTCTAGAGACAGCGTGTGTATTAACTTGTGGATTTTTCTTTGAGTATTTGGTGGCAGCGTGATGAAGTTGCTTCCGCAAGACCACGTTAGCTGTGGAACTCAGCTCGGAGCATATTCTTTTCCTACCTTGTCAATTGTGTAATGCGTTTTTTGAACAGGTTTGATTCATGGAAGTGATCACTCGTACTGCATTTAGTCAGTTCACATGAGCTGCTCTCTTGTGTGATGTTGCGATGTCCACGGCTTTATTTAATGTTAGCTAAGACCCGGCACTTAAAAGTTTCTCGCTACAGCAATTTTAACTCCATTACAAAGTGATCCAAAGTCTCATTTATACCTTGTGTCTTCTCATTAAACTTGTATCTCGCAAATAAAGTATTCGTCGAATGCATGACAAACGGCAGAGGAAGCGTGTCTATAAACTTAATTTAGATTTACGGTTTACACTGTGCTTTGTTTCCGCAGCAGCTGCACTTATGAATATGTTTGTATGCGTTTTTTCTTTAGCGCTCTCTTGAGCTCTTCCTTGTTTTCTACTTACTGCGTTCACAGTCAGTTGACGTGATTACGTGGGAGGCGTGATGATGCAACACGCAACTCTGTCTCCCACGGCCATCGAGCTGCAGTCTATTATAGTATATGGAAAAAAATATGTTCTAGTTATGACCATTACGCATAGAATTTTGAAATGAAACCTGCCCAACTTTTGTAAGTAAGCTGTAAGGTATGAGCCTGCCAAATTTCAGCATTCTACCTACACGGGAAGTTTGAGAATTAGTGATGAGTGAGTCAATGAGTCAGTCAGTGAGTGAGTCAGTGAGTCAGTCAGTGAGGGCTTTGCCTTTTATTAGTATAGATAAATATGCTGTTACAAACATGCACATGGGTGACAATTTCAGAGCTGTCTACTAGTAATTACCCTCCAAGTCAGGGGGATACAGAAAGGATAATTGACAGACAAACCACCAATGGCATCACTTCTGTTTTTGAGCTCCACCACCATCTTGAAGTCAGTCTAAGAATGACTCATGTCTGAGAAAGACAGCTCTGCATATATTGTGTTTTTTTTTTCACTTTAATTTTTCACTTATATGGGGATCACCTAGGTGCCCCAAGTCTTTATGATCTTTGTTGTTGCCTCACGTTCAATGCAAATAAATAAATAATTAAGCATATTTGTTTCTAATAATGTGAATGTTAACAGTTTATTTCAGTATCTCAGCAGTAAAACAGTAGTTAAATAGAAGATAAAGTGTGCTGGGAGCAACAAAGCCAAAATGAAATTTGCAGATAGGAAACCACATATACACATAGATTTTATCGGTGTAGGCACCAATGAGAGGTATAAAGAATATTTAAGCTATATTAAATAATTTAGAGACAAATTTACTGTGCTATAAAGGTAAAAAGGATTAAAAAACTAGGAAAAGATTTTTTTGTTATATTTTTGAGAAAACTATTGATTACGAATACAAACCTTTATAAATCAATAACAGCTTAAAGTGAATTTTGAAAAGTAAATAACAAAGTAATGCCAGATCATTAAGCTCATAATGAACAGAAATGACTATTAAACACAAGATGAAAAAGAAGCTATCCTATACAGAAGTAATTAAAAGTCAGTAAGTATACGTTTGACTAATATACTGAAAATCTTACTGTGCAGTAACTAAAACATTCCATAATAATAAAGTATATAGAGAGGCTATTTGTCAGACTACTGTACAAACAAGAAGATCAGGGGCACTGTGCTTAGATAGGTGCAGTATAAACAAAGAAAATAACAGGCTAACATGTAAGGATATTTTTCTTGATTAGGTGATGTCAGAAGTGTGGTTATTTGCACTTTCAGTTTATAAATTAAAATTATGATAAACAGGTTGGTTACATTTGTATATTAGTAGATATTAGCAGCAGTAAACATACTTAAGGAAAGTGAAATTTAGGCAGAATAACATTTGATATAAAGCAATATAAAGATACACACGGTGGGGGCACAAATGCTAACTATATTTATAAATTGACTTGCTAAAGCTAGATAAAGATTTGGGACTCCTAAATGAATCATTACTGTTTGCAACCAGAATCTGAACACCATGAAATAAGAGCACCAATAGAAATATTATTTAATAGGACCTGTGTGGAGTCCATGTCATGAGAGGTTATACAGTACAAAAGCTGTCTAATGCATGTAGTGTAAAAGGCCATATGTAGAAAGCTGTGTGCACTTGTGTTTCTGTATTACAAGAAAAACAAAAACATTTCAGAAAGCATTGTAATTTTAAAAATTTTAATGTATTTTATATCTCCCTTTTCATTTTAAGACGAGAGCTATTGTATAATTAAAAGTAGTTATAATAGGATACAAAAAGCATAAACACGAAATATTGGACCAAACATGCCAAAATCTATTTTACAATATCTAGAAATTCATATATGTAATAAGAGAGTTCCAAATTGGCATTGTTCCACATGTAGAATAATGCTTAGGAATCTTCAAATATTGAAATATATTATTTAGAAGTAAATGCACTATCTCAAGCAGTGAATTTCACACAAGAGGCAATTCAAAGAAAAAAAAGATATTGATAAAATTATAGAGCAATGACCTGCCTAAGTGCTGTTTATCTCTATATTTCAAGTGGCATGGCTCTATCAGTTGCCTAAGATCTCTCCTTCTAATTAGCTTAATCTCCTGCTAGTGCCAGGGAAACTTTGCTCCAAATCTCTTCCCAAATCTGTATTTATTAATCCTTGGTATAAAGTAGCTGGATCAAAACCCCAAACTAATTTTAAGTGTCAGGGTCCCACTCTTTGACTACAAGGACACTACACTAGAGCTCACTTTAGCCCCACTCATTGTTGCTAAAACATTGAGGCTTGTGTACCCCACAGAGGTTCAGGGCTCTACCTAATTATGTATTTTAAATGGATGACATGCTCTCAACCACTCTTACTGTGATATAGGTTATCTGCTCTGTAGTATTCTATGGAATTAATGCAAGTCTTTTCCGAGTATGCCACACTATGTCTAGATTAGAGTGTTACCAGTCCCCAGTGTCCTTGGGGTTCGTTCAATATCAAATGTTTTAATTTCTATCTTAAGCCAGAATTTCTCAGGATAGCCTCAAGGTCTCTAAAGGTATTTTCACACCTTGCTCGTCTGGACCATTTTTTTTTAAACTATGATGCAATTTCCCCGAAGGTCTGGTTCATTTAGGCAGATGTGAAGACAGCCACCACATTCTGGTCCTATGTTTAGGCAAAAGTGAACACGCCAATTGCATTCTGGTACAGACCAAAACTATTGCCCCAAGACCCTTTGCAAATGGTGGATTTGGTGCAATACCAAGCAAAGAGTAAAGTGGTTTGCATGAAGTATGAATGTGATCAAACATGGGACCTGTAGCTGCGTTTTTCCAAAATTGTCAAAGTTCACCAACTCTAACTTAAAAATGGGATTCAACAAAAGCATGACGCTCTGAAATGATTCCACAGACAAAATATCTTCATTTTTAAAAGTTTTAGTTAAAATTCAAAGTAAAACAGTTCATACAAAAAAGAACATTAAAATAGCAAAAAAAGAAAAATTCTTGTTAAGAAAAGTTCTGTTCAAAGCTTAAATCATGTTACATCTCAAATCGTTACTAATTACTTAACGTTCCTGAACCATTTCTAGACAACGGTCAGAAAACTGTTTGCCTATTCCATTTCTGAGTTGAAACTAGGTCTTACAAGTCCCAGCTTACTGGGACCTGTTCTAAACACAACTGACTCAATTATCACACTGTATCTCAGTTATAGCAAGAAAGTTCTATCTCTTACTGACTGATAGAGGGAAAAGACTATGCCATTGTTTATGATTATGGGAGAAATTTATATTCTATTCAGATTAGGCAAACATTAATATGACTTTAACTCAAAGCTTTAACTTTCTAAGATTGGTTCATACAGGACCAATCCAACTACATGAAATATTAAGCACTAGCCGAAGTCCGCTGTAGCATACGGCGGTGTAAGAATAGGAACGGAAAACGGTGAGAAAGGAATTCAGTATAAACAAAGGGTTAGGAAACCACCGTTGCAGTATAACAAAAATAGCAAGGAGCGAAACCAATGCCAATGGTCGAGAGAGTACCTTCCTGTAGCAGGCTACGGAAAACATAGACATATATAGTGTAAAAGACTCAGAACTAGGCAGCAAAAAGGTTTGGGGTTTTCCGACCCCGTATATTGTTGACAATCCACAATTCGGAAAATAAATCAGTTCAAACAGAGAAAACAAAAACACGTTCATCTGCACGACGCCATACTAGGCGTCGGCAGCCATTTTATAAAGGAGGAGCCAAAAGTGGAGGAATGCTGGGAAGGAGGCGTGAGGGATGACGGGACTGCTGACGTCAGGGAAGATGGCGGAGAAAGGGCGGAAGTGGACGTACTGCGGGAAAGGTCCTATGGTGGAGCATCTTTAGTTCTGGAAAACAAAGGAGAAAGGTTAGTACCCCGCCACTCCCTGCTGGCGAACGTCTTTCGATGTGGTTTAAGGTCCATCCGCGGCCTCCTGCTCGCGCATGCGTGACAATAGATAGACGCTGCATTCACTGTGTTGCCCAGTTGACACGATAAGTCAGCGCATACGCACTATTGCGAGTGGTAAAAGTGCCATTTAAACTAATACAGGTAGACGTGGAAACCAGGTTTTCTGATGAAAAAACAATAACATTTTAAACAGTATCATTTACATACAACAGATTTTGGCGAATCGTTTACATGCAATTATTTATATCCATTTATACACTAATAATGGCAATTATTAAATAATAATAATTATTATTAAATAATTCCTCCTGTATAAGTAACATTTCTTGCACTTTCTCCCACCTCCAAAACATTTCTAGACTTCGTCTTGCTCTTACGCAACACAGTAATAAAGCATTGGTTAATGCCCGAGTCACATAACGTACAGATTACTGTAACGCTATTCTATCTGTCATCCCACAAAAACGTATCCATTGCTTACAATTTATTCAAAATTCTGCTGCCAGGATAATAACCTGCTGTTCCAAATCCACTGAACATACTACACCTATTCTCTATCAACTTCACAGGCTCCCTGTTAACTACAGAATACAATACTAAATACCGCTCTTAACATTTAAAGCTCTTCATAACCTCACTGATCTCCTACAGACTGACACTCCTCTCGCTCACTCAGATTCTCATCTGCAGCTGTACTTTCTGTATCACACATCAGACTCAGTGCTATGGGAGCTCGAGCATCTCTCATTGTGCTCCTCAACTCTGGAATTCTCTTCTCACTCATATACATCATCTTGATTCAATAACACATTTTAAAACTACCCTCAAAACTTATCTTTTCAAACTGGCATACCAATTGTGAATTTTGCACTGTTACTGCCAGTTATCTTTGTTTGTTTGCTAATTATTGCTGTTTGATTTAGCCTTCTCTTTAGCCTCGAGAGCGACGGTGGATTAGAGATGGCGGGTGGGGCTCTGCCGTGTGTTCCCCATGAAGCGAGAGGAAGGTTAGAGTGGGCGGGCGGGGCTCTGTCATGCGTACTCCATGGTCGGGTGACTTGGTCGATTATATATATAAAAAAGCAGCCGGTATCGAAAAGAACAATGAAAAGTCAACGTGGTTCTGAGGTTCATATGGACTGTAGCAGAGACGAAAGCGACTGAGGCTGTGTTTGGTGAGGTGTTCTGTGCAGGCACATGAGCAGGCAGTACGCATGCCTCGAGAGCGAGGGTGGACGCGGCAGGAGAGTTAGAGTTGGCGGGTGGGGCTCTGTCGTGCGTATCCCATGGTCTTAGAGTTGGTGGGCGGGGCTCTGTGAGTTGGCGGGCGTGGCTCTCTGTCTTGCGTGCCTTTAGTGAATTATGTATATAGATTATGTATGAAATGATGCATACTGTGGTAGTCCTGATTAGCATATGCTGTCGATAAATAGAGATTCTCATTAAAAACAGTTGCGCATTAAAAACAATTAAAAGGTAAAATAAATAAATACTTAAATATGTAAATAGGCATGAACCTATACACATAAAACATCTTGTCTAATTACCAGTCAGTCATAGCAGGCTCACAGCCCCCAGCAGTTGACCATGTTTAAAAAAAAAAAAAATTAGTAAGTAATTCTGTGATGAACCAACTCTCTGTCTAGAGTTGATTTTCACTTTGCACCCAACTCTGTTATAATAGGTAAAATATCCCTGCCTTTCTTTGGATTCTGAAATACCTGGATAAAAAACAGAATTGCAGTTGTTAGAATATAAATTTGTATGCCATGGTGTTTATACTTTATATTGAGAGATTTATCAACCAATCAGTCAATGTTTTCTTAGTTGCATTTAGAATAACCGGTTGAAAGTTTGACAGGGTATGTTTGCCAAAATTATTTGAAATGTGTCCCATATGTGTAATAAATTAGCAATGAATATCTACTGCAGATTTCTCAGAGTTCTGTTAGTTATAATTGGACTGCGATCTGGTGACTTGGATAGTGTTTGTAACACCCTGGCGTTCCCGATAGCACAAGGAGGTGCTGAATTAATGAAATGAATGTTCATTAGATAAGTTGATGTTTTTGCACTTTGTTTGCATTTTTTAGCCCATTTTTGACATATATGCTTTTTTTTGGAATGAAATTCATCTGGGTCATCAAGTTCCACACCAGTCCTTGATATTTTGTCATTCTTGCAGCATTTAGATGACAAATTGTAGATGATTTTTCAGTCTGCACAAGTATTGTCTGCCACTATTGGGTCTTTTCATGAACAAAATAATTTTCAACTATAGGACCACAATTTGTATATTTGTGACACTGTTACACATTAATTCCTCTCATCTGGGGTCCACTACCATGATGTGTTCAAAGCCTCTTAAGTCTTTTGTCTTACTCATTATCCCTCTTTCACTTCCTAACAGCTTTAAATGCCATTGTGTACACACATGGTGCTGTCACTGATTAAGTAGTCAGTTCAGTATACAGTATGTGGTAGTGTTTTAGTGTATAAAGCAATAAAACATTTAATGTTATCGAATTACCTTCATTTAATGTCAAAAGGTCCACAAATTACATTTACTGGACTCTGTAATAGCAAATGAGCTAAACAGAAATTGCTTTACAGTGGGATTACATTTCTCTTTTAATGACCGTTCAAAAGTAGAAATATGCAGAGAACTGAATAAATTGGGGAGAAAAGATAATCTGAAAATGAAGCCGCCCCAGCTTTTCTTTCAGGGCAGAAAGAATGTGTTACAATTTTATGTGTTGAATAATAAATGGACAGTAGTGAATTACAAGAAAACAATTCTAGAGGGACTTCCCATGACATTACTGTTAAATATCACGGAAACCCAAGACACATTTATTTCCATATCATTATAAAACGTCTACCTTATAGTAAATTGATGTTTCATAAGTAAAAGTAAAAAGAAAAATACAACAGTAAGCTTCTTTTTTCAGCATTACAGTCTGAACAACTAATCTTTATTCAGCTTAAATGCTTTTGTATAATTGAAAAGGCAAATGATCTAAAATATTTCTTTTTAAATTTACATAAAGGGTAGGAGTATCACTAAAATATTTACGTAAAAGGTATGACAAAAATAATTATTTTGAAAATTAAGGGTTCCTATAAAATAATGTGATTAGTTGAAAAAAAATTCTTTTCCACTAAAGAGTTCAGTCTGGCTAAATAATTCAGAGCAACACTTGCATTCTAATTGTAAGGCAAGGAGGCTCCTTTGCAGTATTTAAGGACTTCAGAAAAAATGATCGAACTAGAATGGAGGGACAGACCTCCAACACATTTCAAGTGACCTTTTTTGAATTAGTTTAGTAAGAATTTTGATATCAGCTCTGGCAATCTTTCATTTGTTACTTTATATATCACTGATGGCAAATGTTTCAGCGATGGACTCAGGTGAGTTGTTTCTCCACTAGAAGTACATAAATCTTGAGCTGGGCCTACACTTGATGACGTGGCATCAGAGTCACTGCTTTTAAACCCGGAAGGTTAAAGAAAGTGTGAGCCAGATTTCAAATCTCTGTAGCCCATGGCTGCATTAAAGAAGTTGCCTTGTGCTAAGTTAGCAGTAACAGGAGTAAGAATGGCAACCCATTGCTTGCTGGTCCAGTACATGTCCAGTACATCAATCCTGCTCTTCTCTTAACTGTCAATAGTGGTTATTTTCTGGGCAAGATGTAGGGCATAGGGATATTTGAAGACAAATAAATGTACTAATACTGGATTGTTTTAACACCATCATAATACTTGTACCCAGTATGACCATTGTGAATGGAAGCCCTGAACTCCAAGGAGAAAAAAATATGCTGCCTTCTATCTCGTACATATGACATAATTTATTGTATGTACATGAAAAAATAATTCCTCATACATACTAGTTAATAACTAGATAGATAGATAGATACTTTATTAATCACAAGGGGAAATTCACATACTCCAGCAGCAGCATACTGATAAAGAATAATATTAAAGAGTGATAAAAATGCAGGTATAACAGACAATAACTTTGTATAATGTTAACGTTTAAGCACCCCCACCAACCCCACCCCGAGTGGAATTGAAGAGTCGCATAATGTGGGGGAGGAACGATCTCCCCAGTCTGTCAGTGAAGCAGGATAGTGACAGCAATCTGTCACTGAAGCTGCTCCTCTGTCTGGTGACGATACTGTTCAGTGGATGCAGTAGATTCTCCATGATGGACAGGAGCCTGTTTAGCACCCGCCGCTCTGCCATGGATGTCAAACTGTCCAGCTCCGTGCCTACAGTAGAGCCTGCCTTCCTCACCAGTTTGTCCAGGCGTGAGGCATCCCTCTTCTTTATGCTGCCTCCCCAGCACACCGCCACGTAGAAGAGGGCGCTTGCCACAACCGTCTGATAGAACATCTGCAGCATCTTATTGCAGATGTTGAAAGACTCCAGCCTTTTAAGAAAGTATAGTTGGCTCTGTCCTCTCTTGCACAGAGCATCAGTATTGGCAGTCCAGTCCAATTTATCATCCAGGTGCACGTCCAGGTATTTATATATCTGGATCCTCTGCACACAGTCACCTCTGATGATCACAGGGTCCATGAGGGGCCTGGGCCTCCTAAAATCCACCATCAGCTCCTTGGTTTTGCTGGTGTTCAGTTGTAAGTGGTTTGAGTCGCACCATTTAACAAAGTCCTTGATTAGGGTCCTATACTCCTCCTCCTGCCCACTTCTGATGCAGCCCACGATAGCAGTGTTGTCAGCGAACTTTTGCACGTGGCAGGATTCCGAGTTGTATTGGAAGTCCGATGTATATAGGCTGAACAGGACCGGAGAAAGTACAGTCCCCTGTGGCGCTCCTGTGTTGCTGACCACAATGTCAGACCTGCAGTTCCTGAGACGCACATACTGACATCCATGCCACCAGGTATGAATCTACTCCCATCTCTGTCAGCTTGTCTCTAAGGAGCAGAGGTTGGATGGTGTTGAAGGCACTAGAGAAGTTCAGAAACATAATTCTTACAGCACCACTGCCTCTGTCCAAGTGGGAGAGGGATCGGTGTAGCATACATTTGATGGCATCCTCCGCTGCCACCTTCTCCTGGTATGCGAACTGCAGAGGGTCAAGGGCGTGGTGGATCTGTGGCCTCATGTGGTGAAGCAGCAGCTGTTCCATAACTGGCATGTATGAGGAGTTATTACATACAACACCTCACATGTTGTATGGAATCAGAATGTTTTAGTAAAAGAATAACCAAAAGTTTGTAATGCACACTGTTGTAAAGAGAGAGTGATTGAGATAGTAGAACAGGCTAAGGGAAAGAAAAAAAAAGGAAAAAATAAGCACCAAAACAACATTCATCCAAAAATCAAAAATGCCCAATCCCTGATTTAATATGCTTCCTTTGACTCCTGATGCAAAACATAATTGAGAAACAAAGTTTTTCTCTTTGATCCAAAGCACACGTATCGGGAACTGTGAGCCATAATTTTGTTTATAGGTGGAATATGATGACACAATGCCTCAGTGATGTTATACACAATACAATACAATACAGTTTATTTTTGTATAGCCCAAAATCACACAGGAAGTGCCGCAATGGGCTTTAACAGGCCCTGCCTTTTGACAGCCCCCCAGCCTTCACTCTCTGAGAAGACAAGGAAAAACTCCCAATAAAAACCTTGTAGGGAAAAATGGAAGAAACCTCGGGAAAGGCAGTTCAAAGAGAGACCCCTTTCCAGGTAGGTTGGGCGTGCAGTGGGTGTCAAAAGTAGGGGGTCAATACAATACAATATACACAACAGAACAATTCCTTAAGACAGCATAATAATAAAAATTTTAGAATTACGGTTTAACAGTAGATGATATGACATATTTAGGTTTGGATATTTTTAGAGTCCTGGAGACCTCATCCATCTAGCTGCCTCCCATTTGGCCATGCCACGCTGAAACATTGCTCGATGAAAGGACCCTCTTTCCCATGATTCCTGTGATCCTCCATCAGGGATGACTTTACCATAGGCAGGCAAACAACTTGGCAGGTGGGCCGTGGCACCAATGGCCACATTTGGGTACCGAGAAAAGAAACAGAATAGGTGAGGGTTAGTATTCAAATATAATTATCATGTTACTTATGTTATAGTGCTAATGTCTAACAACAGAGATGCAGTATGTACAGTTAATCAGCAGCTCTAGTCAGGATATGCTAAACTGAAGTAGTGAGTCTTCAGCCGGGATTTAAAGGCTGAGACCGAGGGGCATCTCTTATGGAAGCAGGAAGACCATTCCACAGTTTAGGGGCCCTGTAACTAAAAGCTCGACCTCCCACTGTTATTTTATTAATCCTTGGAATCCTAAGCAGACCGGCATCTTGAGATCTTAATGTGCTCAGGTTTGTAAGTCATGATAAGTTCAGACAAGTAAGCGGACCTTGGCCATTTAATGCTTTATATGTTAAAAGGAGGATTTTGAAATCTGCCCTAAACTTAACTGGGAGCTCAGTGTAAAGTTTTAAGAACTGGGGTTATGTGTTCATATTTTCTTGTTCTTGTAATAATTCTTGCAGCGCATTTTGGATTAACTGGAGGCTGTATAGAGAACAGTTTGAACAGCCAGTGAACACCGCATTGCAGTAGTCAATCCTACTAGAGATAAATGCATGAATTAATTTCTCACAATCCTGTTTATTTAGAAAGCGCCTTAATTTCCTAATATTTTTAAGATGGAAGAAACATGTTTTGGACGACTTTGTAATATGTGCTTTAAATGACATGCTAGAGTCAAAGATAACTCCTAGATTGCGGGCTGATTCAGTAAAATTAATTGGGATTCCAACTGAGTTAAATGACGACAAAATATTGCTGTGATCAGCGTCATTCCCTCCAACAATTAACATCTCTGTTTTATCTGTATTTAAAGACAAGTAGTTCTCATTCATCCATTCCTTTAATTCACTAACACAACTAATTAAAGACAACATCGGAGAAACTTCATTTGATTTAAATGAAAGGTATAACTGGGTGTCATCTGCATACGAGTGAAAATTAACATTATGTTTCCTAATGAGAGATCCCAGTGGAAGCATGTAAAGTGAAAACAGTAAAGGTCCCAGTACTGAGCCCTGCGGACACCATATTGAACTTCTGTGTATAATGATGGAGTACTGTCTGCACATTTCTGTACATACTGGAATCGATTTGATAAATAAGAACTGAACCAAGCGAGCACGGGCCTGTAAGCCCAACATCGTTTTCTAGCCTGTGCAGTAAAATAGAATGGTCAATGGTGTCAAATGCTGCACTTAAGTCCAACAACATAATTACAGTGGAATTTCCTTCATCAGAGGATATCAGAATGTCATTTACAACCCGTGTTAGTGCCGTTTCTGTACTATGACCAGTGCGAAAGCCAGACTGGAATTTCTCAAATAAATTGTAATGCGTAAGGTGTGACTGAAGCTGACTGGCGACTACTTTTCTAGTATTTTAGAGAGAAATGGTAAATTTGAAATAGGCCTATAGTTATTTAGTATGTGTGGGTCTAGGTCTGACTTTTTAAGTAAAGGTTTAATGACTGACACTTTTAGTGCATCAGGTACGTGCCATGCAGTAATGAACTATTGATAATGTTAGAATAGGCTGCAAGAACATCCATTGCACTTTTACTAGTTTTGTTGGCACTGGATCTAGGGAACAAGTAGTGGGCTTCATTTTAGTAATTAAAGTTAAGACTTCCTGGTGAGTTACAGGATTAAAATTATCTAAAGTGCTGAATGCAATGTGCAGGGTCTGCTAAGCTAGTATTTGGTTTGTACTGTGATGCTGAGATCTGGGATCTTATATTTTTAATTTTCTCATTGAAGAAGTTCATAAAGTCTGTACTGCTAATATCTGTTGGTATTTTGCACTGTTGATCTGAATTCCCATTTGTTAATTTAGCCACTGCTCTAAAAAGTACCCTAGGATTTTTATTATTGCTATCTATTAATGTAGAATAGTATTCTGAGCGAGCTTTAAAGAGGGCCTTTTTATATTTATATACACTCTCTGTCCATGCAATTTGAAAGACATGTAGCTTTGTTGTTCTCCATCTGCGCTCCAGTTTTCGACACTCTAATTTAAGAGCTCGAGTATTTTCATTAAACCAGGGAGAGTTTCTATGTGCTTTGATCACTTTTGTTTTTAGGGGAGCCACTGTGTCCAGAGCATCTCTCAAGGTCACATTATAATGTGATATTAGCTGATCTAAATTGTTTTCCACGTTTACATTTGATGTTAACTGATCTAAATGGTTTTCCACAATTACACTCGACTTACTCAAGGTATCTATAAATTTTGAAGCAGAATTACAATCTAGATGTCGCACTGTCTTTGTTTTAATCTGCGAGTGCTGGCATGGGCAGAACTAAATCAAACGTAATTAAGAAGTGATCGGAAATAACTACATTTAATGGAGTAATATTTAAATTTTGAATTTCAACTTTGTAAGTTATAATTAAATCTAATGTATGGTTATGATTATGAGTTGGACCTTTGACAATCTGACAAAATCCTACTGAATTTAACAAATAAGTAAAACATTTGCTAAAAGTGTCAGTTTCCACATCAATGTGTACATTAAAATCCCCATCAGAACTACGTGATCATAATTTATAGCCAAATCAGACAGAAGGTTGCTAAATTCAGTCATGAACAATGAATATGGCCCTGGTGGTCTGTAGACTAGCACTATAATTGTGTTGGAATCTGTTTTAATATTTAAAATGAATGCCTCAAAGGATGTAAAGTTGCCTAAATTTTTAGGAGTGATTTGCATTTTGTTACAATGAATTATTCCAAGGCCTCCTCCTCGACCAGAATCTCTAGACTTATGAAGGAACAGTATCCATCTGGTGACGCCTCAGCTAGGGAACAGTGTCACATTTACTAAGCCAGGTTTCAGTAAGAAGACACAGATCAGATTTTGTACTTAATATATATCATTTACCAAAACAGCTTTAGTGGCAAGAGAGTGAATGTTCAATAAACAGCATTTAAAACTGCATGGTTCTTTCTGAACTGCTGATATATTTTTGTTTTAATTTGAATTAAATTTCTATTACAGATGCCCCTGGTGGAGTGTCTGGTTTTATCCCTTGGTCTAATTATACACCTTATTTTTGGTTATCAATTAATTTATGGTTTGTTTCAAGACTAAATTTACTGGATGCCCCACAACAGGGATTATGGGTAACAGCTTCAGGAAAATAACAGGTGGGATAAACAACAGCCTGTGATTTAAGATCACATGACTGCGGCCTGGATGGTGCTCTAATCAGTCAACCAGGCAGTTTTGCTGCCATATTTTGGGATAATACATAAGATCCCTCCAGTTAGGATGAAGACCATCTCTTCTGAAAAATCCAGGCCTTTCCCAAAAATCATCCCAATTGTTCACAAATGCTATGCTTTTATTTGCACACCAGGTTTCTAGCCAGCAGTGAAAGGAATGCAATCTGCTATAAATCACATCCCCTCTATACAATCTTGGTAAGGGACCAGATACAATTAAATTCCGACATTTTGTTTTAGCTTTGGTGCATAGAGAGATGAAGTTCCGCTTTAATACCTCAGATTGCTGTAAATAAATATCATTAGTGCCGACATGCAGCAATAAGGTAGATACTTCATCGTCGGCAACACGGTCCAATGGCCTTTATGCCAGAAATCTTGGCCCCTGCAAGGCACTTAACATTAACTGCTGGTTTAACATAGTTTGGAATTCTAACATTCCGCACTATGGAATCGCCAATTATGAGCACTTTATTATTCTCAGTTTCCACAGGCGCGCTGCGGAGAGCTGAGAACCTGTTCTGGGTCCGAATTGGTGACCTGGGTGCTGGGGGACTAAATTTTGGATTCTTAGACCCCCGTCTTACTGTTACCCACTCGCCCTGTGGCTGAATTGGTGCTGCTGATTTCGGCCTCGCACTGACTACAGTGGGACCTGGAGAGACTGAAGCCGAATCAGATGTAGCCGAATTGTCTAAACAAACCGAGTCGATCCAATTTTCGGTTTGCCTAATCGCTATCAGATTCCTAACGCGGTCCTCCAATTCGCGTATTTTCCCGACCAACTCTAAATTAACTAAACATTTTTGGCAGGTGAAGCTATCTGCACTGTCGGCCGGAAAACCTGAGCTGTACATACTGCAGGACACACAACATATAAACGTGCCCTCGATGGCATGTTATCCTTATCCATGCTCTCAAGGAAAAGACACTTGTTGTCACTTAACATGTAAGGATTCTTAAATTGTGCATCTATGTGCCTCACACATTTTGTGGACTGGTCCTTAGCTTTAAAGGACTTGTTAATTACACAGTAATAGCCAGTCATTAAGATTATTGAGATAATTCCTAGATAATAGATACAACAATCATTAACCTTGCTGCTACTTTTTGATGCTGCATATTTTGGTAATATTTTATAATATAATATATAATATTTTGGTACTGTATATGTAGTACTGTTCAATATGCAGTATATACAGTTTGCAATTAATAATGGAAATGGCATCTGATAATAAAGCTATTAAGTTATTATTAACTGGTAAGACTAATTATATTTTCTCTTTTTTCTGATATTTAAACCAAATATTGCTGTTCAGTTTGTTCAGAAATATACTGTTAGGTTTTGGTTGTTTTGGTGCAGTGCTTCACAGCTTTTGATGCAGAAAAATACAATTAAGTTAAAGTTCTGTTTCTCATAATTAAATCATTGCTTCAATGTTAGGATGAAACTAATTTTGCTTTTTGTTGCTGTTATGTGGGCTAGAGAGTGCAGCCAGGGAAACGGTCCAGTTACTAGGTGAAAAACATGCATCTTGGATATGAGTCATCAAATGAAGAATCTGCTTCAACTCATGAAGGAAAAAAGAAAAAAGATTTTACATCACAAAAAGATGACTCAACAGATGAGATAAATATGGCTGTTTGTGTTTGTAAGGTCATGTAACTATAAATTCACATTGTGTGGGTCGCAGCACATCTATATGACATTTATGTTAGCTTTGGAGTGCAAAATGTTGTTTTATGACATTGTAGTAACATTAGAGACTCAAACAATGTATTAATAAATACTGTAAAACCATTTAAGAAACATAATTAATGTTTCTGATCAGAAATTCTCAGTGAATATTTAAATGGAAGTCATGCAGCTTCTAAAGACAGAATGTGGGATTCAAATTGCTGGCATCATGAAGGCTAACCCTTGCACCACTGTGCTGGCCTAACTACATTATTTGCCATTTTAAATTAAGACAAAGTTTTAATTATGGAAGAGGTAGATGATTGGGTTTTACTTAAAATGAGCTATAACAGTACCTCTAAAATATCTTCTCTGATCTGATTAAACTCATTAAAAAATAAAGCTTAAGCAAGAATGAATAAAGAAGGTAGATGTAGCAGCACATTAATTGGTGCATCACAGATTAGTGTCCAGTATCTGAAACCTGTGCCAGTTTGTTGCCTGTGTTTGCATATTCTCTCCATGACAGTGTAAGTTTTCCTTTAGATACTCCTATTTTTGTCCAAATTCTCCATAGACATGTTTGGATTAACTGACGGTTATAAATTATATAAATGTGTGGAATTATATCCTGTGGTGGACTGAGACATCACCCAGGGCTGCTTCGTGTACTGTACCTGACATTACCTGGATAGGCTGTGATCCCAATGGCACTAGCATCAGATTAACTGATGAGTGGAAGAAATTAGACATGCAGTTGTATTTTTTTATGGAAAGCAGATCTCGTTTTATTAAGTTTAAATTTAAGTCAACAAGTAATAAATCAGGCCATCAAGTTATTTTGGAAAGACAATCCGAATATATCAGCTTGGAAATATGGAAGAAAAAGGTTTATTGTTCTATATTCATCCTCCATGTAATGTTACATTGATGTTGAATTGATGTTTAATACCCGATGCTTGCTTGAGGCCAAAGTATTCCATGGACATAGTGTTACTTGCTTGTTTTTACATAAATCAGATTTGCAACACCCCATATAAATAAAACAAATATAAGTGAAAGTGAAATAAATAAGTTCAGAAGATTAAACAGCTGCCTTTATAATTTAAAAAATGCCAGACATCTAAAAAATAACATCAGATGAAAATATTCCGAATCAATGGAGCTTGTGTAAGTTGGGCTGCAGTGTGCAACACACATCTGGCGCACCAAAGAACCTTACAATCAACAATTTTCAAAAATATTCTCTTAATAAATATGTAAAATACTTGGCAGTCATAGCCCATGATTTTCTACATCACTATCAATATGTACTAATCTATGTGGAATTTAATAGTAGGAGCTCCTTTTGGGAACTGGGATGGAAGAAACATATTCAATTTACAAGACTGTTTTATAGTATTAACTGTGATTATTTCACATACAAATTCAAACACATGAAAAACTCTAGGCATTAAACATGATGTTGTTTACCACAATAATTTTAGACATAAATTTATTTGGCTTATTCCGAGAGTAATGGAGAGGAGGGAAAATCTCACAGCTCACTCTCCAAACTGGCATGCGTGTTCCCATGGGGCCTTCTCCAAGCAATGTTACTGCATATTTCAGTTTACAAAATAGCAGATGAGTTATTTTAATTAAGTACATTAAAACATAATTAATTGTCAAAATTAGTCACTACAAAGGTTTTCCATAGTGTAATGTAAATGATCCTAGGCTGCCCTGGAAAGTTTCTTTCTGGTAGTCAATAAAAATATGGTTGCCTGGTCTTTAATGGATGCTATTTAAATAAAAATGAATAAAAGCACAATTTTTACTTCACTCTCAACAGACTAAGTTGTCAACTCAGTGGCAGATGAATTTGTACTGCTGTGTTTTATATCTCAATTTATTTTTTAAATAAAGTATAATACTATTGATATGCCACATTTAAGCAGCTAAAGTTGACCAAAGTTATGTTCAGAAAAGTTTAAAACACAAAATAAAAACCAAGAAGTACCAACAACACACAAGAGTGGATAAATTAACCTTACAAAGCAATGTAGAAAAATTAAAAATGTAACACTAGAGGAACAAGCAATAATGTTTAGGATTAGGTGATAAAAAGGTAGGGTTTTAATGTAGCTTTAAAAACTTTAAAAGATGAAACTGATCTGTTGTCCAAGGACAATGAGTTCCATAATGTGGGTGCCGTAATTGAGAGTATGCATTCACCTTTTGATCTCAGTCTGGAGTGTGGAACATTGCTGGGCAGATGAAGCAGTGATTTGCCAGGGCAGTATGGTGTAATAAGATCAGAAATGTAAGAGGGGGCTTGACCAAACAAAAAGATCTTAAAATGGACCTGGTAATGTGCAGGAAGGCAATGAAGAGAAGCTAAGACAGGTGATATGTGGTCTTCTTTTCTTTTTACCTATGAGCAATCTGTCTGCAGCATTCTGGACCAGTTACAAACAAGCTGTTAAATAAATGTACAGTAAATTACAAGGCATAGGTGACCATCTCCAAAGTATAAAAGAAAGAAACATCTTAATTTTGGAGATCATCCTGAGCTGGAAAAAGCTACCCTTTACCACATAGTTGACTTGATTATCAAATTTAAGGTCAGTGTTAAAAATAACACCCATTTTCTTACCATCTGGTTTTACAAATGCTGAATACTGATCAAAATTGAAGACAGGTCGCGGTATCCATTGGGACAACACAAAACAACCGTTTTGGTCTTCTCATTTAACTGTAGAAAATTAGCTATCCATGTCCTTATTTCCACAAAAACGATCATTAAATGCTAGAAAAGTGCCAGGATCATTATGCTTACCTTTAGTTTTGCTTAGCAGACGCTGTTTTCCAAAGCGACATAACAAAGAGGTCAACATAATCGAGTCTGGGGGGACTGTTGAGAATATGTCACAAGATAAGATTACAAAATTGATCACCCTGAGTGAAGCGCTTAGAACAAAATACAAGCGGGTTACAGTTCCTAGGTTACAAAATCTAACCATTAATATCAGTTAGAGAGAAATTCACTAAAAAAGACAGTTTTCAAAAACATGAGGTGGGCAGCTCATTCTATCATGAAAAGTGACTAGACTGAGATTTGATGCGACGCTGACATGTCGTCACCAGATGTCATTCATCAGCAGCCCCAAGTGTTCGAGAAGAAGCATCGGACTTCACAAGTGTCTTTATATATAGGTGCTGACCCACTGCCTACTTGGTAGGCAAGCCTCAAGGGTTTGAACTTAATATGTGCCCCTACAGGAATCTAATGTACAGTAGTAATCTGAAAAAAGGAGTAACACGTGCTTGCTTCGGCGGGTTGAACACCAGACATGCCATTGCATTTTGAGTCATCATGAATCATCATTAAACTTTATAGGCAGAAAAAAGGACAATTAAGAGTATAAAAGTGAAAGGACACATTATAGTTTTGTAAAATGTCCTCTAATGGAAGTAGATACAATAAAAAAGAGTGGGCCTCAAAACTGAACCTTGGGTGACACTTCGTTTCCAAACTGACATGGTTCTATTGGTTAAGTATGAAATCAAGAAATCAAAACATCTTTAACAACCTCCAAAAGAGTCAATTCTGTACGCTCTGAATCCTGACTAAAATGTATCCAAAATGTTTTCAGCATTGATAAAAAGCCCCTTTGAAATAATTTTAAAATGAAAGACACTTTAAATACAGGTCAATAATTATCAAGACTGCTTGGGTCAAGATCTTGTTTTTTAAGATGGAGCTGAGCAATAGTATGCTTAAAACAACCAGGTTGCAAATTAGAGACTAAACTTGTGTTGATACTGCTCAGTACAGATGAGAATAATATTAAGAGTGGATAATGTTAGCTTCATGGCTAAGACAATTTTCTTAAAAACAGAATGGGCAATGAATCTGAATTGATCAAATACATAGGAACAAGTAATGTTGGAGAAACAGTTAAGTGTGGCAATATTAATAGAATACCTAATATTCAGGTATTAATCTTCAATTAGTTAAGCCCAGTCTTTGAATGCTCACACAAGTTTCCAGCTATAATGCAATAGCTGAAATAGGTAAGCCATTCCTCATTTCCGTACACAAATAAACAAGTTAGGTTAAACCCAAAGTAAAACAATGCAATTTCAATTTGATTAACAAAGTCTAGATTCCAATGACCTGGGCCAGCTTTGTCCCGAACCTCCCCTGAGCATTCATTAATATTTTAAGAACATGCTGGCCATTCTAGTGAAAAGATTAGATCTTTTCATTTTTGGATTCCAAGCCCACTTATATTTCATTAAGATTGTCTTAATTTTTTTGTTTTACTAAATGTAGTTGGCCAGCTAGATATCTAGCCCAAAAAAATCTACTAAATAATAAAATGCATCTGTGTATGTTCCTGGTCCCTTTAAGCAGTCTGATTGGTCAGCTTGGCTTTGATTTAATTTGCCAGTTTGGCTTTAGTGAAGCTGTAAGAGGATTGCTAGAGAGACCTGAAGAGGAGTAAAGCAAATGTAGGAGTTATGATGAAGTGATAAGACAAGTAAGCAACATATATAACAGGGTGAATTTACCATAGCATGTGAATGTACAACTACACCTTGCCACAGCCTGCAAATTGGCTCCGCACAATTCATCAGGCCGCTACGAGGACAATGTCTGAACACATCAGTATTAGTTGTGGAAATAACAGACTGAGATTGCATGTCATCAATGTCCAGCCAAGGCACACTTGGAATGACTGCAAAGAAGATCAAGCATTAGTGCCAGCAGCATGCATTTGAAAATTGTCTCATATTCTTTGCATACATACAATTTTCTATAGCCTGTTTTAATAAAACCATTTTGCATATTTGCATAACCTGTTTGTTTTCTGTTTTCATACTGCAGTAGTAAAGGTGTCTAGGAAAATATATTGAAGTAAAAGTAACCAATTGTGTTTGAAAATGTACTGAAGATGAAGGGAAAGTAGACAAATAAATGCAAACAAAATATTCTCAAAACATTCACAAGTACAGTAACAAAGTATTTTTACTTTGTTACTGCACAACACTGTGTGGCAATGCACATAGAACAGAAAGATCAAAATTGCAACCTGTTGTATTCACCCCTAAATGCTGAGAAATATGGGGGAGTTAACTGATATATATATATATATATATATATATATATATATATATATATATATATATATATATATATATATATATATATATATATATATATATATATCAAAATAATAACAAACACATGTCACACTGTGAATAGGTAAAAGTGCAAAACACAAAAAATAAGCCCTTTATGCAACTACCTGAACATTTAGACTGCTTGTGGTCTGTGCTGTCCTTGCACCCCCTATCATGTGTTACCTCTCAAATTCTGTCCAGTTCTTCCACTTGCAGTCAGTTCTCTCCATTTTCCTATGCCCAAAACTTAGCTAATTCTAGACGGGAGGGCTGCAAAATTAATGTTTGTAGGCCACTTCTAGGATCAGGGCAGTCCTCCAATACGTTTGTATCACTAGTTCCTTCTACTAGTCACTAGAGTCCATTCGTTCAAATAATAATATAAAAATTTGAGGCTGCTGTCTAGTGGTACTGGCCCATTCAAGCCACTTATTGCCATTTCCTTTTTCAAGGATTAAAGCATGCCTAACATGGAGTGAACCCACTTGTGATACCTCACCATTCAGGTCGGTTTCCATGCATCACCTTTTCTCTGCCCTGACCACATTTTCCTTTATCGTTATAGAAGACTTTTTCCTCCTATAGCATCCCAAATTTTGATCCTGAATGCTGGTTTGGTCACTTCTGGACTAGTCATATTGCAAATTGCTTAACCAGCAACAGACCAATGAGGCAACTTTCAAATAATCTGGTTTATAATTCTTGTCTCTAACCAAAGACACTACAGCTTACCATTATTTTCTTAACATAAATTAACTAAAATTGGAATCTCAAAATGAGTCCTATATTGAACAGGAAGGCAATGAGAAAAAGTGTAAAACTATATTTTTGTGGGCATTTGCCCAGCTCTCTGATATCATCCTTGCTGTTACATTTTGTATTAGGCAGGGTAATGAACAGAAAACAATTTGAGCTACCTGAATGTAGAGCACTACATCAGTTATACCATCAGTTATACAGATGATATTTTCTATATCCTGAGCAGTGAGATATTGCTTTACAAATGCTAAATATTTCCATTACATTTTGTTCGAAATAGCAGCTGTAATTATGAGTCACTGTCAGTGTGAGCACAGCGGCTGACATCACAGTCTAAACAGCATGGAGCAGCTTCATACAGAAGTCTCTCCACAGAAAGATTGAACTCTCTCATTAATGTCTACTGGATAAAAAAAGTCGAAATAAGAGCAAGGTTGGTACGGGGAATTGCTTTGATCCATCGATTGCATCTTTAATCAGTCCTTGCCTATATGTTTTGTTTCTTTTCTTTTCTTTTGTTTTTTTTAAAGCTTTCTTTAATAAAGCTCCTGTTTTGATTGTTTTTACCCCTGAACAGATATTTTTTGTGTTTGTTTTATAAGAATGAATATATTTAAACAAGGAGGGGGTCTCTATTTTAATAATAATTTAGGTGGTCTCTGTTTAGGTTGTTATGTCTGGCAACAAGGCCCAGGCACAGGTGGGAAAGCCAACTCCTGAAGTGCCACAGTGGCTATGTGATTTTGTTTCAACCTTTTTTTTTAATTTGAGATCAATCCACATTGTTAATTAAACTTCTTATTTAATTCAAAGGCTCTCCCTCAGCTCTTATTCTGCAGTAATAGTGGTGAGTTTCCTTCTCGGTGGAATAAGAACAGAGCTTATTGTTATCACAGCCTTATCCTATACAGAAACATTTTTTTTCTTTTTGCTTTATTTAAGTTCATTAAATTCTGAGTTACAGGCTGCTACTTTTTCTACTCTGCGCCATTTACAATGGCATTTTTATCATAAAGTAGCTTTTGTTAAGTGAAATATTTATTAAAAAATGAGAGAAATTAAACTGAGGATTAAGTTTTCACAAAACAGTTGCTGACTAAAATGTCTGATGATTCAGACTCAAAGCAGGAACAAGCCACTTAACTAAATACAGTAAAATACTTCAGTAGCAGCAAGAACTTATTTCCAATTAAGAAATTGTTCATTTGACCTGTGACACATTCTAGGAATTAGTGGTGCCCACACCACAAGAATAGGACTGTAAACCACATGGCTAACAGTTTGGTCCCCTCCACTAGCTAAAAAATACTATTTATAAAAGTATTTCAGTGAATACTAAGAGTCAACATGTTAACATTGTAGGTGCATTCATATCTATTGCATATAATATGTTTACTTGACTGATTTCTCATTTAAGTAAGCATGCCTGTGCAGCCTTGAAAACACCTTTATTCAATATTTCTTTTTTGCTGAATTAGAAAGGGTCTGTTTACAAAAGGAACACTGAAATTGAAACATTTTCCAGAGCAGCATCACTGGCTCCATTAAATGATTTGCTGTAGGTGAAATCTGAAAGGACTGATAGTTTGCAGGAAGGTTGCTCTAGTACACCTTCTCTTCTACAAGCTGAGAAACACAACAAAAATCAATAAATTTATGGCCCCATCTCAGATAAACAATTTGCAGTGCTTGCAAGCTTAAGCAGAATTGTCCAATGATAAAATGCAAATGCTTTTAAGATATATATTACATCCGTATCTGTTCATTTGCTAGCCTCGACATTTACCACCGGCATAGTACATCATAAACAAATGAGTCATACCTACTTGGAAAGAAAGAAAGCTGTAAATTTTTACATTTAACATGGCTACTGTGGTGTAAATCTCCACTACAGTCATGTGTCAAGGTGAGCTGTCTAGCTCTGATTCAGATGCCCATAGCACTATCTTTACCAAGCGTTTTACGCATATAAGTGGCCTCATTCATCTTAGGCATCAAGCAAAGGGTATTAGCATTCATATATGAGTAAACTGGGTTTGGAAGATAGTGAATTGTCATTCGTTGCTCACTGGATGCAGAGTGCTCTAATGAAAGGCACAAAAAAATCACAGTAAGTGTTTTGACAAGAGATATCCGCTGATATGAAGATATCCAATTGCTATGTAAAGCAACTTGCTATCTGCATAAAATGCAACATGCTTTTACTATACTGTAACTGAATTTGGAGAATGCTTGTTTTAATTTTAGCTTGCATATCCCCCATTTTTAATCAATTAATCACTGAAGAAGTGGAAAAGTATGTCTTTTTAAATGAGATTGCACTGGAATTTAAACTGCAAGAATAGCAGTTCAGTTATCTGAATCATCACATTATGTGGCTTGAGCAAGTTATTTAAACTGTCTTTCCTTAACAGATAAAAAAAAGTAAATAAATAAATAAAAAGTGAAGCATGTTGGCACAGTGGCACAGCTCTATCAAATCAGAGTTATGGACAGGTGGGAGAAAGATTTTTAACCCTTGCGAAGTTTTGGGATGCCAACCAGGTTGCCCCCTTTGTTCTTGTAGCGTACAAAGTAAATAGGTTCTCAATGCCCCAGAAATAAACAAACATCACTTGTATGGCTACAGTAATAAATGCAGTCAGAAAACGTCTGGGGAGCTCCATCCTTCTCAAATGTGCTGGTTCAGTTGAGATGCCAACATTCAGGGGTGTCTCTCTTTTATACTGGTCCCGTGGTTAGTTACCCTCAGGGTCTATCTTCTCTAGGTTGAAGACGAAGAAAGAGACAGAGTTAATTAAAACTGCCAATAACTTCCAGCAGCCCTAGCATTATTACATCATTGTCCAGATTCATCGGGAACAGGGGTTGCTGGGAAGAAGGATAACTCAGTGGGTTATTTGAAAAGAAGTCAACAAAACGCCTAAAGAATCATGATCAACTGTCAGTACAGTATTTGTTTATACACATCACTACCACGAATTATTTACAACTACAACCACCGTGTATTAGTTTATTCTGGATGTATGTGCTGTTCTGTGCTTGCCATCTTGGTTGGATACGTCTTTATCTGGGGAGCACATCCAATCATGCCAAATTTTCACGTTACAAATGGAACCTTGTACAACAAAATTTTATATTTCATTCAGAGTACTGTTCACAGAGTTTTTCATTCCAAACACCATTGTCATCTGCACTTGCTGTGCTGATCTTTAGTATTAGTCTTAATTGTTTCATTCAGTTTCGTGTATGTAATAATTATTGTTGTCTTGAAATTGGGGAGGGCTTTTGCATACACTTTGTTTGTTCAATAATTGTTTTTTTCTTCCTAATTTGTTGTATACTTTATTTTCTGCATTATATGCTTATTCGATTTATTGAGCTGCCGTATGATTATGTGCATGTCGGATCAAGGCTGGGTGTGTTCCTGGGGTCTCTGTAATAAAATTAACAAATCACCATCTTCGGATGGTCTTAGCATCTTTGTGACTGATAAGAGTCGGTTAGTGGTAGGACCCCTTCTCATCTTTGTCTTTGAGGTGTCCCTCAGACGCACATCTGTACGAGAGTAGATTCCTTGCCTCATCACTGTTTGGATTTAGTACACTCTTCTTGTGTCTGTGTAACTTTTTCCCTGGCTACTCAGATTTTCTTCCCACATCTCAAACATGTATAGGATAAATTAATATGCAACTCTTAATTGGCAATGTGTGAGTGTTTTCTGCAGTAGACTGTCATGTTGTTCATGGTTGGCTCCTGCCTTGTTCTTGTTGCTGCTGTCAAATCTGATTTGGATTAAACAGGTTTAAAGAAAAATGGATGGGCACAATGATGGGCACAGAACACTTGGTGGGCACTGGCTCAAAGGGGAAAAACTGACACTTTAAAGAGAAGGACTGAATCCAGGAACCTGCAGTACATTGTAAAATTATTTATATTCTATGTATTAAGATCTCTCAGTAATATAAAAAACAACATAATAAACCTTTTTCCGTTGTATGTTATGTCAACTATTGGGTTTTGTAGCATAATCTTCCTTTTTGATCCTATGTTTTGACTGATTGGAATGACTTGATCTTTGTTAACAGTGATTTATTTCATTATCTACAGAATCAGAAGGTCAGAGTGTTGTTCTTTTTTGGACTTAATCAAGCCGAGTTTGGTAAACCTTTGTTCTGCAGTTGCTGTTAATATAAGCAGTACAACACAGTTTTCAGGCAAGTAAAAGTGTTAGAGACACTCACTGTTATTTGGGCAGATATATGCAGAATGAAATGCTCTCACCCCTGTCCCGAATGGGCTTGAATGCTACTGCCTTCTCATTCCCTGTCAGAGCAAGCAGACACACATTCAGTCAGAGACATGTGGTTTTATGAAGCTTTGCTTGGTTACAATGCATTAGAGTCAATGGGCAGAAAATGGTTTGTGTTGTTAAAAACAATTAATTTATAAATCTCCGAACATTGTTATGAACTTGAGAGTTACCAAGCATGAAAGTGACAAACAAAGACTCAAAATTCCGTCTGGGGGGACCTGCTATCAAACTCTGACTAGTCACACAAAAAGGACAACAAAGAATCTATATCAATAAAACTTTTACTTTAACAAAAATACATTGATGAACAAAATATTATTTCCGAGGCATGCAAAGGCACAGAAGGCAATGCACTAATCCAATATGAAATCCTAGGTGAAGTCAAAAACTAAGCACAGATATCAAAAAATCCAAAAAAATCACAAAAAACACAATAACAACTAGAGAGACTTGCCACATCACAAGTACATTCACAATGAACCACAAGGGACTGTAGGTTGTTCCTGCCTTTACAGGGCTGAGGACAGTTCTTTCACAGTGATAGGCAGGTGGCCCAATCTTTTGAGGGGCCATCCACAAAATACATGGAACATAATTACAAAAACTAAACAATTAATAAACTGAATAATCAATAACATTAGCATAAACAATGTACAAAATAGACATTTCAACCCCAGCTAGGAGAGAAACTGTTGTGGTAAAAACTTTCCTCCATTTTAAAAGGAGTCATTCACGGAGACCAGGGGCCTCATGTATAAACAGTGCATACGCACAAAAATGTTGCATACACCCATTTCCACATTCAACTTGCGATGTACAGCATAAAAACTGAACTTGCAGTACTGCTGCATTAAATTATTTAATTCAGGGTCACGTATATCCTAGTAAGCATCTTGCAGGAGGTAGGAAGAATCCCTGGACGGGGGAGGCAAGAACAATCCCTGGACAGGGCGCCAGCTCATCGCTACTGCTGTGCCACCATGCCCCCACTTGTTGAATACATGCTTTAATGCATTTCAATATGAAATTGATATCAAGTATACATCTTACTATTATAAAATGTTCAGAGAGCTGTAATATGAATGTACTGTATTCTGTGTGGGGATCAGTGCCTGTGTGCTCCTGTTTATGAAAGAGAAAGCCCGTTTATGAGCATGTAGTGATTAATGACTAGGTCGGGGAACTCATGCCACTTTAGTTATGATTTGAGAAAGTCAAGTAAATTAACCTTTGATTTTAGGATGAAGTTTGCAATGTACTACTTTAATGAAAAAATAAATTACGAGATTAAAATGGAAATTTTGAGATTAAAGTCTACATTTGAACCTTTTTTTTCTACGTTGTGTCCCTAATTTTTTTTTATTTTCTCTGTGCCCTAATACGCTTCCATATGACACTCTGATGGTGGGCTACGACTTACCTTTTCACCTCAACTTTAACATCTGACCATTTCTTTTTTATTTTCGGCACTGTACATCTTTCTGAACTTGAACTTTCAAGTGTCTCCACTACACTGTATCACTCCATCACTTTCCTTTTGTTAATTAAACACTGCTTAAGCCAACAAATAGTACGTTTTCCCTATCCTCCACTTCATGTTCACTGAAGTTTTTTTTTTTTCTGTGCTTTAGTCTTTTCACGAAACTCTGAACCTGCGGTGGGCTGGCGTCCTGCCTGGGGTTTGTTTCCTGCCTTGCTTCCTGTGTTGGCTGGGATTGGCTCCAGCAGACCCCCATCACCCTGTAGTTAGGATATAGTGGGTTGGATAATGGATGGATGGGCAAAACTCTGAACATAACGGGCTATTTATATTGATTTGCATATTCAATGTGGCGTAATTCTGGGAGAAGTTAGGGTGGGGCGGCAGGCGCATGCAAGTGCGTTATTTTTCATGCTGACCAGGATTTATGGAGCTGAATTGCGTGAAAGTTGGCTTATCCACATTTTTGTGCATCTGAATTTTTTTGTATGTGCACACATTTCCTCCTTTGTCCATATGCCATGTCGTGTGAATTCTACACACGGCATTGTACTGTATATGAGGGCCCAGATGAGAATTCACAACAATTCTTTATTTGCACATAGATATGCATAAATGTCTTGGTCCATGGAGTGAGCAATCAATTATATAATTCATTTGCCTTTATACTTTTCTGTTACCATTACCATCTAATACATCATATCATCTGAGTCTTAATACAAATAGCCTTATTATTTCATCCAATCATCATTTTCTGACTATTTTCAACTCTCCCATTTTTCGGAATGTTGCTTTACTAATAGGAGTGATTAGTACCGCTTCATAGAAGGGGTGTTTGGGCTTTCCCATTAATTGATCCTTGCTTTCTGGAGGGGTGTTCATTACTCATTTACCACATTCTAACCTTGGAAAATCAAGCTGCTAGTTTCTCTAAGGTGAGGCAGACCTTTTGTGCTCAAGATTTAAGCCTTGTTTAATTAACTCTTTAGTTACCTTAAGTCATTTTCCTTATATATTAGTAATTCATTGTTAGGGTTGTAAAAAATGTAAAAGATTAAAGGTTGTAGGTTTGAATCCCATAAATGCCAATAAAGACTCTTCTCTGTTGGGCCTTTAAGCAAGGCCCTTAACCTGCAATTGCTGAGCTCTTTGAGTAGTGAGAAAAGTGCTACAGTATATAAATGCAAAGAGTTATTATTATTATTATATATTACCTAAAAATTCCATAAACCCTGGCTGAAAAATAGCAATAACCAAAATGAATATGTGGGATTTATGCACTGAAGCCACTGCTGTTTTCCATGTCATAACATAATACAAACTTGACCATCACACAAATAATTCATGCTACATTTTTAAATAAATAACAATAATTACATATTTTATATGATTTATCATACAAAATGCTTTATTTCCATTTGAGATAGTAAACAATAGGCCACCATGTTTCCTAATGCTACTTTTTCAGTGTTCCTTACAAAAAAAGGCTCGGTAGTGCTTAGAAGTAAACAAGGTCCTAACAGGGGAAAGGGAACTTGGGCTAATGGTGACAAAGGGACAAGGGCCTGAGCCACTGTAGCCACCCCTTTGTGCATGTATTTAGTTGGACAGACAAAACCTTTGTACTTGTATAGTGCCTTGAGGTAGCTATTTATTACTTAGTACTGCTGTATGATAAAAACAGTGTTTGTTTTTATTCTGGATATAAATTTTGTATCTTAGTTTAACAAATCATTTTAACAATAGGGGTACTCCTGTTAACACAAAGTCTGGTATTGGGATCTTTGAATGACAATGCACTGTGACTTCCAGGGGGCACACAGCTCCCCAAACACCTGACACGACAGTCACAGACACAAATGAGGCAACACACACATTTATTTAGATGGTGAAATGTTTCCCAAATCAATCCCCTCAGCAACACAAAATATGATACAGCACTTATCTCTCCTGCCTGCCTGCACTCCTCCTTCAGCAAGCTTCATCTACCTCCTCCCGACTCTGGCTCTTCTCTGTGAGGCAGCTGGCTTCTTTTTAGGCTGCACCTGGGAGTATTCCAGGTGGCTTGTTAGGGAGGTCTGGAATTACTCCCAGGTGTGGCAGAAGCCCAAAGTAGGGCTCTGCAGCTCCCACAGCTCTGCCAGGCGGCATCCACGAAGCCCAACAGAGCTAAGCCAACAAACTGCCATCTCTCCCGTCCTTCAAGGAGGCGTCCCATAAAGCAAACCAGGGATTTTTAGTTTTTAGTTTCAAAAGTTTCAGCTGTGTGATCTTGTTTACTAATTTTCAGACATAAGGATAAATAAAATTTGCTTTATATATATATATATATATATATATATATATATATATATATATATATATATATATATATATATATACATAGTCTATATATAGTCTGTATATATATATATATATATATATATATATATAGTCACACACGTGCGAGTAGGAGGCAGCTAAAGGGCTCGAGTAATTGTAATAAAACATCCGACCAGGGGGCGGCGGAGTGCACTGACTGTCTTTCTCAGTTCCCTACAGACCTTTCCCGGGAAATCCTGCAAGGTTCCGGTGCCTCTGAAGACGTCACTTCTGAGGCCAGCCCTTTTGATGACGTCACCTCCGAAGCCGGCCCCTTTGATGACATCACTTCTGGTTCCGGTCTCTTTGACATCACTTCCTCTCAAGACCTTTAAAGCGTCCATCTAGGGCTACTATAGTCAGTTCTGTTTTGGACTCTGTGATATGCACATTGTTTCCTTGATAAGAAAACCCATTTGCAGCTGGGAAAAACAATATACGGGTGGCTGCCCCAAACCTTTATAATGTCTTGGACTCGTTTTTATGACTCTATATATATATATATATATATATATATATATATATATATATATATATATATATATATGACTTCAGACATACATACATCTATTCACGTCATAGGACTGGCACATAGGTGCCATTGTTTACACTGCTGCTTTATACTTTCAGAGTATAAAGTTCAAATCTCAGCTTATTCACAGTGTAGGTTACATATGTTCTGGCCATGTCTGTGGGGGTTTTCCTTTGGGTACTCTAACTTTCCTCCCACATTACAGAAACTGGATGTTAGGTTAAATCCCCTATCACACTAAATGACTTTTCCAGCGATTTTCAGTTATATACCTTAATCAAGTATTCATAGCAGACTGGGGGCACTCACAGCACCAGGCATGTAGCTTGATATCAGACCAGCCAGTGACTTACCCTAACAATTTAAGTCATAGGGGCAGGCTTATGCATGTGAAAGGTGATAGACAATGAGTGCTCACTTTGAAGTATAATGCACACAATGCAACTGCAAAAAAAAAGGAAAGTAAATGTTTTTGATTTAAAAAAAAAATACCAGGAAAGCATTTGTACACCCACTGGTGCTCTTAGAATTCATGTTACTGGCAGTCAAAAAGCAACAAGCTCAGGGTAGTTTAGAAATCTGAAACTGTGCTGAGAAGTTTGGATGGAGTCATGTGCTTTGTTATCTCCTGCAATTCCTAGTTACATAATTTAACAGCATCAAAGTGACATGAGCAAGCAGCTACATGTGTTAAGTTTTCTTAACAAAAAAATGTATAATCTGCCACTGGCTTAACTGGCAACTCTAAAAATGAAGCATGAATGAGACTGAATGTTGATGTACATGTTTAGTGTGATGTGCCAAATATTCTTGTTTTGCTGCTGAAATGGGCTACAGAGTCCAACGATTCAGATCTGAATTGATGGGTTTGGTGAGAGATAGGGACTTCTTTATTAAGGGCTAAGCATTTCTCTATATTATAAAAACAAATCTTGAAATGCTTGGAAGAAGATAATACGTGATTTTCTCGGAGACCCGCAAGAGAAGGCAGTACGACAAAAGGACAACTGCTGTACAGGCTTTTAAAAGATCGACATGCAGCTCGACAGCAGTAGAAGCAAGCCAGCTGATCCGACCGCATCTCCTTAGCATGTGTTTAGACCCCCCCCCCCTTCACAACGCAAGGGGCAGCTACGCGATGTGGCTGGCGCATAGCGCGCCCCGGGGGGAGGAGATGGGCGAGCGAAGCGAGCAGGGGGCAAAGCACCCTAGTAATTACAAAGAAACTAGTTTGAGGGACCTTAGTCTATACTTTAATAGGCAAAGAATTAATGGACGCTTAACTAATCCAAGCTGAAGATAGACTCCAAATGTTATAAATTTAGAGAGAACAATAACAATATTCACTATTATTTTTTCTCTGAAAGTAAAAGCTTGATTGCAATACTTTTTGTACTATATAAAAATGGATTATTTTGTTTGACAAAGCTTGTCAGCACCTTTCTGCGCTAACTTGCTTGTGTATTCATATTACATAATTTATTTAGAGCAACTGCTACAATAGATTGACCTCTGTTTGCTACAAAATTACATTATTCTGTTTAATCACCGTGCTGCTTTTGTTTGATACCTACCTTACATGAAAAGCTAATATATATAGTCCACAACATTCTAGCTTATTCGTATTGTCAAAGTTGCAATATTTCACAATTGTGGCTGGGTCTGCTCATTAGAGCAGTGTCCTGAAAACATAAACAGTTACTTATACATTCATATTGTACAGAGCATTTTCTGGTCTTACTAGCTGTTATGTGAAAGGGATATTTCTGGTTATGTATAGAAATTTCTATAATTATATTCTATAACTGAAATAGAATTTATTATAAGAAATTAATACTTGCCATTTTTGCATGTATTTTCACTTTTCTAAAACTATAGCGGATGCTCTGCCACTACTCGTATATTTGTTTATTTTTTCAAAAAGTAGAATAAATGCTTTCAATTTCAGAAATGCATAACTCATACTCCCTATTTCAAGCAAAGTAGATGTGAGTTGGTGTCATGCATTTCAATAATATAACTGTAAATATACGGTTGTTACAAACTGAGCAAACAGCACAGGTATGCTTGCCTAATCTAAATGAAAACAAAAAAAAATACCTATAATAGAAGGGGGGAAAAAGCATGAAAGAAAATACATAAATAGAAAGAGACAGATGCTTGAAAGTTGGGTGGAGTGCAGACTGCTAGATGATGGTAAAGATTTGGGAAGTGTAATACGTAGGATCAAACTACAGTGTTTTAGACAACTTTTATTCAATTTATCTGAATGAGCATGACATATGAACAGCTCAATTTATAATGGTAAATGCTGACAAATACAGACAGAGCTAAGTTTACACTGGCAGATGTTTTGCATTACACATCACACCATATACTATGTAGAGATAATAAAGTTACTAAGACAGTTAAGACCAAATAAAATTATAAGATATAGACAACACTTTAAAAGTTTTTACTAAGTTTTACATTTACAGTTTTAGTATTACACATAGGAAGTAAAAACTTTAGATTTGAATACACAAAAGTACACCTTATAAGAAGGATTTAGGAGTCATAGTGGACACGACACTATCAACTGTGTATTCATAAGCAAGTGTTCAATAGCCATTAAGAAGGCTAACAGAATGTTAGGTTATACTGCATAGTTATGGTTCTGTGTAAGCTTTACAAAGTACTGGTGAGGACTCACCTGGAGTACTATATACAGTTCTGTTTCTAGGCTCCAAAAAGGACAGAGCATCATGACTAGACTGATTCCAGGGCTACAGGGGATGCATTATGAGGAAAGATTAAAAGAGCTTAAACTTTTCAGTATAAGCAAAAGAAGACTAAGAGGAGACATGATAGAAGTGTTTAAAATTATGAAGGGAATTAGTACAGTGGTTTGAGACTGCTATTTTGAAATGAATTCATCAAGAACATGGCAATATGGTTGGAAACTTGTTAAAGGTAAATTTCACACAGACATTATGAAGTTTTCCTTTACACAGAGAACCATAGACACATGGAATAAGCTACCAAGTAGTGTGGTAGACAGTAGAACCTTAGGGACTTTCAAAACTAGACTTGTTTTTAGAAGAATTAATTGGGTGGGGACTGGTAAGTTTGTTGGGCTAAATGGCATGTTCTCATCTAGATTTTTTTAATGTTCCAATGTACTGAAAAAACAAGATACACACACACACCCACAAAACAATAACCCTATAGTTTTCTGGGACTGTTTTTTAGGTAGGCTGCTGATCTGTTTACCTGCCTACTTTATTTTTCCCTTGTTCCCTACTACTCTTGAAATCAGGCATTACTGCATTTAATGTTCCAAGAATAATTTTCAAGCTAAAGAACTGTACTGGGAGAAACCTAAGAAATGTTTATCTGGGGAGGGAGTTTGTATAATCAGAAAAAACAGTGTCTAATTAACATTTGAAACAAAGGAAGTATGGTGATTCATTTAAACAAAAGTAATTCAGTGTTTCAGATCAGATTTGTTATGATGTGGAGGGCTTAGTTCATATTGATTACATGCCAGAAAATGCCCACATACAGTAACAACTCGATATTACTTTGGTACTAGTTATCACTGATTCTAGAGTGATATATTGCATAGTTGGGTCAGCTAATTCCAAATAATTACCCCGAGCAGGGGATGTGGACCCAAGGTAGTGGAGGTATTATTTTGAAAGAAAAAAAAATTCTCTTCTTCCAGAATTTATAACTATGGTTTGAAGTCTACTGACTGACTTTTGTAAGCTGTGCTCATTACTGGCAGCAGCCAAGTTGACCTTAAAGCAAATTAATTTTTCCAATTCTGTGCACGTAAATGTAACTTGCATTCACACATACAGTGCTCTCTCTCTCTATATATATATATATATATATATATATATATATATACAGTATATATATATATATATATATATATATATATATATATATATATATATATATATATATATATATATATATATATATATATATATAAATGATTATATCTGTTTAGGCATGATGCAAAATGCAAGCAGTAGTAAAATAGCATATAGAACTTATGAAGCATCTGATTGATATGTGTTATAAGCCAGAAAGTTTACAATGGCTCAAAAAGCCCACTAGAGTTGAAATAACTGTCAAACCACAGCTAGTCACACAAGGTCAATAAAGAATCTTTATAAGTAGAAAGGTTTATTTTTACAAGAAGCTTGGTTAATCAAAAATAAGCACAGAATAGCACAAGACAAAAGGCACAGAAGCCAATGCCTTCAAAATAGTAAATTTTAAATAGCAAATAAAGCCCCAATATGAAATCCAAGAATGTTCAAAAAACAGCACACTAAGGTGAAAAATCCAGTAATACATAAAAAGCTCAGAATAATCAAAGGTGGTAGGCAGGTGACCCTGCCTTTTGGAAGACCACCAACAAAACATAGAGAACATAATAAATACATAGAAACTAAATGACCTACAATATTAACATAAACAAGGAAATCAAAAACAAACAGAAAAGACATTAAAATGGACTTTGATTGCCAGACAGAAATATAACAATATGGAAGAACTGGACATACAGTACTTACTTACCGAGCATGAAAAGGAACACATTTTTCTGTTTACTTATTGTTGCCTTACAGGCAATATTTGATTTTGGTCAGTAGCACTTTCTAGAGACCAAAAATGATATACATAGTATCTGATATGGAGGTGCTGAACATACATACTGTACTTACCTACCTAGTAAAGAAATAGATGACTTGGTGCTTATGGTAAATCAATCAGGAAAAAAAACAGTGAGGAAAGCTGACAACCAACCTGCTTCTGATACACAACAATGCCCCGTTCACACTGCCTGAGATAAAGAAGTGGCTTTGTGATACTGGGGACTCCCCTATCAGAAGGGGTAAACTGTGCCAAAGATAAAGAGGTCATGCCACCTGTATGCACAAGCAAGACAGTATGTGGCACATAAAACATTATGAATGTTATGAAGGTGTTCACAAGGATCATACTGAAAAATGAAACCTTTTGGTATTACTTGTTTTTTTCTTAATGCATTAAGTTTCAAAACATGTTGAGCACCCATCATATATTTAGATTTATATACAATACACCCATAAACTGTAGGAATTTCTTTGGAACTCCCTAGGGGCTTCTTCTGTCACCATCCTGAAATCCTGAACCCCTAGATCCCCTAAGTTGTCAGTTCCTAATAATAGGTACAAGCATGTTACATAAATTCAGAGCTTCCCTGTTGCTAGTAAACTACAAGTTTTCCATTATTGCATTTTGGCTTGTGGGATCAACTTATTTGACACTGGGCGCACAGCACTCTGGTGTCCTTAGGAAATGTAACACTAGACCTTCCAGACTGCACACATTTGGTAACCTTACAAACATGCTGTTAATAACTTACTAAGAACCTTTCCAAGGCACGTTTGATAATAATGGGGCATAGCAAAAATGTAAAAGATTAGTTTTATACAATAAGGCTTTGCCTTTTATTAGTATAGATTATTGTCAATGTTGGGTTCCAGTTTTAATAACTTTAAGAAAGTTCTGCTTCTAACTTCAGGCTATTCCTGTATGTGTTTTAAAAGTAAGGATAAAGGTTACCAAACACTAGCAACTCTGTCTGAAATAAAAGCTTTCTGTTGTTGATTAATATTTATAACACATAAATACAACACTAGATACATGTATTTTATTATTAATACCTATTCAGATTCATCTGTTTTTCTTTGAATATTATTCTGCCTTAGTCTGCCAATATCTAAATGTGTTCTAAAAATTATGATTCAAAAATCAAGTTTACCAAAACTAAAAATCTAGTAACACTGGAGGAACACAAGAAAGAAAGAAAGAAAGAAAGAAAGAAAGAAAGAACCTTGCTTGGGCCATAGACCCCTGTTTGAAAACTATAGCATGGGGTTTCAGTTAATGTAAGTAAAAATAATCCATATGCGCTAACATGTTAACTTTGACAGCCTTTATATAAATATATACTATATATATATATATAATAGGGTGCCAAACAGGCAAATACATATATAATAATATATAAAATCAGCGTATGAATATATAAAGTGAAAGTCAAAATCTATTGATTGAAAAGAACCTGAACTGAACTAAGTTAACAAAAACGTATTCAGAAAAATAAATTAAAAAAACACTGTTCGGTTAATGTTTTGAAAATGATGCATGTGCCCTGCCCAGGATTGGTTCCTGCCTTGCGCCCAGTGTTGGCTGGGATTGGCTCCAGCAGACCCCCGTGACCCTGTGGTTGGATTCAACGGGTTGGGAAATGGATGGATATTCCAGCGCTTACTTTATATATTCCGACACTGACTTTATATGTTGAAGTTTTGACTTTATGTATTCGGAAATGACTTTATATATTCAAGTTTTGACTTTATATATTCAGAAAATCAATGTATTTGCCTGTTTGGCACCCCATAATATATATATATATATATATATATATATATATATATATATATATATATATATATATATAAACAGTTCCTACCCCTTTAGAATTTTCTCATTTTATTATAGTAATTGATAATGTGAGCATTCAACCCCATTTGAAAAGACTCACCTAACTCACCACTGGTGCAGCTAGTTGGTTTTAGAAGTCCCATAATTAGGTAAATAAAGATCAGTAGTCTGTAGTTTAAACATTAAAATTGATTGTAGTATAAATGCATCTTATTTAGAATGCACAGCTTGTAGACAAAGCAATTGTTGGGGACAAACAAACAAACAACACACCAACAACCACCACCGTTTAGAGAAGTCTGGAAATACATATAGGAAAATTCTTAATGTCTTACCTCTTAATAATATCTCCCTATTTTGATAATGACTAGCAAAACATGTAAGTTCATAAACCTTTCATTTTGAAAAAATGAATCAAACAATATATGTTGGTGCCTGGTCTTTTATCACTGGCATCAGATCATTGTAATATCTTCTGTGCAAATGCACAATTTGAATAAAACTTTGGAAAAAAAAAACAAAACAATGGGCAGTCTTCTTTTTAATGTGGGTGATGACACTCAAGCCCCTTCACTAAACTGGAAAATTCAGTTTGCCCATGTGAAATATACACCTAAGGGTATAGAGAACACCGCAGGGTCAATTTGTCCAGCCCCTCTGGTGGAAATGGCACTGTAGTGCCCAGCACAAAGTCATTTTCACATACAATAAAAAACAATATTTTTTAGATAATTACACTAAGCATATGATAAAAACTTGGAAAATATGAAAACAGAGATGAGGTTTGTTTTAAACATTTTAATAGTGAGTTACAGTCGGCCCTTGTTTATTGCAGTTAATCAGTTCCAGACTCTACCGCGATAAATTAATTTCCGCGAAGTAGAATTCTTTATTTATAAATCGAATATTTTCGCAGTTAGAGCATAGAAAATCTGTTTACGACCTTCTAAATACATTTTTTAACATTATTAGAGCCCTCTAGCCATGAAATAACACCCTTTAGTCACCATTAAACTCATATTACCCAATATATTAGACAAAATAAGAGAAAATAAGACATATTAGACGTTACAAATATCATATTATTATTATTGTACATTTAATTACACACACACACACAGTTCTTACACACAACTACTAACCTATGAATCCAACAGAATGTTTTTCTTGAGCATGTTGCTGATCCAAACGGCTAGGGCAGACTCCGTTTTCACTATTCCAAGAGTTTCACCTTCTCCTGGATAGTAAGCATCTTACTCTGGCGCTTAGTTTCATCGTCAGAAGGCTTAGAAGAAGCAGCATATTTAGGAGCCATCGTGGGGCTTAGATAAAAGTTCTCAGAAATCGCAAACACTAACAAGAGCAAAGATGCTTCCGATGCATAGCGATGTAGAAGCGTGTATGAGAGAAACAAACTTGCATGAGGCTGAGCCAATCAGTGGCCAGGATAGGAAGAGGATAGTATAGCCAATCAGTGAACAGCACACTCTGATTGGCTTGGTTTCACCACACCCGATTTTTTGGAAAAAAGTTTTTGCCCACACACAAGGAGTGGTCGAGCGGTTGCACCTGGCGTTGAAGGATTTGCGGGGGTGCTCGAATACATAGGCCTACAGTCCATACGTACAGTAATTTTAATTTTAATTGTAACACGGGTGTATAATTGACTCAAACAACCGAGCGCACGCTGTATCATTTTCACTGTCTCAATCAACTTTTTAATGAATATATTTGAAAAAACTGCAATAGAGTGAAGCCACGAAAGTCGAAGCGCGAAGTGGTAAGGGATGACTGTATATTACTTAGGGAAGCTTATTACTTATTCTGCTCAACTACGCCTTAATGCAGAATCACCACTTTTCTACAATACATTTTGACTATGCACAGGTTACATAACCTAGATTTCTATCAGTTCTCTAGCAAAATATCCATTCAGCTTATTAATTTTATTGGAAAACTATATTTAACAATTTACAAATACTAGTTAAAGGCTCCCAGTGATCACCTTAGTGATAACTTTGTCTCATTGAAACCCAGAAACATCAGGCCAACTTTGCCAGTAAAATAAGTCAGTATAATTTATGATTTTTATTGGTATGCTCTATTTAAAAATTTATAATCTGTATTTTTATTTTGTGTTGAATGAGAAAATACCTATGGATGATAGGGGTAAATGATTGTAAATGACTCTAGGAATATCACATTGCCAATCATGTGGCCCATCAAAACATACAAGGTACTCACTGAATTTGCCATTAGTTATCTATACTAATAAAAGGCAAAGCCCTCACTGACTGACTGACTGACTGACTCATCACTAATTCTCCAAGTTCCCGTGTAGGTAGAAGGCTGAAATTTGGCAGGCTCATTCCTTACAGCTTCCGTACAAAAGTTGGCCAGGTTTCATTTCGAAATTCTATGCGTAATGGTCATAACTGGAAGCTATTATTCTCCATATACTGTAATGGAGTTGAGCTCGAAAGCCGTGGGGGGGCGAAGTTTTGTGTGACATCATCACGCCTCTCACGTAATCACGTGAACTGACTGTCAATGCAGCATGTAGAAAACCAGGAAGAGCTCAAAAAAGCGCTGAAGAAAACATGCATTATATAATTGAGAAGGCAGCGAAACAATAAGAAGCGAGCGAGTGACATATACAACTATATTCATGAGTGCTGCTACTTCGGAAACAAAGCACAGTGTAAACCTAAAGTTTAAATTAAGTTCATAGACAGGCTGCCGCTGGCGTTTGTCATGCCCACGAGTAATGCGGGATACAAGTTTAATGAGAGGACGCAGGATATAAACGAGAGTTTTGATCACTTTGTAACTAAGTTAAAATTGCAGGTGAAGGGCTGTGCTTATGCAAATTCCGAGGCTGTGTTTGTGGGGGATTGACAGTTAAGGTGGGTGGGGGAGTCACGTCTTCATCCCCCCTCCCATTCACCTCATTTCGCTCTGAGCTGAGCTCCGCAGCTAACACAGTGTTACGGAAACGACTTTGTGACGCTGCCACCAAATACTCACAGAAAAATCCACAAGTTAATACACACGCTGCCTCTACAGTTTCTCCACACTGAATCCTCCAGGCACTACTTACAAAAGATTACATTGACAATCGTGTTACGTTATTTTTAAAATGTTTCCTTTTCTTAGCACAAGCACAGCTGAGAAGTTTCGATGCATGTAATCCATAACGCTTTAAAAAATCACGCATTTAATCACACTTTGCATTACAAACAAAGGGGAACTTCTGTCAATGCATGATTTCCTGGTACACCGATTACATTGATCAGCGCTTCCCGATTCATTTTACCCTCGCACCTTGGTTTGAGAAGAAGTATGAAAAATATGAGGTTAACACAGAAAAACAAATCACCAATTGAAGCTTTATGAATAATCGATTCGCCATCAATAATTGTTTTGGTAAAGCAATACTCAGTGTAATGCTCCTTCCATTTTATAATTTTTCCGCCACTAGCCATGATTAAATGAACGGTAAAAAATTAAGAGCGAAGCGAGGGTGACTTATTCAGGCAGGCAGGCAACAGCTCAATAGCTCGAATCTGGATATAAGTAGGTTCTATTTAGTCGCCAGAAATATCTTTGTTAGGAATGTAAGTTGAATGTAGTCTTTAAATTTCTATCGTAAAGAAAAAGTTATGCAATGATGACTAAATTTAACTATATAAAGTCATTCCCGAATATATAAAGTGAAAACTTGATTATATAAAGTCACTGTCGGAATATATAAAGTCAAAACTTAAATATATAAACTCGGCGTCGGAATATATAAAGTCAGCGTTGGAATATATAAAGTAAGCGCTGCAATATAAAAAGTCAAAACTTCAATATATAAAGTCAGCGTTGGAATATACAAAGTAAGCGCTGGAATATCCAGCCATTTCCCAACCTGTTGAATCCAACCACAGGATCACGGGGGTCTGCTGGAGCCAATCCCAGCCAACATTGGGCGCAAGGCAGGAACCAATCCTGGGCAGGGCACATGCATCATTTTCAAAACATTAACCAAACAGTGTTTTTTTAATTTATTTTTCTGAATACGTTTTTGTTAACTTAGTTCAGTTCAGGTTCTTTTCAATCAATAAATTTTGACTTTCACTTTATATATTCATGAGTGAGTTTATATATTCAGATTCTGACTTTATATAATCAGGAATGACTTTATAAATTCCGACGCTGACTTTATATATTCCAGCGCTGACTTTATATATTCCGATTCTGACTTTATATATTCAGGTTTTGACTTTATAGATTCCCGGTATTTTGCTATTTTGCTATATATATATATATATATATATATATATATATATATATATATATATATATATATATATATATATATATCTATACTAATAAAAGGCAAAGCCCTCACTCACTCACTCACTCACTCACTGACTCATCACTAATTCTCCAACTTCCCGTAGGTAGAAGGCTGAAATTTGGCAGGCTTATTCCTTACAGCTTACTTACAAAAGGTTTCATTTCGAAATTCTACGCATAAGGGTCATAACTGGAAGCTATTTTTCTCCATATAATGTACTGGAGTCTTGAGTTGAGATGGCGTGGGCGGAGTTTCGTGTGACATCATCACGCCTCCTACGTAAGTACATAGAGAACAAGGAAGAACTCCAAACAGCATGAGCACAAAACACCATTTCACAATTGAGAAGGCAGAAAAACATTATGAAGCAAATGATGCATACAAGCATATTCATAAGTACAGCTACTGCGGAAACAAAGCACGGCGTGAACCGTAAGTTTATATTAAATTAAGTTCATAGACAGGCTGCCACTAGCGTTTGTAATTTAGTGCCTGCCCATATAAGGCCGCCCATCAGCGGCAATCCAATACAAACACTGCCGGTAAATGTTCACGGGTGAAGGACTGTGCTTATGCAGAGGAAGATGAGATGGTCAGGGTGGTGTTTGGCACAAACTCATTGAAACTGCGAGAGAAACTTTTAAGTGCCGGTCTTAGCTGACATTACACGAGATGGCACCAGTACAGCTGGGAACCTTCGATGCAAGAACACCAAGCAGCTCACGTGAACTGACGCAATGCGCAGACAAAAAGCAACAGTTCCAAAGAGTGCTGAACAAAAACCGAATTACACAATTGAGAAGGCAGCAAAAAAATATGAAGCGTCTTATACATACAATCATATTCATAAGTGCAGCTACTGCGGAAACAAAGCACACGGTGGAAAAAGTGAATGTCCTGCTAAAGGAAGACAGTGTAAAAAAAACCCGTGCATGCAGTTTGTCACATCACAGATAAAAAGGAAGACGAGCTGTTTATTGATGCAGTAAGGAACTAATCGATGAATGAAACCTCTTATCTTTACAACGATTGACAAACACGGAATGTAACTTGAACACATCCTACAAATACGAGCCTGATTGAAAGAAATAATGATAATCAAATCCTTGATGACAGCAACATTCAATAACACTCACAAAACAATTACTGTATATTGACAATCATGTTACGTTATTTTTAAAATGTTCCCTTTTCTTTTCATAACTTCTACTTCTCCACTGCGGTACACGGGTATATATATAAATGTATATATATACCCCGATCTACAATACATACTTTAGCATAGACAAGCCACGCGCTGTGGCGCAATTGTAGAGTCTTCGCCTCTAACGCCGACATTCGAGGTTCGATTCCCGAGGGGTGTACTGACTATGTACGCGCTACCGATTCATTTTACCTTCGCATCTCCTTGGTTTGGGACGTATGAAAAATATTAGGTTAACGCAGAATCATGTTACGCTATTTTTAAAATTTTCCCTTTCTTAGCACAAGCACAGCTGAGAAGCTTCGATGCATGTACTCCATAACGCATTAAAAATAACGATTTAATCACACTTTCAATTCCAAGCAAACGGAACTTTTGTCAATGCATGATTTCCTGGTACATCCATTACACTGATGCACACATCACAGCTACAAAAATGTTAGAGTCGGAATAAAGCGCGTTCCTACGACTGATCATTTTGACTACCCGAAGCCCTTGATAAAAGCATGGTTTTGTGCACACTGAAAAGCAAGCAAAATTAGATGCATTACAGAAAGCGGACTTTGTGGCTCTTACTGGGGATCATTGGACTTCCGTGACCGTTAGTAATTCTAAATACATCTAATTACAAAATGTTCAATGATCACACTGTTTTAGCCTAATGTACAAAATAATTTTGGCTAATGTTACTCAGAGTTTAAAAGAGTAAGCTGGTCAAATTACCTTTTATGTTTCTGACTTATTTTTTTAAGAAGAAAACTGCACTTTATGTTGAAATTTTGGTTATTATTATTTAAAGACAATACTATTCTGAAAATGTACTTAAAGTACTTAAACTACCACTTTATTTTTAAGTCTGCCCAATTTTAACCAGGGATGATATTTTTGTTTCTGTTTTGAATTCAAATGCAGTTTAAAAGCTTTTTTTCAGAAATTAAAACAGCTTCAGTTTACAATATTCATGTCCATGTCTATTATTTGATTCTGTCGCCCACTAAAACCGTTTTAAATTAAAAAAAAAACATTTGCGATTTGGGGCAAATTTACGTGTGTGATTACATACGATTAATCAAGATTAATTCTTACACAGCCTCTAATTAATTGGATTAATTTTTTAATCGAGTCCCACCCTAATATATATATATGTAGATATATATATGTAGATTTGTATATATATGTGTATATACAGTATATATGTAGATATGTATATGTTGTATATACAGTATGTATATATGTGTGTGTGTATATATACAGTATGTATATATATGTATGTGTGTATATGTATATATATAACTGTATATACTGTATATATATATATATATATATATATATATGCAGCAACACTCATGACAATGACAAAACAATTACATTGTCAATCATGTTACGTTATTATTAAAATGTTTACTTTTCTTTTTACTTCTCTGCCAATCGCAGGTATTTTGCTATATATATATATATATATATATATATATAATATAAATAGATAGATATGACAACAACACTCATATCAATGACAAAACAATTACATTAACAATCATCTTACATTATTTTTAAAATGTTTGCTTTTCTTTTTCATAACTTCTTTAACACACTACTTCTCCGCTGCGAAGCTCGGGTATTCTGCTAGTAGATATATATAGATATGACAACAACACTCATATCAATGACAAAACAAATATTTTATATTATATATTTATATTTTTACATTTTTTCCTTTTCTTTTTCATACATTCTTTAACAAACTACTTCTCCGCCGCGAAGCGCGGGTATTCTGCTAGTGCTTGATAATCAAGCTAGCTCTGCCAGTAAATCATACCAATATGTTGCAGTCTGTATGCCCAGGGCTGGCTGCAGCTTTTCTGCTATCCTAGGCAGAATTGAAAATGTCATGCACAAACCAGGGAGTCTTGAGGGTAATTGCTATACATATTCTAGCAGACCCTAAAGCATAGGGTAGTTTATTTAAGCCTAACTACTAACCCTCACCTATTCTGTTTCTCTTCTCGGTACTCAAATGTGGCATTTGGTGCCACAGCCCACCTGCCAAGTTGTTTTGCCTGCCTAAGGTAAAGTCATCCCTGATGGAGGATCGCAGGAATCATGGGGTAGAGAGGTCCTTTCATCAGATTGGCTGGCCCAGCGCTTGATGGCTGTGGTCTCAAGGACTCTAAAAAAATCCAAATCATATTATGTGATATCATCTACTGTTAAATTCTGCTCTGTACTTGTAAAGTTTTTATTTTTATACTGTATTGAGGATTTGTTCTGTTCTGTGTATTTTATTGTATTGACCCCCTTCTTTTTGGCACCCACTAGGCGGGGTACTTTGAACAGTTGTTTGATATAGAGAACGATAGGAGGTAACATAATATACACTACTAGCACACAGACTTATCTCGCTAAACTGGAAAAATCCTACTCCGCTACTTTCAATTCAGTGGGTAATTAACGTTCAATACTACATGAAGCTGGAAAAAGTCGAATTCTCACATGGAACGATCCACTCAAACATTTTTTAAAATATAGCTGGATCTGATCAACATTTTAGAATAAGCTTCCTTTTTGGGGAAAAAGATAACCTTCCTTTCTTTTTCCTTTTATAGAGCAGCATTTTGTTATTGGTTCTCCTTGATCTTTCTTTCGGGTGAGGAGTTGAAGCTTTGCCTCGTTAATTGTGACTTGACTGTATGGAATGTTAAGATGTATCACTTAAAGGTTTTCCAATGCTGTACCTATCATCGTGTCAATTTAAACACAGGGAATTTCAGTTTCTGTATTACATCTTGCCTGAAGAAGGGGACGAAGTTGCCTTGGAAACTTGCATATTGTAATCATTTTAGTAAGCCAATAAAATGTGTCATTTATATTAAAAAAACATAGCAAAAAGTGAACTTGGTGTGCCTAAATAGACAACCCACAGCAAACAAGTCCATATCTCTAATCTAAAAAATCAAAAACCCAATCTAAAAGATCAAAAACCCAAACACTCAAAAATAAACCCAGAAACCAAAAAATCTATTGTCACAATAACAAATCTCTTTGAACCATTGAAGGATCCACAGTCATCCAGTCTCGAGTCATTCTGCAGGGGCGCAGATGGCAAGGGGTCTTTTCCTTTTCAGTAGGAAGACCCAGGAGTGTCAGAATGCCCCAGAGAAATAGGAAGAATCGAAGGGGGAAAGCCGGTTCTTCCTAAAAAGGAAGACGTGAGCCTGTGAGCTCACGGAACGTGATACGTTATCCTCTGCACGTACAGAGGGAAGCTCCAAAGTCAGCAAGGGCGAACCAAGTATGTACCCCGATGAAGGGGAGTGGATCACAGTGGAGCGGTTGCCAAGGTTTCGGCGACTAGGGTGCTGGTCAAAGGGGGGAGCGTGGGCCCTCTGTCAGAAATAAAAATGCCAGACAGTGGCGTAAGGGCAACGGCTCCGCCCCTGTGTCTATTTTTATTTTTATAGGACCAGGACCTGGGAGACGACAAGTTCTGCCCTCTTCGGCTAAAGTGTACACTCGCGGGAATGGCCCCTACGAAGGACTGTTCTTCGCTGGCGATGGGGCAGTGTCACAGACAGCTGGGGTTCTTACCCGGCCGGAACACCTAAAAGTACCGGAAGGGGACAAGAATAGCTTCCGGGCCACGAGGGGGCAACCGCCCTGGAACAGGAAAGGACCACGGGAAAAGAGAGGAAAGATTATAACTCGTTGGGACCTGTGGCCACCGCCAGAGGGCGCCTTAAACCTCATGGGACCTGGAAATAATTACTTCCGCCACACTCTGCAAGATGGCGGAGGAACCTGCCAGGGACGCCCGGAGTGCTCCCGGTGCAAAGGGCAGCACTTCCGCCACACCAGGAAGTGCTGCTGGATAGATGTCACCTGGAGCACATCCGGGCAGGAATAAAAGGCGCCGCCTTCCAACAATCTGAGAGCTAGAGTCGGGAGCGGGAGCAGGAGCAGGACGAAGCTCCCAGGAGGAGATTGGCAGCTAAAAGACCGACATTAAGAAGGTTTATTGGGGAGATTAATTGCTGTGTGCATTGTGTGGTGTTTGGGACTTTATTCTTGTGTGTAATAAACGTGTGACTTTTTATAAAGATGTGGTCTCAGACTGGTGGTGTCCGGGCAAGTCTCACAACTTATAAATTAAATAATTATACAAAACATAATTAAAGAAAAACATAATTTCACAAAAAAGTCTAAATCACAAACATAATCAACAACATAAATAGGTAAATAATATTTGAATAATAACACAACTATTACATAAACAAAAAATAAACTAGAGCCTGGCTAAACCATAACAAAAACCAGACCAGTACAATAAAAAAAAGCTCATAATAGGGAATTATGGGAACTCACTAGGACATTAACAAAAAGACTATACACGCTTCTTAGTAAATCTACCAGTTATGAATCACAGAGACACATAGGTTATGATTTTTGTAGTTGCTTGAGATAATATATTAGGTGTCAGGGCTTTGAAGTTGTAATTTTTCAGTACTAATTATTTAATCAGTTAATAACATTGTCTAGTGTATTTCAGATGAAGAATTGCTATGACATGGGCACATATGAATATGTACATAGCAAATGCAACATTGTTTGTTAATGCTTTTAAATGTAATGACAAGAGGAGATGCTGCTCCTTACAAAACAATTTAGAAAAGAACAATGTTCAGTCATATGAAAAAGTAATTACACCCCATGGAAATTGTTGACTTTTTCAGCATGTTTGAACTGACAAACATTAGATCCTAGATTGGTCTTTTCAAGAATTTATTCAACAAAAATATCAGTAGATGTAAAGGTCTACTGGGGGAAAGTAACTATGCCCTTTGCTTTTGTAGTTGGTTCTGCCCCTTTGGCAGAAATTACTTCTTAGAGGTATTTTGCATAACTGCCCACCAGTCTCTGATATGGACTTTGTGATATTTTTGAAAAGCATGAAAAGCAATTTCCATGGAGTGTATGTACTCTATTAGATGACTCTACATTGTTCTTTTCTTAATTGACTTATTTTTGTTTTGTCTAGCTAAACAAATTTATGTTAATTTTGTCTCTGGCCACCTAGCCTTCCAGCAGAACTTCGTGGGTATCTTTTCCCTAGTTGACTATTCAACAAAAGGTGGAATCCATTTTTGCTCATTCCAACCAGCCAAAATGTATCATATGTGGCAGCTGAGTTATTTCTGTCCATCTAAGCAACCTAACATCCCAGCTATGGGTATCTGGTTTCTGTCTGATCATCTGACCCACAGTCTAGGCTTCAACTATCTTTTTTCTGTATAGCCAGTTGAAGATAAGCCTGCTGTTCATTTCTTCAGTCCTACTGGCTGATCCAGTTTTGACAAAAGGTTTCTTACTTTATTCCACCTACTTTCTTTTTTGTTTTCTGTGAGATAATCAACTTTTGTGGGCAGTAAATGTTTATGCTGTCAGCGGTTCAATTCAAATGATTGCACTTAAACCTTTTTGACAATTTGGGGCTGATCTTAGTTTGCTCAGTCCTATGTTCTGAAGTTGATCCTTGTGAAAGTTGAACTCAAATTAAAGTTAATTTCTCAGATATCTTCCCACATGTGAATTTTGTCATGGTCTTGCTTTAATAATTTTCAATGTCTGCTAATCCATCTAATTCTGAATTACTTTCAGATTTAAATAGGTTAGAAGTATTTAAATAAATATTTAAATATGTTAGCAAAATGCTGTCTTACTTTCAAACTTCACACTTTCTAATCATTTATAATGCATATATTATGGTTTGCTTTTTACATCGTTTTGGACATGGGGATTGTAGGTTCAGCTAAATAATAATAATAATTAAAAGTAGCACCTCTAGTGCCCTTCCAAGAGCTGATTTAAACTAATTCTAAATATGTTATGTGTACTAAAATGCTTCAATTCATTCACTGGCCTATGGTTAACAAGACATTTTAAATAATGGAATGTTTGAAAGCTTCAACTTTTAAGGGCTTTTCAAATGGTGAAATTTGTGTACATGTTTTGCATATAAAATTATTAGGTTCTTGTTGTGCACTCTTGTGTAAAAGTTTTCAAGGGTAACAGATTTATGTGTTTTAGATCTTTTTACTCTTTAGCACTATAGTGTCTATAATTTTTTAAAAAAACTTTAATATTAACAATCGGTACTGGCCTATTAGTGAAATCCTCACTCTTCAGTAAAATATGAATTGAGACTATTTGCTCTTCACTTTCAATGCAATCAGTTTCTAATTCTCTGTGCCTTATGTACTTCATCTTAATAATGAAAGAACCAATAATGTATATCTTTTGCTTTTTGTTTTCTGCAGCTTCCTTTTCATGTTTCTAATTTTCCTTTCATCTGTTTCTGTCACATATTCATAAACCCGTAAGGTTTGGATTGACCTTGTAGCTTCCTTTTTTCAGTTTCTTTGTTATCTTTTTACAAATTTTCTGAGGAGATCTGCTAAGTTCCCTACCGCATTCATAGTTTTGTCTATGTATTTGTTACACTCTAGGCAAACTCTTAATCTCTAAAAAATTTTTTTACTAAAAAATTGTTCATTTTAATAAATAGCTTGCAAAAAAATTATTTCTGATCATTAAAAATGCTGACATTAAAACATACATACAATCAGTATTTGGTGCTGTACTAATACAGTTCAATTAACATGGTTTCATCACCTGGAACAAGTAATTCAGCCTGAATACTTAACAGCTGACTGGTTCCTTCACATATTTCATAGATTTGACAGAGCAAGTGGGTTTGTACACTTTTAATGTAAAATGTAAAAAGACCTTAGTGATTCTGATTAATTAAACTTTATTTAGCTGTTCCAGGTATTGAAAGGAAAACAAAATGGAAGCTGCAGTTGTTTAAAAATACAATATATGTCATGAAATGTACATATGATGGAGAAAATACATCAAAAGAAAGTGTGAAAGGTCGTCTATTAGTATTTTATTGCTTTCAGCTATAGACTTTAGACTTCCATCAGTCCCAAGAGCTTTGGGTTTATGGTAGCAGCTGTCACTTGCAAGTGGCTTTGTAATGAACACAGGAATACATTGATTGACAGGTAGAAAAGGTCTCATATGCAGAATGGAGTAGAATATATTCCTAAAACTCTAAGAACATTAGTACTCTAGAGGTGGCATGAACTTTTTAAAAGGCAGAATGAAGCCAAAAAAAGGTGGCACAACTATGATTTATTTTAAATCCAAAACAAAAATGCACCATATCAGAATTGTTATTTGTTAATGGGCAAATTATAATGGTCTCTAAAATCAGTATTAATTGGATACAATTCATTTAGTGATATATTCCCTTCATTTACAGGTAAAATTGCATTTTGCATGAAATCATAAACACTATGTGCCCAATTACCTCACCGATTCCAATGACATTCTCTTAGGTTTGTTGATGATGATAAATATCCCCAGAGGAGAGCTTTGGTGAAAGTGTACAAATATGTGTACTTTATGACAGACTTGGCATTCTATTTGTTTAGGTTATATACTACCTTATTATCCTTTCTATTATCATTTTAAAAGTTTCTTTTTTTCTTGTAATGGTGTTTTGTAACATTTTTCAAAGTGGCATAGCAGTATGAATCATTAGAAGACAGTCCTCTTGTTGTGTGTAAATGAGAATACTTTTCCACTATTTTGACTTATAACTAAAATTTAATGGAAGCTTCAGAAAGAGAAACTCATGAATATGTAAGAAATAAGCAGACGTATGCTTCTACTGCACATTTAAATCTTCTTTGAAGAAATAATCATTTAATTCTAGACACTTGTGAGTTGATTTTATCATATTCTCAGAGACTCTAACACCAGGTGGTAAAATGAACTTAGAATCAGTGTGTGAATATAAAAGAACAATCTTTTTTATTAAATAACCGCTGGTGTCCTTTTCACATTTTCCTGCTTTATTGGTTGTGTATTCAAATATTAAACACTAAACTTAATATGATGTTTCTGTTATTACCCTAAGCAATCCTATGTTATTACAATCCTAAGCACCCTTGCTCTGTTACACCCATCACCTTCATGTCCTCTCTCACCACATCCAGGACAAGTGAAACATCAATAAATAATGTATTCAAACCATCTTCATCCATTACAGAGTGGTAGAAAGTCACAAGCTACTTCATGAGTATCCTGCACATGGCAGAAGTGAAGCCCAGGTAGGACAACTGTCTTTTTCAGGACAAACTAGAGCTTAAACTGGTCCAGTTAAAAGATTTTAATTAACTTAACATATGCAGTACATTTTTGGCACGCGGAAGGAAAGTGGAGCACCTAGAGAAAACTCGGGTGAAAATGAACACAATATGAAACCCTGAAAAGGACGTAATACATTTTACAATCTACTGTTTTTTCATATGATACATAAATACGGATATTCTTACATTATATAATATACATATGCTTACTTCAAAAGATTGTACTTAAGTTGCACAATATAGTCAGAACCCAGTCAGGAAGGTGGTATGGGAAAGGGAAAGGGACGTGTAGATAATGCAAAGTCTTTACTATCTTGGTTATTTAAGGTAAATTCTCTTTTAATCTCATTGAGGTTTTATATAATTAAATATTACTAAGTTAATTGTGAAATATGCCATTACAGTGCTTGCTAAATGCTAAAACTGTTACTATTTCACATGACAAAAATGACTAAATTTGATATGCTGCAAAACACCTTGCAAAATTAACAAAAAACTCTAGCTTGCTTGTTAACATTTACAGTAAGTTGGGAGAACATAAAGTAATATATCATATAGTAACTAAATTTCTCATCCATGAGTTTTAGCATTACCATATTTTGTTATGTTTTTTGTTGACCTTTATAAAATAATTAGATCAACATTAATTTACTGACAATGTGAAAAAAAGTTTAAGAAGCTTTGCAGTTTAAACAGTTTGTTGGACCATATTATAAATGGAGAGACAGGAAGCAGCAATTTTCCCACAGAGTTGCAACTTAACTTAGAGTGACAGTGATACTGCAGTATGCCTAGAATTCCACCTTTTGTGAAAGCACTTATTATGTGTTTCTAAAAGCAGATTAGAATGGCTTTTTATAGGCTAAATGAGAGAAGCCTTTAATAGGGTTCTCTTATTTAGCCTCATCAGAGTAGGCTCTGATGATCTGAATCTAAACCTGCTTAAGTATTGTGTGGTTAGTTATTTCTCCTGTTCCTAGCTTAATAAAATCTTCTTGTTTTAAAGTCTATGAGCATATTGGCCTGTCATCAGTGGCCACAAAGGCTTCTGAATCTGTTAACCCTGATTTAATGAACCATTTGCAGTCTGTGTGACATCCAGGCAGGTCTACTGAGTAATGTTCTCAGTCTAATTCTATGTACATCATGCAAAATATATGTAAACAAAAAATATATTATATATAAAAAAACACAATAGGTGATATGTATGAATGTAAATAGTCAACAATCATTTGCTACATTGTGCTGAAAATAAACATGAATTAAGAATTCCAATAAAGATCTCCAAAGAAAAACTGACATAGGTGCATCACCTTAATGTTAACAATGTGGAACAATAACTCTGTTTCATCTGACAAGCTTCTGTCTGTATCCTCACCCTTCCAAAAGTCATTATTTGCACAATGTAGAAAAAATATTTCCTTACTTAAAAATGAGAATGTAATTTATGGTGTGTTGCTAAGCTGCAAGTTTTTACAATTTATCATCAGATGCAGATCTTTCCCCCATGACCCTGAATCAGATTAAGCATGTTTGAAAATGATATATTATTCCCAATTGATAGGCATTCTTAGACTTACAGCACCAGGTACATTGTATAATAATATACAGTGGCAGTTTCTGCTCTCCTCTACAAAAACTTTTTTTTTTTTTACTTTATAACTTGACTTTTTATATAAATTGCAAGTGAATGGAGGTTAATTAATGGGGTAGCCTAAAGAAATGTGTGCATATTTTAAAACAAATGTCAATGTCAAGGATAGATTCTATGTGGCAAATTTGATAAACTTGCCTATTATGTGAATATTTAAGCTCTGCTTCCATTTTGTACTTGTCAGTGTGTCTGTTCCATGGATGTGAAAATACTTTTTGTGAACTAACCCCAAAAATACCTACTTTGACTGAAAATAGTTTGTGATATGTGTAATGAGAAGGTTATGAAATAGGCAAAAAGACTTTAAAGAAAAAAGATTGGGAAAGTATATAGAAAGCACTGATTCATAATGTTGTCATTTACTATAATAAAAGTCTGGGATCACACCATGAATTGCATCTGAGTTCCAAAACAGCTAAGTAACTTTTACATCTTATTTCTTTTTTATTATATCAAGGCTCTTATTTAACCATTTTTTATACAATAATTTAATTGCAATAATATGCACTTTCCCATCAAGACAGGTCAGGTTGGGGAGCATAAATAAATATAATGCATAATTTAACTAAACGCAGATTAAAGCTCAGGCATGTGAGGCTAGTGTCTCATTTAGAGGAGCCACCAAGATAGTTGCTAAGGTTAAAATGAAGAAGGTGGGAGTGGTAGCTCTGAGGCTGGGGATCTGCACTGGCAATCAGAAGGTTGCCAGTTCGAATCCCGTAAATGCCAATAGGGACTCTGCTCTGTTGGGCTCTTGAGCAATGCCCTTAACCTGCAATTGCTGAGCGCTTTCAGTAGTGAGAAAAAGCGCTATATAAATGCAAAGAATTATTATTATTAGAAGACGTGTAATGAACAGCCCCTTAAAAAGCAAGGACAAAATAGTGAGAAAGCCCAAACACCCCTATTATGAAGCTTTGATATGATCAATGGGAAAACCCATAGGACCACCCCTATTAACAAAGTGGTGATTAGAATAGGGCGGCACGGTGGCGCAGTGGTAGCGCTGCTGCCTCGCAGTTAGGAGACCCGGGTTCGCTTCCCGGGTCCTCCCTGCGTGGAGTTTGCATGTTCTCCCCGTGTCTGCGTGGGTTTCTAAATTGGCTCTAGTGTGTGCTTGGTGTGTGGGTGTGTTTGTGTGTGTCCTGCGGTGGGTTGGCACCCTGCTCAGGATTGGTTCCTGCCTTATGCCCTGTGTTGGCTGGGATTGGCTCCAGCAGACCCCCGTTACCCTGTATTCGGATTCAGCGGGTTAGAAAATGATGGATGATTAGAATAATGGAAAAATCAAGAAATGTATTAAATTACTGGTGGCTGTGGTTGACTGGATAAGATGATAGAATTCTGAATATTAAGAGTCAGATGACATGATGCATTAGATAAGACAATGGTAGTAGGACAGTTTAAAAGAGAATGAATTGTTTCATTGATTGCTCACTCCATGGATGACATGAGACATTTGTGCTTATCTATGTGCAAATAAAGAATCGTTCTGCATTTTCATCTGGTCTCTGAGAATGATTAATTTGAATAAAGAGCAAAGTTTTTTCTCACTACATGAGCTCCATAGACCACCACTGTTTTGCATATCACACTGTTAAGGAAGCAACATCTCTCTGGTAGTAAACATTTTCCCTCAGAGTTTGTTAGTTAAGGCACATATGTTATGCAATTTGTTTACCATAGCTTTGATTGCAAGACACTCTTGGCTACTCTCAGGTTGATCATCTGAACATCTGGTTTTGTTTATCATTCTGTATTTGGATACTCAAATACCTAATGGGCAGACCACAGGCATCAAAAAGTATCCATGAAGATTTTGAAAATGAGTTTATCATGGTTTTGGCATTCAACACAGAGTGCACTATCTTTACCACCTTGAATATACTGTACAATCAGAAACAAACCATGACCAAATTTGTTGATGGAACAGTAATAGTTGGATGATCAGTAACAATGTATATTCTAAAATATTTGACAAGGTGGTGTAAAGATTAGTCTCTGTTTCTGAAAATCGGCAAAGCAATAAAACTCATTTTGTGCCATAAGAGACACAAACATGCAGCCTGGCCACCGTCAATGGCACAGCAATGAAGAATATCAGCAGCTGCAGATTTCTGATTAATTATGAACAAGTACACCTGCATTTCCTGAGGCACCAGAAGAAATGTGAAACTCTTATTGCCCTTTCATTAAATTATAGGCAATCAATAAATTATGTTTATAAATAAATTCAGACCCCCCTAAGCAGGTCAAGAAACAATTCAGAACAACTTACAGAATAACTGTGTTATTCTTTGAGGCAGCAGTTTACAGTATATAATTTTGTTCTCACTTTTTGTCAATCAACAATACAATGATGCCTGTATAACCCCATATACAGTGATCCCTCGCTATATTGCGCTTCAACTTTCGCGGCTTCACTCCATCGCGGATTTAAATGTAAGCATATCTAAATATATATCACGGATTTTTCGCTGGTTCGCGGATTTCTGCGGACAATGGATCTTTCAATTTAAGTTACATGCTTACTCAGTTTGTTTGCCCAGTTGATTTCATACAAGGGACGCTATTGGCGGATGGCTGAGAAGCTACCCAATCAGAGCACGTATTACATATTAAATAAAACTCCTCAATGATATACGATATGCTTCCCGTGCACTGCTTCACACACTTAAAAGCTCTAACAGCCCATATTGATTTTTCATTGTTTGCTTTTCTCTGTCTCTCACTCTCTCTGAGAAATACAGGCAGATACTTATCCATCATGCAATACCATCAGGGAGGCGTATATGTGCGGAGAATATTTATAAACAGTGTGGGAGAGTTTCTAAGAACTTAAAATATATAAAAATAACCATACAAACATATGGTTTCTACTTCACAGATTTTCACCTATCGCGGGGGGTTCTGGAACGCAACCCCCGCGATCGAGGAGGGATTACTGTATACACAAAATATTTGATGTTAAGTAGAACAAGATTTGTTTCCTACATGCAAAACCTCCACTGGAAGAGTAACTAATGCTGTGCACCCTTTAGTCTTCCCAAATTCATGAAAATTCTCATCGAGAATTTTACATAAATCAATTCCTGGTTATTTTTAAAACAGCTCCACTATTAACTAAAGCATAATTATCAAATATATGGTCATCAGTCTTTTTTTTTTTAAAAATGAAAAAGATTTGTCTTTGTCCAAAAATGAAACAAAAACAGAAATATTCATAAAATGTACCTCTAATTTAATGTGATTTTTCTTATTTCTTGCAGTGGAGTCCGAATAGCTTTAAAATGATCCAATTAATAACTGTACAGAAAAAAGCCTGGCTGTAAACATTTTTGGTATTTGTGAATTGATAATGCAGACTAGGAATGGACTAACCCGACTTCATCGTTGGTATTCTAAGGACATCACTCTCAAGAGGTTTCATAAGTAAACTGACAATAAGTTACACCGATTAAAAGGAAAATGTATTTTTAATTTGCTTCCAGAGCTCCTCTAAGATACTGCAATTCAATTTTCTTTACCCCAGTTTCCAACAAATATTCTTGTTTGACTGATGGGCTAAAGTAATGTATGTTTGGTCCTCAATGTAGGACATTCTTCTCCCTCCAGCTAAATACCATCCATCCTCCCTACCTCTGATAAACTGTCACCTACCTTCTGACAAAACTCTTTCCTCCCTCTGGAAAAATTCATCCCTCCTTTTGCTTCTGCCAAAGTGCCGTCCATCTGCTAACAAAACATGACATCCAATTTCCGCCATCTGACAATGCACCATCATCCCACCACTAAAATGTCTCTCCTCCCACCTACCTCAGATGCAAAGCATGAAAATAATGCAACCAGGGTGTTTCCAAAGTCGGGAAGGCAGCCTTCATTTATTTTAATGATAAAGGAGATGAACAGCCCTACCAGTCAACCATTAGAACAGAGACATGCATCTATCAATGTTTACTTAATGCTATATGTTCTCTCATTGCATTTATATGGTCAGGAAGGCTATCACCTTTTTATCCTGTGTGCTCTCTCTTTGGAAGCCCCTCATGTTGCAAAAAAAAGAATCCTTATGGCATTGTGCTTACATAACAATATTATTAGTAATTTTCATTTCTATAATCAATATGACTCAGGCGCCGCCAGGAGTGGCAGCCTTTCCAGCAGCTCTGTGTATGGCTTTATCTTTCTACCTTTTTCTCTATTTTTCTGTATTTCACTGATCGCTCCTATCACTTTCTTTTATGAGGACTCGATGCTCTGGACACTTTTTACTACTTGGACATGGATTTTTACACGCCGAGACTCATCTATTCAAGTAGTCAACTTCAAGCGCTAAGAACAAATGCACGCGCCGGTGTGGTTCCGTATTTACCAGACAAGGTAAGAAGGTAGTATCGTGGCAGCAGAGCCGGAGCTAAGCTAAAAGAGGTGGCTTGCGAGAAAGTGGTGTTTCAAATAAGATCGACGAACTGGCCGTGCCGGTGAAAAATTTCAGGACCTACAGAGAATGCAGTTTATTGTGTTTTTGTGAAACGTGGCTAACAACTAACATCCCAGATGCTAACGGGTTTAGCAAGTTAGAACGGACAGAGATGCAAATACCTGCGGGAAGGAGGAGGACTCGCTCTCTATGTAAACACAAGGTGGTGTAACTCTGGACATGTAAATGTCAAAATATCCACTTGCTACAGGGACATCGAACTGATGGCTGTAAGTTTGCGCCCCTATTACTTGCCCAGAGAGTTTTGACTCATCATTGTTGTTATTGTTTACATCCCTCCTCGGCCGGACGTGGAGACAGCAGGTGACATAATCCATTCCGCTGTTGCTATATTACAAACACAGCACCCTGAGTCACATCTGCTAATCGATAGTGTCTTTAACCATATGACGCTGGACAAAATATTACCTGCCTTCTCCCAGTATGTGGAATATAACACCCGACGAAATAGGACTATTGACTTACTGAATGCAAATGTTAAAGACGCATACAGCACCACCCCGCTGCCTGCGCTTGGGAAATCATTATAACCTGATTCTGCTTCAGCTTCGTTACAAACCAAGAGTGAGGGAGCTACCTACAACCACACGCTCATTCAGGAAGTATTCCCCTGAGGCAGAGCAGGTTCTGAGAGACTGCTTTGGAACTACGGACAGGGATATCCTGTAGGGGTCACATAGTGAGAACACTGAGGAGGTTGTTGACTGCACTACTGACTACATCAACTTCTGTATGGACATTGTAGTTCCAGTAAGAACAGTACGCTGCTATGCTAACAACAAGCCATGGATTACAAGTGACATCAAGGGCCTTTTGAACCAGAAGAAAAGGGCTTTTAAAGGTCGTGATCATCATGAGCTCAAACACGTGCAGAAGGAAGTCCGAGTCCAGTTCAGGGTGGCAAAGTAGCAGTACAGAAGAAAGCTGGAGCAGAAGTTGCAGAATAACAGCATAAAGGAAGTGTGGGATGGGATGAAGATCATCACTGGCTGCAGCTCGAAGCGGGGTGCCACCATTGAGAGAGACATGGAGAGAGCAAACCAAATGAACAACTTCTTTAACAAGTTTGACCACCCTAACCCACTCTCACCTTGGAGTACTGTACCCTCCACTCATCATTCTGCTGATACCAGCATCGGAGAGACATCCCCACCCACAATTACAGCAGCCCAGTTCAGCAGAGAGCTTAGGAGACTTAATGCCAGCAAAGCAGTGAGTCCAGATGGAGTATCGCCACGACTGCTGAAGGCCTGTGTGCTGGAACTGTGGAGTCCTCTACAGTGCATCTTCAACCTGAGCCTGGAACAGGGGAGAGTCCCGAGGATTTGAAAAAAATCTTGCATCACCCCAGTCCCAAAGGTATCACGTCCTAGTGAGCTGAATGACTTCCGGCCTGTTACTCCAACGTCACATGTGATGAAGACCATGAAGCGGCTGCTACTTCACCATCTGAGGCCACAGGTCTGCCATACCCTCGACCCTCTGCAGTTCGCATACCAGGAGAAGGTGTGAGTGGAGGATGCCATCATCTATATACTACACCGATCCCTCTCCCACTTGGACAGAGGCAGTGATGTTGTAAATATTATGTTTCTGGACTTCTCTAGCACCTTCATCACCATCCAATCTCTGTTCCTTAGGGACAAGCTGACAGAGATGGGAGTAGATTCATACCTGGTGGCATGGATCGTGGACTATCTTACAGACAGACCTCAGTATGTGCGTCTCAGGAACTGCAGGTCTGACATTATAGTCAGCAACACAGGAGCGCAACAGGGGACTGTACTTTCTCCGGCCCTATTCAGCCTATATACATCGGACTTCCAATACAACTTGGAGTCCTGCCACATGCAAAAGTTTGTAGACGACACTGCTATCGTGGGCTGCATCAGGAGTGGGCAGGTGGAGGAGTAAAGGAACCTAATCAAGGACTTTGTTAAATGGTGTGACTCAAACCACTTACACCTGAACACCAGAAAAACCAAGGAGCTGGTGGTGGATTTTAGGAGACGCAGGCCCCTCCTGGACCCCGTGATCATCAGAGGAGACGTTGTGCAGAGGGTACAGACCTATAAATACCTGGGAGTGCAGCTGGACGATAAATTGGACTGGACTGCCAATACTGATGCTCTGTGCAAGAGAGGACAGAGCTGACTATACTTCCTTAGAAGACTGGCGTCCTTCAACATCTGTAATAAGGTGCTGCAGATGTTCTATCAGATGGTTGAGGTTAGCGCCTTCTTCTACATGGTGGTGTGCTGGGGAGGCAGCATAAAAGAGAAGGACGCCTCACGCCTGGTCAAACTGGTGAGGAAGGCAGGCTCTATTGTAGGCATGGAGCTGGACAGTTTGACATCCGTGGCAGAGCGACGGGCGATAAGCAGGCTCCTGACAATCATGGAGAATCCAATACATCCATTGAACAGTATCATCTCCAGACAGAGGAGCAGCTTCAACGACAGACTGCTGTTACTGTCCTGCTCCACTGACAGACTGAGGAGATTGTTCCTCCCCCATACCATGTGAATCTCCATTTCCACCCGGGGGGTAAATGTTAACATTATACAAAGTTATTGTCTGTTTTAACTGCATTTTTATCACTCTTTAATTCAATATTGTTTTTTTATCAGTATGCTGCTGCTGGAGTATGTGAATTTCCCCTTGGGTTAATAAAGTATCTATCTGTCTAATCTGTTTTTTGTAAATCACAAATAATTTATAATGTTAAATGATAGCATTTACATATTTAGCATTTAAAATTTTGTTTAGTTTCCTTTATCAGTCATTTAACCTCTGATAGCATATTTTATATTTTACAACAATAGCATATTTTTTCTAAACATTTTTAAATTGTTGCCATAGTTCAACAAAGAAATTGCATTTTGTAAAAGTTTTAAAACATCAATTAGCAAGCACACAATGTAAACAGGTATGTTTAAGGCAGTGTCGTTTAACGCAGTGTTTCCCAACCTAGGTCCTGGGGGCACACTGTGTCTGCAGGTTTTTGTTCCAACCAGATTCCTAATCAGTGACAACACCTGACAACACGAATGTCATTTAATTAGCTGGTATTATTTTTCTTTTATTCTACATTCAGAAAAGCACAGCAGCATGATTTTTACATTTATAAGACATTTAGAAATATTTCTGCTTTTGCTATAGACTATCTTTTGTTGATTTCATTATATTTTGCCCTTTCTCTGTGCAGTTTTTCCCGTTTGTTGTATCTTATTAATGACAATTGAAAATGAGCAGGGCAGACACGCTGGCAAACAACACTGAATAATCAAAGGCTGCAACTACTTTAGCATCAGACTCACTAATTAGTAAATAACGGATTAATTAAACAATTAGAACACCTAGAAACGTAAAATGAAAATCAAGATGAAAATATTGTTAAAAAGAAAAAAATGCATTATTCCCATATAACTGCTTGGTACAGTTTACTATTAATATACTGTATATACTGTATATATATATTTTTACCAAATTTAGTTTTCTAATTTCTATATTGTTCCCAAAACACAAAACTTTGAAAATAACACATCACTTGATTAGCCCAGGAGTCCAATTAAAAGCAGAAGCTGGTTGGAACAAAAACCTGCAGCCACTGTGTGCCCCCAGGACCGAGGTTGGGAAACACTGGTTTACTGAGTGTAACTAATGGGGATGACACTGATCTCATATTTAAGGGCAGCGCAGGCCCCCATCAGACAGTTAAGGCATCGAGTATGGGTCTCTGTGTTTTACCTCTGAATGAATAATTTAAGAGTAATTTTGCCTTTTGTAAAATTTCTTTTTATCATAAAATCTTCATAATGCTGTTAATATATTGACTTATTTATTATGTGTAGTAATAGTACTTTAGGTTCCTGTTTTGGTTTATTTGAGGCCATGCCATCTTGTTTTGTAGTTTTTTGTGCCTTTACTAGGCATGTGACAAAATATCTTTCATCATTTGTGCTGAGTATTTAAACCAGCAGCCTGCATTTGATCATTTTTGGATATTCAGCATGAAGTCTACAACATTTCAGTGTCATATCTCACTTTAGTTGGGGAAAGGAATATTTAGCCACAATTATGAACTGTTTGCTTCTGTCTTTTGACCACTACACTTTGGCTTTGGTTCTGATCCTGCTAGTTTATAAACTACCCTTTTGTCTTTATCTCCCAGTCCTTGCTCAAATTTACTTTTTTTTTTATCTTGGCCAGCTTCTTATCCACTGAGGTATTTTAATGCTTATTTAGGAACTAATTTATATAGGTTGGTACCTTTGCTGACTGTACAGATTCTTGGTGTAAGCAAGGTTTTGTAAGTTCTGTGTAGTTGTACTATTTAGTTTCTTTATCAAGTCAGTAATAATGCCTGTTGGGGCTTACAGAACATGTCCTCATCTTTATTTTGTCAAATGTTTGTGTCTAACATGCAAATAATTCAGTGGGATTTTTGAGGGTCCTGAATTTTTTTTATTTTCAGCTAAGACCTGACACTCTCTGCTTGGAGATAAGTGCCTTCATTCTGCAGACCAACCCATCATCAGTGTTTTCAGCATTCCCATTTTGCGTAAATCCTACTTGCTGCATGTGGCGTTAGGCATTCTGAACTGTATATGCCTCTTATAATAGACAGATTAATATTAAAATACTTTTAAACACTGATACATTGCCCTTATTGACTATTTGCTTTTTGGCAATAAAATTTGAAAGATGGAGCAGAACAGCAATAAGGAAAATCACATATTTCAGTAATGGTGTTGAAAGTTATATACACTAAACCTTTCTTGCTCAGTAAAATAGTGAGAATCACCAAATAACCCTGATGAAGTATGTTGTCAAAGTAAATCACACTAAATCAGACCTATTTAGATTAAATACACAGATAATCATAACAAGCAAAGAGTCTGCAAAGTTACAGTATGTCTTTTATACATTTTCCCTTCTTTTTTCAACTGTTGCTAATGCATTTTTAGAAGCCTACTGTGGAGTAATTCATACATAATGTTTGTGTTAACTATGCTGTGCTTGAACTCCTCGATTGGATGTTGAGACTTTTGAAAACTGTACCAAGGCTGTCAATATTGTTTCCAATTATATTGCATTTTGATCTTCTAATTTATTTCCATGTTTACAACTGATATTATGTTTCTTTATATAGTGAGATTTCATTGTAATTTAGTCTGCTTTAAAGCACATTGTAATTCATCTGAGCTATTAATGAAGTTAGACTAGTGTTAAAATGAATGTCATTTGTAAATACTATCATAACATGCTGTAACAAGCAAATAAAAATATACGTAAAAAACAGAAACATAATAACATAGTATAAATTACAAAACTTATTTTGGCCTGGCTCAGCTAAGTAACTATATTTTAGAATAATGATTTTATGAAAGCCTCAAATTATTTTTTTCTTTAATTGTAATACCCTAACACACAACATGAAATACATTATTCAGTTTAGCTAAATAATAAATAAATAAAAGAAAACAATCTACTTACACTAGCATGAACTTAAAAAAAAATCATCAGAAAAATATTCCTGCTACAGGAGCTCTAAGCCATTTGGCACATGGGCGTAAAGAAATTTACATTAACTTACAAGTATTGCAGGATTGTTAATGATACACAAAAAAAGGAATGGTATAGTTAACTACTGAATAAATTAAAGAGATGGGCAGGAAAGACATGCACGGTGTACAGCTATTTACGTATCTTATTTAATGTTACAAACAAGATTTGATGAACTAAAATAATTTTAGGACAAAGGTCATTGAAATAATTGGAATTATACATATAAAAGTGTTTAAACTCGTTATTTATCTTACTTTGACTCTTCATTGTTTGTCAGACACATGGAATTTATAATACTGAGCACAGATATATGATAAAAATTGTAATTTAAGTGAGAAAAACCTATTTTATGTGTTGAAGACAGCAACATGAGGGTCCTTATCTTTTAAATTGCATAGATAATGGTCCAGAAATTGACATCATACCATTTCTATCTATAATAGGATATGTTGCCTAAAATAAATAAAAGAAATTGGTTCTTTTGTTAAAGACTGATGGTTGTTGTAATCGTCAGTGTCAGCCATGGGTGCTCTGTATTAGCACAGATACTGCTAGAAAATGATAAAATAATGACCAATATTTTTTATTGGAAGGGCTGGAAATACAGTTAGGTTTTGTTCACTTAACATGTAGTGTGCATGAGCCTTAAAGAGCTTAAAAAAAACAATTGATTGACATGAGGCTATTTTAATGGTTTTTAAGAGTGTGCTGAGACTCCAGGTATTTTCTTGAATAAGGCTTTTTTTCAAAGTTCTGTGTTTTTACTTTTACAGTATAGTTATAGTAATGTAATTGTTCATTTTTCTTCTTTTCATTGTTCATTTTTGACTGTCACCAACCTATTTAATAGATGTTTTTTCTGTCTTACCTTTATTTGTAACATTTTGTATAGTCTTATATTTAAAAATGATTTTATTGTTTTACATTCTCACACCATTGCTTGATATTTTAATCATACAAGATTATTCTATGTTCTCACTTATGCTTATTTGTGTTTTTCCTTGTTGTGCAAGGTAACTTCAGTATTTAAGAATATTTTTGTTATAAGCTTCTAATATTTTACTACAAGCAATTCTGTAAAGGTGATTTAAAAGGACAAGTCAGGAGATGGAGAGAAGAAAATAACCAAGTCACTGAATATCCCTTGGGGCCCAGTTAAGCTGGAAAGAGTTTGGCACACCTATAAATCTGCCTAAGAGCAGCAGGTCTCCCACATAAACTGAGCGATTATGCAAGAAGCTGACTAGTGCGGAGGTGCTACCAAGGGAACTTATGAGAATTTTGAAGTAGTTACAAGCTATAGGTGATAAGATTGGAGGGACTGTAAAGGCAGCAGCGGTTGCTCAGGTGCTTCACCATCTGTAGCTTAATAGGAGTTAGTCAAAGAGAAACAATGCACATCACATCTTGCTTAGAGTTTGCCAGAAGGTACAAGGGAGAGTATAAAGAGTAACTGCCTGTCTCCTGGAATCTCCTCCATGCCCTTGAGACTGTGTTGGGAGACACAGCAGACCTTCTGGCAATGGCATGTATTGTTGTGTCTTCCTGGAGAAGTTGGACTACCTGTGCAACCTCTGTAGGATCCAGGTATCGCCTCATGCTACCATTAGTGACACTAACTGTAGCCAAAGGCAAAACTAGTGAAAAAACAGTCAGTAAAGATGAGGAGGGAAAAAAGTCAGTGACCTCCCCGTTAAATCATTCCTGTTTCGAGAGTCGTCTCATTGTTGCCTTACTGGAGCACTTGTTACTAATTTCATTAACACCAAAGCAGCTGAAACTGATTAACAATAGAATTACCAAAGCTTACGAAAAAACTCATAAATCCGGCCCACCTTAAATCTGTTCGCACCTCTCTGTCAATGTCTTTTGTCTTGTAAATGTGTCATTAAGCCCAAGCAGCAAGCAGCCTACTATCCCTTCCTCCCACCACCGCATAAAGTGCAAAGACCTCTCCCAGTTCAAGTCTGGTTTATCAGGGAGTGAGTAGTACCTAGAGCTGTATAGACTAAAAAATGTATTGTTATTTGGAACACATGCATTTCATGTGTGTTCTGTGTCTACAAAGATCTATGTAAGTGTAGGATGACAGGAAATGCAGGAAATGCTGAACACATACCTGAAAGTATTGGTGTAAAATCACTGAGCTATGAATAGTGCTAGTTGTCAGATACAGCTGTAAAGTGGACTAAAAACACATTAATCTGATCAGTATAATAAATCCTACAATAATGAAATTTAATTAATGTATCTTAGTGAGTTGGACTGGATGGGAGTTTTGGTGTTAATCATAAAAATAACTTTCACAAATCTTTGTGTGTGATAGCTTAATTTCAGACTTTCTTTCTATCCCATTGCATACAAACAAACTTCCCCTTATTTGCTTATGCACTAACCAGAATACCTGACTAAACTGTGAATTTGTCTCATTTTTTTCCTTTGACTTCTCTTTCACTCTACAGTACCACCTCAGTTGGTAGGACGTGACCAAGTTTACCATGATGAGAACAGTTAAGGGATTTTCTCTAAATATTAAATGTATAGATCATTGCAATGACAAAAAAATTTGTATTCTTTATTTTAAATATAATGCAGATTAAGTGTCTTTTAAAAAATTTAATGCTGGAGTTTTGAACAAGATGTAATAATTGAAGTGAAAGAGAATGAGGACAAAAGTAAAGATTCACAGTTTTCAACGTAAGATATATTCTTGTTGGTTTTTTTTTTTTATTTCTTGATCTCTGATATTATTTAACTTCGGATGCATGTGCCATGACTATTCCACTACAAGTGACTGTGAATGCAAGGTCTAGGTCGTCAATTCCAGTTAATGTTTACAGAATAATCAGTAAAAATGTGAAGGTCCCCAAGGTACTGCTTTCAATTACACTTATTCACCGTATCTTCAGTTTTTTGAACTAACGTGATCGTTGAAGTGTGCAAAAGTAACCCCTAACCAGCTTCCGCCTGTGCTCTCTTATTGATGAACTGATTAGAAATTTAGAGCAGGCACTTACTCTCTTAATAATTTTAATCACTTTTTTGGTATTCTCTTAATCTCCATTTGCTTTACATAAAAACATTCGGCTCCTTCAGTTTCTCCTGATAGCTCATACCATGCTGTCCTAAATTAAAACAGTTCTCTGGAATTCTTTAGTGCTGTTATACCCATCTTGTGTTAAAGGGAGAAAAACTGTGTTCAGCTTTCAAGTGCACTGTATAAACATTTACATAAATTCCCTTAATTTGCATGTTACATACTGTATATATATAACCTAACATTTTCTTAGCTAATTTAACCACTTCATTACACTGCCTACTTGGCAGTGAAGTGTTGATTAAAACACTCAAATCTTCTCTCTAAGGTTGAGTCTCATTTCTAGGAGCAAGCACCAAACTGTATCACACTGCATTTATAATTATGTCTCTGAAAAAGCAAGACAAAGTTTTGGTTTAGTTTAATAACTATATCATTTTTTATAATTACAATTAAAGATTGTATTTTATAAAAAATACTGATAATGAAAATTCTTTAAGTAAATTTTAACATTACATTATGAATTCTCTAAATGCTTAAAATGTAGCAAAGTAATTTTGTAGGTATGTATGATGATGTATATGATTTGAGGTGCCACCTATAGTTTGGCATCTGCTACTTTAAACTGTGTCTTATTTTTTAGTTTATAATAAGGTGCCTGATAAAGTACAGTAATGAGCTGCACAGCATGCTTCATATTTAGAGCTCATTGACTAAGGCAATTGCACATTAATTATAAAAATGGGTTTACATGATTAACTTAAAGTCACGCATTTATTCACCTTTCTGCTAAGTGCCTACTTTGTTCCTGTTGAGTAGCTCACATGGCATCTTGCCACGAGGGCACTAGATTCAGCACTGTGGTCAAAGATTAAAAAATGACAGTGCAGCCAATTACAATGAATTATTTTTCTAAGTATCAACTGTTTTAATGCACTCTTTTCTAAGGATTAAGAGAGAGCATTTTATTATGGATGCTGCTTTTTCTGTACTTTAGGTGGTGTTTTTATATTTTAATTTTACTTTGTATAGTTTGTAAGTCTCAAAATCTTCTGAAATGTCTGCTATTAGGCTTATTTTTTTTCTTCTTTTTATTTGTTCCCTTGTTTGAGTGCCTCATTTCCTTTATCTTGCACTAATGTTGCTTATAATGAGTAATTGATCTGTCTATCCAATTTCATTTGATGCAGTCCTTATTTAATTTATACCACACATGTATGCCTTGAATTGGTTTTGGTACATGGAGCAGAGAACAGATCAGTTGAAAATGGTGTGATTTGGTACCTCTGCTATAACAGGTTTTCAGCTCATGAGGAGACACAACCTGACAGTCATCACTGGACAGTAGCCCATGCAAACAGAGCATGGTTATAAATATCAAAATGGTTTTATTCTCCTATTTCTTTTTTTTTGACAAATTTCCTGCTAATTAAGTAACAAATCACAATATTAGGATAACATTCTTGATAACAGTACTCTACACCAATTTCATATTTGTAAATTCAACCAATGATTACTAGATCATCTAGAGTTATGCAGTAATATATAAAATAAATTAATCATATTTCTGTTTTTCTAAAAACAAGCCCTTCTATAGTATTTTTCAATACCCTGCATCAATAGTCTAATACAATATTCTTACACTTTTGTTGCAATGTATACAATTATTTTGTACTTATTTCACATTTTATGCAGAAAGAAATGTCTGGTCTTGAAAAGTAGAGCACAGCAGCTCAGAAGAGACTGAAGCTTTAATCGAATATTTACTTCTACACCTAAAGGCTTACCAGGCATACAGGAGCTGTCATCTTTTCTTGTATTTGATCAGCATTTCAATGGGATCTGTACTCAAGTGCACAAAGACATCAGTTCCAGCTCCTAAAGCCCCATGTGCAGATCAGCTATCTGTACTGTAGAGATTTACTGGACTAAACACAGCTCTGGTCTGCAGATCCAATTCCCCAGTGCTACCGCCCTTTTTCCATTACATCAGGTAACGACTCTACTCTGAAATGTCACAAACATAATAATCAAAGAGTGACCTGCCTTTTAGATGTTACATCAACTCACACAAGAAGAACTACATTAAAAATAAATAAAAATAAATGTAAGTACATTGATATGAGATAAGATTTTATATATTTATATATATTTTCTACATAAAGTAGAAATAAACTGGTTACATTATGCTGTATTCTCTTCAATTTCTGTTTTTTTATTTGGCCTTTTAAGTAATACGATATTATCCATAAAATCATACACATCTTTGTTGAATATGCTCTGTAAATCTGTTGCTGTTTTTTTTATGTTGGATACTATATGCTGTTTTCGCATGACAATAAAACACAGAGGTGAGATTCAGAAATCAGAATAGGCTAATTTTCTATAAATACCCTGCTCAGGATAGGCAGGTTTGAAAGTGGATGGCTGGTTTGGCTAGAAATTCTTATTTTAATCTTCTTGTGGCATATGCAGGCAAACATGCCATGCATCCATTGGATAGCTTCTTATTCTGACTATTACTCTTAATGCGATACTGCTTTTGGAGAGTTTCTTTGTAAATAACTGATGATGCAAGCTTCTTCTTGTACTATGCTGTATGTCTTTTTGATAATGTCGGAATAAGTTAACTTGCTTTTGTGTGATTTTGGAAATACCATATTAATGTTTATCTTTTTTTTGTTCTTCAGAAAGAATGGCATTCATGACACTAAAAAAAAATTTTACCATTGTCATAAATGCCCTTTTTCAATATAAACAGTCAGGTTACAGATGTTTATTGTTTCAGCTTTATGCAGAGGGTGGGAAAAGCCAAGCAAAATTACGCCTTTTATTGGCTAACTAAAAAGATTACAATATGCAAGCCTTAGAGGCAACTCAGGCCCCTTCTTCAGGCAAGATGTAATCATGCAGAGGGAGGGAAAATCGATGTATTTTTGGCTGATCGGTGGTAGAACAGGAATGTCATAGTCTTTTTTTTTCTGGGTATTCCAGATTTTCTTCCATTTTCCAAACATGTGTATGACATCTTAATTTACAACTTTTAAATACCCTCATATAAGTATGATTGTGCCTTGCAATGAACATTAGAATAATCTAGATGAGAATAGGCCATTTAGTCCAACAAAGCTTGTCAGTCCTATCCACTTAATTCTTCTAAAATACCACAAAGTCTGGGTTGTAAAATCCATCCGTCCCACTGTTTACCACACTACTTAGTAGCTTATTCCAAGTGTATATGCTTCTCCGTGTAAGGAAAAACCTCCTAATATTTGTACGAAATGTGCCCTTGACAAGTTGCCAACTGTGTCCCCGTTTTTTTGATGAACTCAGTTTAAAGTTTAACAGTCTCGATCCACTGTACTAATTCCCTTCAAAATTTTAAACACTTCGGTCACATCTCCCCTTACTTTTCTTTTGCTTAAACTCAGTTCTTTTAATCTCTCCTCATAATTCATCCCCTGTAGCCCTGGAATCAGTTTAGTTGATTTTCTCTGGAATTTTTCCAGCAAATGAACTATTAACTGTTAAGGGTTGTCCCTTGTCTTCTGTCCAGTGCCATCAAGACTGATAATGGTCCCCCACTAACTGAAATCATCAGGTTCAGAAAATTGCCTAACCTCTGACTGATGTCACTAAATTCCTGTATCGCTAGATTGGGAATATTCTACACAGGTTTGGGCAAAAAAATGTGTATATCTCTTGAATAGCTTTGAATCTAAACATTTCATTGGATGTAAAACTACAACACCAGATGGGAAACCACTGCACTATGAAAATTCTATTGTTATATCCTATATCACATTATGTGCGTAGTGTTGTTTTACTGAAATAGAAGAATCTCAGTCAACCATGTCTCAATAGTCAAACAATGTTTTATTTTATGACAAATTGGAAAAATCTCACTTTATTTACAAAAATCTCTTTGGATTTCTTTTAGAATCTGGCAAGTATAGGGTTTGGTCTCATCTGTTGCGAGAGATGGACGAGCTCTGCTAGCAGCGGTGTTATTTTTTCATACTATTGCTAATTATCCTGAGATATCCTGTATTTATCCAACCTGAGGGGCACTACTACAGTATATGCAAGCATATGTAAACATGGCCAATAAGAAAGGGGGTCCGAAAGAAACAAAACCTAAAGCTACATCCAAACTAAGATTGGCAAGCCCAAGCTCAAGGTACAGCCTTTTAGAGACTGACCTGGATCAGATGGGCGAAAGCCCAAACTCCTCGGGACCACAGTCCACCACATTGTCTCCGGCTGAGAGCGGAATGGGAAGCGAATGTACGAACATGAGTGAAGCAGGTCTCGATAGCTCACCGATTGGAGAAGATCACCTGAAACTGGAAAAGACCTTGCAGTCCGCGGTTTCAACTACTCCACCTGAAAGTGGAATTGCATGGTCAATTCTATGTCTTTGTTAGCAAGGAAGAAGCAGAAAAGGAATTAAGAAAGCTGATCCCGGCACTATTCTGAAACACAATAGTGAGTCATAGCCGTTCTTGATATGGCAAAGATAAATAACCTACTGTCTGATCTATTTGTTAAGATATGGGTTTTTATCATTATATATCCTCATTATTACTTGGACGCTGTTTATGTTTTAATTACAGTTATAGCCGTTTGTGCTTAATTCCTTTTTTTTTTTTATATAATTATTTTTTCTCTACCCTAAACAAGACTGTTCAACATCATACCCTTGGTTTATTGTTATTGCTATTATTGTATTAAGACTTATTATGCTTATTCTGGACCACTTTCTAACACCATTCCCCAGGTTTATTATCCGGGTGTATTATCTTAAAACATTAAGAATGCTGAAGGTTATATATATTTTAAGTTCATAGTTTGTTAATGATTAAATTTTAGGCATATAGTATTTAGACTATATTGGTAATAGATATCTCTATTTTTTAATCCTAAAACACCGCTGCGTGGGGGCTTGTTTTGCTTTGGACATGCTCTGTCTCTGGGTATGTCAGAGGACCGGGACTGTGTGAAGTGGGGTCTAGCCTCACATGGGGAGGCAAAATGGGAGGGTGGGGGGTTTTGGAGGGGAGAGACAGAGAGCAGGCTATATCTATACCTAATCTATCCTTTTAATCTTTATAATAATAACTACCAATATAATAATAGGCTGCATGGCAATAACTCTTGGGGAAGTAGGAAGTTAAGGCTGAAGCTGTCTCACTTCCAGTTAAGACAATAAAATGACATAAAAAATTCACAGAATTTCAAAAGATCTCTGGTCTCAGAATTAATCTGAATAAAAGTGTACTCAAACATATTAGATTAGATGCCCTACCTTTTAGGTACCTTTTACAGTTGGTCCGCAATAGAAATAAAATCCTGCAGTACTTCTTTATATTCCCTGCTCTGTGCCCCAATAAATGCAAGTTATCGGCAATATACTAATAACCCAATTGTGCTTCACTCACTTAGAATATGGAACCAAAGTAGAAAGCATTTTAAGACGGAGAAGCTTTTATCTGTGGCACCTCTGCAAGAGAACCACCTCTTTCAACCTTTGCAAACATATGCAGTTTTTAATATCTGGAAAAAATTTGGGATTAACTTACTTAGAGATCTTTATATAGACGTCTTTGAACAGTTACATTCCAAATTTAACATTACAGCTACACATTCCTTTCACTATCTTCAAATTAGGAACTTGCATCTTGCACCCTCATCCATGCTGGAAAAAATATTGCTCAATTTCAAGGACTCAAGAAACCATCTCTGCAATATATAAAATCATTTTACAGTCCCTCCCTTTCAAACAACCAAGAGGACACTAGGAAAAAGATCTCTCAATATTTCAGAAAAGGAGTGGAAACTAGCAATGCAGAGAATTCACTCCAGCTCCATATGTGTAAAGCATACAATTATTCAACACAGAATTATATATCAAGCACATCTGTCTCATCTAAACCTCTCCAAAATGTTTCCAGGGCAAGATCCAACCTGCGAACGCTGCAATCAAGTCCCAGCCTCACTGGGTCACATGTTCTGGGCCTGCACCAAATTAACATCATTCTGGACCAAAGTTTTTAATTGCCTTTCAGACAGCCTTGGTCTCACAATCCCTCCTAACCCATTAACAGCTGTGTTTGGGGTTTTTCCAGATGGGTTTAAAGTCGAGTAGGACAAACTGTGATTGCATCCACTACACTTTTGGCATGCAGACTTATTCTTCTAAACTGGAAAAATCTAAACTCTCCTGTTTTAAGTCAGTGGGAAACCGATGTTTTATACTATTTGAAATTGGAAAAAATCAAATACTCAGTTAGAGGATCTGTACAGATTTTTTTCAAAACATGGCAGTATCTAATCAACAATATTTTAAAATAAGCTCTTAAAGCATAGAAGAAGCAATTATTTCTGTATTTCTTTTTCATCTCGTTCATCTCTATTGGCTTATCAAACCTGTCAATTTAGGTATGTTTACAAGCCTTAAATTTTACTTTGTTGGCGTTGCTCTCTCTCTCAGTGGTGGGGGTCGACTTGTTCTCATTTCCACTTTTTGTAAAAATTGATTGATTTGTATGGAATGATTGTAATAAAATTTTAAAAAAAAGAAGAATCTGGCAAGTATTCATTAACTTTGGAGCCTGTGCTGAACATGTTTCTTTCATTTGTTGTTCAGAAATGTGCTTTCTTGTCATACATGTCCTTTTGTTGGCTGGGAGTTTAGTGTTGCATTTCATGAATTTGCTAGTTTTTTTTAACTTAATTGTGTTTTCCTATTGTTTCTCTATTCCTTAAAGTAAAAAAATAAAATTGGTAGTTGTAACAGTAGTATTAGTACTGTTGCACATACAAGTACAGTTAAATTCTTACTTGCATGCCCAAACAACATGCAATATGTTGCTGTTCTTCAGCTCCATCTTAAAAAAGAATATTAAAATACATAACTACATCTTATTAAATAGAGCTTGCCTAATGTACTTCACAACTCATGTTTCTATGAACTCCTATTGTAAAATTTATTTCAAAAACTCCAATATATTTGTACACACTAATACATAGTTTTGTCATGACTCAGTGTTCTTGCAAACATAAACATATTCCCTATTTGGAGTTTAAATAGTAAGGAAGTATTATTTCAGGTTTTTCTATTTTTTTTTAACTGGTACAGGATTGATTAGTGTTGTGTGGGGTGTATGATCACTCTTTTAATTAACATTCAGCTTTAACTTTGTCAGTGCTTGTAATTAATTAAAACAACCATTAAGATGCTCCCGCCAAGGGATGGCAAGTTCAGTGTAGGTTGAGTAAGGAATCTGTCACTTTCCAGCTAGAGCACCAGAAATATTAAGAGATCTGTACAATTTATGATCAAGGCTCATACATTGCTTACTTTCTGAATTAACCCAGACACACTTGTTGAAATAAACTAAAGTCTACAATTTTTTAATAGCATGAGAATAATAGAAGATTGATATATCTAAGTATATCTAAATATATATGTGTATAGACATATATGTAAATGAAAGACAATAATAATAATGTTTTATTTATGTAGCACCTTGCATACACTCAAGGACACTTTAAAGCTGTCTGTACTCTTGAGCTAATGTATGGTTGAAAAGTAAGAAGCTGATCAAAGATGGCACCCAAATTACAGACTGATGCTGAGGGTTCAACCAGGATAATAAACTCAACAAAAACATAAAATTACAAAAGCTTAGTTGAACTTTTCACCCCCATAGAAAAAGGCACACAACTTTATAGATTCTACCTCTTGGCTTAAATTGCTCTTTTACCCCTGTTATAGAAAAAGGCACCTAAGTTATGTAGTCTGATCTTTCATTTCATGTGTTGAAGAAGGATAGGCTCTTCAGCTAGTTGCACTTGTGGTTTTCATTTGCTTATAGCTAGTCTCTGTGCTGGCTTACCACCACCCTAGCCCACATTGAGTTTCTGTGTACAGTATGTAGGTATGTGCATGTGAGATTCTGCTCTACAATTTCTTACTGGATTTTAATTAAACCTATAATAGCTGAAACTTATCTTTCATAAGGTTATTACCTTTCAGTTACAGAAACAAAGAGATACCATAATACTGTATAGTAGCTAGCTTTGTCCTATCTATTAAAATTATTTTTTCTTAGAATCAAAGTAGGTGTAGTTATGATTGTGTTGGCCTTCTCCAGAAGCACACTTTCTTTCTTTGTTAAGGATATGTTTTCCTTCTTCACCTTGTTGCACACACTGGTTGCAGGGCCATACTGCAGTTTCTCTTTGAGGGTTTTACATGCACAGTATGTCTTCTTCAGTTTGGACACATGCTATCTTAGCAAGGTTTGGACTAATGGCACCCTGGCCCTACTCCTGTTACAGATGATATTCAATTTCCAGTCCAGAATAATTCCCTGGTTACACTTTTGGAGTAGAAGGGATTACTCTGCTATACATCTGAAGTTATGGAGAGGTTGAGCAGTGACCTGATAGCAGAAAGCAATTAGTTAGAGTCTTACAAGGATTTTTAATTGAAGGAAAAGAGGTCTTTCCATTGGTTTCTTGGGTGCACATAAACCAATCAATGTTGATCATCCTTAATTTATGGTTCTTTGTTCAGAACTTGGGTTTCCAGATCGTGCCTCAGAGAGATGAACCTGTAAGGTTTGTTATTGATCATTTTATCAGATAAGGTACAAAGCTGTATTCCCCAGAGGGGTCCTATAAAGCAAGCTGAGATTTTTAGCTGGCATTAAGAGAGCCTGGTATCGGCTTGATAAGCCAAGACGCAGGTTACAGCCTGGGAAAATGAATAATGCCAGTCTGTTCTACACTAGTTTCATTTATTTAATGTACATATACACTTGTTTCAGATGTTTTGGATAGTTTTTCACATGTTATTTTGTGATTTTTCACATTAACCATTTGAGTATTCATATTATTGTTGCCTTTATTAAACAGGTAAATGAAGAAGTTTAATAATACTGGAATATGTTGGATCCTTTACATATCAGATAATGCTATAAATACATTGTATAAGTTTAAAACATAATTAGCTCTTTTCAGCCTTTTGCCTGTGTGAAGTATTGGTCCACTTTTAAGATAATGATTCTACGGGGGGGATCGTGTCACGCACGCGCGAGTAGGAAACCGCGGATGGATTTTAACGCACCTGGGAACACATTTGCCGGCAGGGAATGGCGGGGTACTAACTTTCTCCCTCTGCTTCCTCATAGGAAAAAGGACGCTCTGCCACCATAAGCCGGGTTTTGACCGCAGTACGGTACTTCCGCCCTTCCTCTGCCATCTTGTCCTGACGTCATCAATCCCATCCTCCCTCTCGGTCCTTCCCAGCATTCCTCCACTTCTGGCTCCTCCCTAATAAAATGGCCGCCGACACCATGATACGGTGTCGCGTTTATGAACTGTTTTGTTTATAATTTTGACCAGTTTTTTGTTGTGGATTGTCTACAATATACGGGGCCGGCAAACCCCAAACCTTTATGCTGTCTCCTCTTAAGTCTTTTACAATATAAATCTAATGTCTTTTTTTATGACAATTTTTTTACTTTTTAATATGATAATGGCACACAGAGAAATTGGAAACATTTTATAACATTTGATGGAAGTCCTGCCAACAACATATTAATTTAGAATATTCTTCCTTTGGTGATCATAAATGATCTATATTTCTTATAAATAAAGTTATGATTCATTGCTGGTTTTTTTTGTATTGCAGTCTTCATTTAGTACAGACTCAGACTGCATGCACACGTTTATGAATTGTACTACATTTACATATATATAGTTACATTTAATTACACACTCAGTAAACAACATTGACAGCGTGAACTGAGATATTTCCAGTTGACAATGGACAAAAGGGAAAACAAATTCCAATTAACTCATTCCAGGTGAAAAACATAAACCTCTAGGTGATCTACTATTAGTTATATTAATCAAATTCACAGACAAAAGTCACAGTTTTGATGACCTTCTTCCTGCCATAAACTGTCTGGGCATTTTAAAAATACAAAAAAGTGCATTCATTCATTTTATTTTTAATCCTTAAACTCCCAGTATCTCTAATGTCACTTCTTACAGGTAGGAGTAGTAGCTTGGCAATATAGCACTTCCATGGCGTGTCACTGCAGGATACTGAGAAAAGAAATAAATTAGAAGAGAGTGAGTAAAAGTTTGCAAAGATTGTGAAGCTTTTATTAATTAGCAAATGACTCTTAGCAGATGTGCAGTATGAACAGGCAATCAGCCATTTAAATTTTTTCAATTTTTAGCCTGGATTTAATCATGGAGATCAATGGGGCCTCTCTTATACAAGCAGGCAGATCATTTCAAAGCTTTGGGATCATATAGCTGAAGGTTTGACCTCCTAGAGTAGTTTTATTTACTATTGGTGCCATTAAAAGATTAGCACCCCTAAAATTATAACATATGCACTTGTACGTATGCATTGATAACTTCAGTAAAGCAAATAGGACACATTTGAAGCTTCATGTGAAATGTGAAAGAATTTGAAATCAGTACTAAGATGAATTGGAAGACTTGTGAAGACTTAAGAACATGAATGATATGACTGCACTTCCTAGTTATAGGAATGATCCTTACAACAAAGTTTTGAATTAACTGAAAGTTACAAAGTACTATACTGTACTAGGAATGCTAGAATGAATTATCCTCTCTATATCATGCATGTTGTATAATTCTGAATATTTTAGCTAGAAAAATGAAGTTTTAGACAGGGTGTAATGTGTGTGGCAACAATTAGACCATCATCACATCTCTGTACATATTGAAATTGATATAATAAGCATTAACTAAACTATGCAAAGACAGTGCCTGAGAGCCTAATATAATCATCAGGTGTGTGTAATAGAATGAAGGAAGCCAAATGCTGTGCCAGAGTCTAACAACATACTAGCTGTAGACAGAGTGTAACTGATGACATTACAAGAAAGGGAGCAACTTGTTGTCAGGCTTTGCAGCTGACTGAGCATCGTTTCCTGTTTTTTAAGCAATTTTTATTTTATATTATAAATTTCAATTTTGTATTTTTTAGGTGTCATGGCTGCACTCGGGTCCTAATCTGGGATCCTGAGGTGGTTTGTCATGTGGTGGGTGCAGCAACTCTGTACTCTGTATCAGTGCATTCTCCTAACCTCCTCCTCCTAGAGTTCATGATTTCATAGGTACATGAACATGTGGTCGCACATTAACTATGACTACTATGACTGTATTTTTCACTTAAGGAATATTGCAAAAGTTAGACCTCCTATAATATCATAAGACGCTGAAAAATTAATCCACGCGTTCATTTTAGTCGACTAAACAGGACTACCTAAGAAAGGCATCAATCGGTTGCAATTAGTGAAGAATGCAGCAGCAAGAATCTTAACTTGAAAAAGAAAATCTGAGCACATCACACCAGTTTTAGTGTTGATACACTGGTTACCCATTTCATTTCAAAATGACTTTAAAATACTATTAATGGTGTATAAAGCATTAAATAATCTTGCCCCTTACTATATTTTGGAATGCCTATCCCCCTACACTCCAAGTCATAACCTTATATCTTCTAATGTGTTCTGCTGTACTTTTTGGTTGATCAATGAGCTGTGCAGCCACTTGTGATGCTAGAATGAAGACGAGTGCTGCAGCTGTCCAGGAGACTGCCTAATAGAATCGTCTCAGACGAGGCCTAGAAACAATGAGGAATGATTTAAGTACATTTGTGTTAGGCAGAATGCCCAGTTGGAAGCTGGTTGGTCTTTTGGCCTTGGAGCCCCTACAAATGTATTTTTTTCTTCAGTTTAATTGGAGTTTTTTGTTTGCTTGTTTGTTTTTTATTTTCTGGCTTCCCAGCCATCTGACCTTATCACTAGAGTCCTTTTTAGTGACTTACATCATGACATTGTATATAAGGGTGCAACTCTTCTACCAAGACGTACAGTAAGTTTTATAAGATCGTACAGATTTCTTTTTACTTATTCATTAATATTCTTGCCTAATCTTATTTGCTTTTTCTTTTCTTAGAACATTATTTTTAACCTCCGTGTAAACTTCGAGCTACATTGTTTGTATGAAAATGTGCTATATAAGTAAATGCTGTTATTGTTGTTGTTGAAGATGTGAAGTCACATGGTCTTGTTGCCCATTTAATGAAAAATAAAACAAACCCGAAAGCATGCTCTTCTGAAATATATGGAAAAAGGTCAACTTCATCATTCTGAAATTGCTTTTTAGTAGCTCTTGATATTTTACTTGTATATTTTTGTATATGCTGTTTTCACATTCTTGGCTATTTATTTTTTTTAATGAATTCAAATGTATTTTAGTGTTTGCTTTCTTTTATTTCTAGAATCTTGTTTGTACCTATCAGAGGTTGCTTAAAATAGGCAAGTGTCCATGTGTGAAGCATGCTCCTGCATTTTTGGCTTTGAGTGTACAATGTTAGGTTCTTGTTTAAGGGCCTGTTTGGACCACGCAACACCTTAGTTTCCTTCTTTGGAAACTCTTAGACAGCATGCAGCATGCTTTTCAAACAAAATTGTTTATGTGTAGCAACTTTTTCCTAGTATCCAATTAGTAAGAGCTATGTTTTATTGCAGTTTAGCTTGAAAAGGCACTGTAACCTCTAGGTGTTGATGGTATTTGTGTAGTGTACTATTTGAGACAAAGTTGCAGTATTTATTTTAGTTTTCATTGTTAAAGTAAAGTTTAGATGTGTTCTTTATTTTCTATTTAATAGAAAATAATTCTATATGCTTTGGTAGACTAATGTATCAAGGGTCAGGTTTCCTAAAGGAAACTTCTGTTTTCAGAAGTAACAATTTATATTTAAAAAGTTTATTTTCTCATTGTTGTGCATGATCACATATGGAGAAAAACCATGACTGAACAAGATGATCTTCACTTGGCTTACATAACATTAGACAGTGACACAATCCCATGGAATACAATAAATTGAAAGTATGTCTATGAGTGTGTGCTCGAAAAGGCCTTGACACATATCCAAGTAGTCAATAAAAAAACAAAACAATTCACCACATTAACATGAATATTAAAATCACCAACCTAAACCAAAACATAAATGTGGGAAAAAGGTGAATAGTTGATTAAGCAAAATAAATGAATAAAAAAAATAATAACCACATTTGACATTGGAAGAAGGTAACCTAAAATCAACAATGTTAATGTAAACACAAGACAGTCAAATGATTGTTTATCAATAGGCACTGATTTTCGATCTTATTCTACAAATTTAAACAATAAGTCAATGCCAAACCATCATAAAGTAAATCTGGTAGGAGTTGTCTCATTCAGTAACACAAAGATGTTTGGCTTTATTCTGAAAAGTATCTACCAAGCAAAACAAATAATTTTTTCAGTAATTAATTTAGTTAAGAAAGTCTTTTTTCCTCTTAAATATCTAATATTTAAGAGGTCAAAAGCTTCCAGATTTTAGAATGTTGATAATGTATCATTTAAATTAAAATTCTCATGCTTCGAAGAACACTTGGATTTACAAATCTTCTGTATGTGCCGTGTACGCAAAAGCAACATATTTATTATAACCTCACAATGCCCCTCTGATTGAAGCTTCAACTGAATGTAACTGAGGTTCTAAATAATCCAAGTAATTTTATGAGTGAAAGCACAGGCAAAATAATTCATTTCAAGTAATGCAGTGTTATAATAGAATACCTGTGATACATAGCTGTGCCACTGCAGAATCTTAACACATTAAACAGTTTGTGCACACAACAGACAGGTAATAGACAATCAGCAGGATTTTCACCATCGTGAAACTCAAAACTCTCAAAAAATAGTTTTTGGGCTTTTCAAAGCTTTGATGGAATGCAAAACAAGGAATATTACTCTTTAATGTCTCTTTGGACTTCTGTGTTGATAACCTATTCAAAAATGACCAGTAGCAAATAAATTTAATATTGTCTACATTTAATTAAACAGAATAATGTCAGCATGCGGTGTCTGATATCACTCAATGTTTGTTAGTTTGAATATCCGTAACAGTGTCTGTGTGAAATCAACAGAAAGTTTGTTAAACACAAAATATAACATTTTGAAGCATAACACCATGTTTGTGTTAATAACTGCCAAATCTCAATATGTACATGTTAGATATCAAGCATAAGAAAATAATAAAACAGTAAATTCCAAAGAAAAAATTAGTAATCTACTCTGAAGGTGAATCATTTTGCTCCTCTTCCATGCTTACTGTCAATTGATTTTTTATGTTATCTGCTAGCATGTTTGCTTCAGATTTCAACTCCACCTCTCATTCACTAACACTGGAATAATGGTATTAGAAATGCCATTTGAAAGCAGCATCTTCCCTTAAGGATTCTTGCTCAATTTCTATGTTTCCTGGCTTCTTTGGAGCATTCTGCATCACATATTAAAACACTTTTTTTTTTACTTTTACTTTGTGAACATCTGGCATAGTTTCTTTTGCCACGCAATATCTCTAAAATGCAACGGATACTCCTCATTAAAATGTTTAATCACTTCTTAGTCTTTTTCCTTGTTTTGTCCATGCTTTATTAATCAAAAATTGTAAAACAGGTAGCACAAATTTCCTTTAAAATATAATTATGTTTGTGCTAGACATGCTCTATGTTTGCCACTAAACTGATAAAAGAACATAAAGTACTTACTGACATGCTGGCTAGACTATTACAAAAAACTGCTGAATTAATGATATATTTTCTTCTTCTTCTTCCTCATTCTCTAATCCTTAAGACTTGCAGCACTGGGCTTATGCGAGACTCATGTCCTCATGTACTTTTCTAATCTATCCTCTTGCATTCTCATTACTTGTCTAAACATTTGAACTGCTGCTCCTCAAAAACCCTTAACATTGGTATTTCAACCTCTGCCTGAACCTTTAATTCTACCAACTGTCTCTCTTTGTCTTCCCAATGACTTTTCTGAGGTATCGCATCTAACTGGCTGAAAACCATTTTATTCTCATTTATAAGGCGTCATGCTCAGCTAAAAGCTACCTGATTGTAACAGAGTTTTGAAGATGACACGTTCACACTACATATTATAAATTGTTGCATAGTGTTACATTGTGTTTTCCATATTTTTGTAGTATTAGAACATTAAAACAATTTTGATTAGAACAAGCCACTCAGCTCAACAACAACAACATTTATTTATATAGCACATTTTCATACAAGAAGTAGCTCAATGTGCTTTACATACTGAAGAAAAGAAAAATAAAAGACAAAATAAGAAATTAAAATAAGACAACATTAGTTATAATAGAAAAGGAATAAGGTCCGATGCCAGGGTGGACAGAAAAAACAGAAAAAAAAACTCCAGACAGCTGGAGAAAAAAAAAATCTGCAGGGGTTCCAGGCCACAGGACCGCCCAGTCCCCTCTGGGCATTCTACCTAACATAAATGAAATAGTCCTGTCAAAGCTCAACAAAGCCAGACAATTCTATCTACCTAAAAAAATAATAATAATAACATCGAGTCAATTTTCAAAAGTCCAGTTCTCTCCAACACAACTTGATCATTTATTCCATGTTTCTGTGGTTCTCTGTGTAATGAAAAATGTTGTGTTTGTGCAAAATTTACCTTTAACAAATTTCCATCTGTGGCCCAATGTTCTTGCTGAAGAACTTATAATAAAGTAACAGCTGGGATCCAATATACTAATTCCTTTAATAATTTTAAAAACCTCATACATGTTAATCTTTATCTGCTTAAACTGAAAATATTTAATTCATCCCTTTCACAAAATGTGTACCTCACAGTCCTGGAATCAGTCTAGTCCCTGTTTTCTGGACTTTCTATAGGACTGCTATGTCTATTTTGCACCTATCTATACACTGCACCTTGAATTCACACTTCTTTTAAACCTAGCCACTCATGTTGTTCCTTATTAAAAACTTTTGGAAATTCAGGATATATTTTTTTGTTGTGCCCTCAAATATTATTGAAATACAATCAACCCATCTGAACTCATGTTGATTGTTTACTAGTATATCTACTCCTGTCCAGTGCCTAAGTCTTTTCCTTAATAAATACTTTCATTAATTTACCCATGATGTATGTTAAACTCACAGGCTTATAGGTATTTGGATCAGTCTGATAACTGTTTTTATATAATGGGACAGTATTTGCTAACTTCAATGATTTTCAAAAAATAAATAGAAGTGGTTTATACATGCACTCAATAACCTCCTTAAGTACTCTGTTATAGACGTTATCTGGTCCTAGTGATTTTTTTTAAATCAATCCATTTTAATCTAAGGAGCACTTCTGCCTCTACAGTTTTCAAATCACCACTTCCTTGATAGTCTCTGCTACTGGTGGAAGGGTATTGACTTCTTTGCACATGTAAACTTATGGCAAGTACAAATTCACAGCACTGAGGGTGATGGAGCAAAGAAGTTGAAGGAACCTTATCAGAATCGGGTGAAGTTTAGAGTGGTGCCCCACAGGGATCAGTGCTAGCATCAATGCTATTTTTAATATATATGAAGGTTTTTGATGGGAAATAAACAACAAGCTGGTTAAGTTTGCAGAAGATACCAAACTAATTGGATTTGCAGATAATCTAGCAAACAGGCTTGGGCAGATTTGTGGTGAATTAAATTTAATGTAAAAAAATGTAATGAATTACATTTAGGAAGGTAAAATGTAAGATCTGAATACACAATTGGGAGGACTGAAAATCGAAAGTACGCTTATGAGAAGTATTTAAGAGTTCTAGTGGACTCATCACTATCAACTTCAAAGCAGTGTATTGAAGCCAATAACAAGGCTAACAGAATGTTTGTTTATATAGCATGATGTATAGAATACAAGTCCAAGAAGGTTATGCTCAAGCTTTATAACACACCGGTGAGGCCTCATCTGGAGTAGCATGTACTTTTTTGGTCTCACATTTTTGGGGACACAGTTGGAAACTTGTTACGTGTAAATTTCACATAAACATTATGTCACTTTTCTTCACACAGAGAGCCATAGACACATGGAATAAGTTATTAGGTAGTTTGGTAGACAGTAGGACTTTAGGGACCATAAAAACTCGACTTGATGTTAATTTGGAGAAATGAAGTGGATATGACCGATGAGCTTTGTTTGCACTTATGGCCTGATCTTGTATAAATCTTTCTAAAGTTCTGATGTTCTAATTCCCTGGTTCAGTCTTTCTATATCTTAATTAGGTGTGTTTGTGGTATAGTGGGTCTGCTGCTCAGAAAGAGTGGCTGTTTTAATAAATAAATAATGAACATGCTCGTGCTGAGGGGTGGAGTAGGTGTGAGCGATCTGCTGGGAAGACGTCTGGTCTTGGGGTTGGTGCGATGCAGTCAGCCATCCATGTGTTGTCTTGCCGGCAAGTGAAGGCAGTTTGATTGCCTTATTATCAGCTCCCCAGCCTATAAAGGGGAGCACAAGATAAAAAAAAAATGACACATGGAACAAAAGAGAGAGGGTTTTAAAGGACAGAGAGAGAGGCAGGACCAGCAGCAAGCCGGTGCATAGTGTCAAAGCAGGTGGGGTGAGGGAATGGTGCGTCAAGAGGTAGCACATGGCAAGCACTCAGGAGAGGACATGAGGATCACTCCTGCTGAGCAGCCAGGAGCAGAAGTGATCATTATGCTCAGCAGGATCCTCTCGCCAGGTGGAGCCTGTGACTGACAGCAGTGGGAGCACAGCATGCTTTCGTCAGGTGGAGCCTGGATTGGTAGTGGTGGGCGCAGGAGCAGGGTCTGGTGGCTCCCCGTGGAACGCCATGGATCAGGTGGCGGGGACACGGGCCAAGATCGATGGGTGTCTGTACCTGTTGGTAGATATCTCTCCATGCTGTGAGGTACTAAAAGGAACAGCCAAAGAGTTCTGAGGGTTCTTTCTGTCTATTTTCCTTTTAGATTTATTAGCATGCTTTATAACTACTGTTCTCATATGCACTATGGTTAGCCATATTGGAAAGACTGTATATTTTGCAACAGAAACCTCAGATTTGTTATTTGCCATTATTACTTTTTACTGACAGAACAAGAATGAAATAGTAATCCCATATTGTAAATGCTATCTACTAAATAAGACAGAATTTACTGATATGATACTTCACAATTTAAAATTTAAGGCAAATTTAATACTGCTTTTTATATTATAAGCGAAGTCCTTTTTATTTGCACAATTATTACAACAAAGTAATATTACATAAAAAAACAGCAAACCAGTATTTCTTCTGTACTTGTCCCAATAATCATGATTCAGGAGTTCTGCTGAACAGCCAGTTAGATTGCACATTTATGTCAATTGATTTACTCAATAGTCATCATACTCTGGTAGCAGAACAAAGCTCAAAAAGTGTTACTGCAGACCAGAGACATTTTGGGTATATAATGGGGCAGAATAGGTGGTCAATCAAATTTAAATTCAGATGTACTTGCAGAGCTCCGGAGGTTCACTGCAGCTAGACCCTGTCACTTATTTCTGGGTTTCTCAAGATATGGTTTGATTTTGCTGATTGTATTGGTCAGATTGAGGATACATGTTTGGCTCACCCTTCAGACAAAGTGCAGACTGCTGAGCTTCCCTTGTGTTTACACTGCTCAACAATTTTCAGCGTGTTTCATAAAACTGCAGATATTTAATACCTGCTCAACATAATCTTTTTATTTTCAAAAATGTGTTGAATTTGAATGCTTCTTTGAATTCTTCGCTGTATATGTATACATCCAGTGATTCTTATTTACATATGAGACCTTCATTTTCTCAGACTTTTTATAAGGATCTTTTTATGTAATACTTTTCTAGGTTTATAAAAAGGGAGACTCACAGAACAACAGATAGCAGCCAGAAGAGAGTCGGTCAATCCATTATGCAACATCACCTGAGGGACATCATTTATAAAAGTGAAGGGGCGTGCATTATGGACACCGAGGGGCACCATTTATGTAACTTAAGTGTCGAGTCCCCCAAATCTCGAAGTTTAATAATACTGACTTCGTGCTATAGACACCAAGGCATTCTGTTTATATAATTAAAGCAATTAACTTTACAGAAAATGGTGGAATGTCTCAATATCATTGTTGCTTGCAGGCAGAAATTGAAATTGTCATTGAAATCAGCATTCCACAGTCAGCTTTATCAACTATTTGCTGAAAGATGCGCAATGTTCCAATTTTATTATAATGAAAACCCTGTTATAATGAATTATTTTTTTCAGTCCTGAGCACTTCATTCAAATGAAATTTGACAGTATTTGAATGTAAAATGATTTACAGATAACTTTATTATGGATGCCTTATTTTGTACATTTATTTTATTAATTCACTTAGTCCAATAGACTGAATCCAGCACCCTTCAGGACACAATTTTACATTGGGCCAGTTTACAAAAGCTAATAGCCTAACAGGCAGCAACACTAAGCACTGTGCCACCATGCTGCCCTCTTTTCAATTAATAGTACAGTATAGTATTGTTGAAGTATGTAAAACTTAAAAAATAACTATTTACTATTTTATCTCACTGAAGTATAATGGAATAGTATTGGCATTTTTTGACATAGAGAGTCATTTCCAGCTACATACTGATACTCATATGTAAGGATATTTCAACATTTGTGCCAAATAAATTGATCTTCTGTTAAGTGAGTTTGCACAATTTACTTTGCACTGACCAGAAATATCTATCATCTTGAACAAAAATGATATATTTAATGTTGTTTGAAAATAAAAGAACTCTGAGCTGAAAGTGTATGCTATGTTCAGTAAATATATTTGACAATTTATTGTAAAAGAATACAAACCAAATACTACATACACTGAGTAATTTCAAATATGGTAGGAACCAATTGGCTGGTAGGAACTGAAGAAATGCATTTTTAACTTTAAAAAGTATTGTCTAAAAATATGAAAGTTAAAAAGTGTTTCTTTTATATCAACTGTTAAGTCATTTTCATTTTCACAAATAACTGACAACTAGCACAATAAATTCTATCATAGAAAACACACCATTCTATTGTACAAATCATTTATAAAAATGATTAATTATAAGTTTTATATATTTTTAATGGTACTGACGAAATATGTCATTTTATCAAGTTAGCAGTTGCAGTTAACTATGGCAAGCCCACATAAAAAAATCACAAGTAGAAGTCTTCAGTGGTCGCTTATTATGAGATTTATAAAACCAAAGACAAAAGCTTTCGATACAGAACAAAATATGTATGTGGGCTTTGAAACATAGGACTACTTTGGAATTTTAATTTTTGTCTTACAGCTTATTCATATCATGCCTTTCATGTTTATCTTTAACAACAGCAGCTGATTTGAAGACTTCGCTAACTAATTTTCTGGTTTCATTTTAACAAAATTACATTTACATTTTTATAGTATGGAACTGGCAAATTATAAGGCATACTGATTCAAAGATGGAACTCTTTCCTTTTTAATTCACACACAGTGGCAGTGACAGTTTAACAAGACAAATGCCAGTTTTGTTGGGTTATTTTGCACAGTATTTGATCTGCTTTTCCCCAATCATGCAAACATATACTTTGGTCTAAATTACTTTTTAAAAAGCATTTTAATTTTTTTAAATTATGTCATTTATTAATTTCCTTATTTTAAGTGACTACCTGTAATTCTTTATTATTATGATACAAATATTAATAACATTTTAGAAATATGTGCATATCTCAAGAAAAAAATATAATGTGTTTTTAGGAGCAAAAATATATATAGAATATTATATATTATGGTGTCCCAAACAGGCAAATATATTGAATTTCTAAGTGTATAAAGTCAGTGTTTGAATATATGAAGTCAAACATGAATATAAAACATCAATTGTGAATATATAGAATTTTCAACTAAATATATAATGTTGATGTCTGAGTATATTACCATCAAAATATATAAAGTGAAATTCTGAACATATGAAGTAAAAAGACACAGAAGCACTTTTTGTAAACTCAGTGGTGTCGTGATGTGGTATAATGAATTAATTTTACCAAATTCTGAGTAATAATATTAAAAGAGAGTTCAAATAATGTGTTTAACATTATACATATACCCAACATCTTTGCAGACATTTTTTTTTACATAGGCACATTATTGAACATACCTTATAAGACTATTTTCCTGACATACTGAACTTATTACTGCTACTCAAAAAAAAAAAAATTAGCATAAGGTGCCCTAATTCGGGGTGTTCATAAGAAGTGTAATGATTTACTTCATGAAGTAGAAGTACAGAATAAACAAAAGCAGTTGCGTCAAATATTTGAAATATAGGTACATAGAGGGTTAGATCCCTAGTAAAGGATCAGAATTAAAAATAACATCAAATTTGTGATCATTGACATTGAAATATTCTAAAATGACACTTCACCTTCTGGGAGTGATTCTTAGAGGGTTAGTACCACCTAAAGCATAGCATAAAACAACATTCCACATGCCTATTTACCGTTCCTAATTTTTTGAAGCTTTGCAAACTGCGTTAACTTTGACCCCTCATGTCCTATTATGGGGATAACTCCTAACATCAGATGGCATGCACAACTTCAAATCTTTATGGTTTTTGCTGAAAAAAGCATCACAGGCTCATTATGTTTGTGTGTTTCCTCCACCATCCCACAGATGTGCATGTAAGATGCATTCTCTGTATCCATTTTCCAACCATCTTTTCCAGATGTGGCTCTTTGAGAGCTGGTGTCTGTCCCTGCACGTTAGGGTGAAAGACAGGAAGCAACCATAGGCAGGGCAGGTGCACCTATGTGGGTGTGTGGATGTGCCTGCTATGAACTGGTGCCCTGCTCTGGGTTGATTTCCTCTTTTGCCCAGTGATGCTGTATTAATCCCTGGCACTTCCTAACCATAAAGAGCATAGGGAGCCGTAAAGTGGTGGAACGTTGTTACTACACAGAACATGAAGGATTAAATATCTCTGTAACAGAAAATGATTGATGATGCATTCCCAGTATTCAGTCATAAAACAGTTTCATATACTTTTACAGGACAAATTAATCCACATATACAATGGGGTGAACATGCTAACGACATGCAGGCCTTGATCAGCCTTGGAATCAAACCTGCCCCATAAAGCTGCAACAGCAGTTCTGAGCCACCACCTCGTCCACATTATAACTTCTGTACTAAATCTTAATCTTCATATATAAGTTTAGTGCTGGTTTGGATTTTGTCACTTGGGTACAAAGCTTCTATTTAGGATTCCATATCAAAGCAATTGGTCTTGTAAAATAACTCCAATAATATGCCAACACAAAAATCTGATTTACAGAACACATTATTTTAATAGTAATTCTCATGTAAATCCAAGTGCTAATTAGTAAACTTAATTCACAATATGGTATTAGGACCACCTGGGTTTGCTACAAAAGTGCCTGAGCCTTTTCACTCCACATATTTTACCTTTATATATTCAGATGTTGACTTTATATATTCAATACAATTGCATGTTTTGGAACCCCATTATACATCTGTCTGTTTTTACTGGTCAGGGTAGTAGAAATCTGTGCCTATTCTAATGAAACAATACTAGTGATGATTTGTACGAAAGTTTTATAGCAAAACAAAATACCAAAGATTGTAAGACAAACTTGCAAAGAAATTGTAACTTGCAGCACCCTATTTTAAAAATTGTGATAAATAATTCAATTGCCATTTATTGTACATGATTCCTAACCTTCAAGGATACATTCCTATATAGTGCGTAGACTTTAATATGTGGGGTTGCTTAACAGTCAAAAGCTGTACATGTGCACCTTTTAGTATGTCCACTAGATGTAAGTGTTGGCATTTACAGAAGTCTGCCCACTGGTGGCCTGTTTTGCCATATTCTGTTGTGCCTGATGCAGTTGGGATTGGCCCAAAGGTTCAACTGCCCCTGTAATAGAAAAGCATGCTCAGATAACAGATGTGGCTGTTTGGCTGACATTGTTTCAGACCACCTAATTGCTTATGTATTATGATTGGCTTTAGTTTTTGTTTTTTTGTATTCATTCTTTTTAAAACTGAAATTAGCTCAATTTACAAAAAAAATATTTTGGGGGGTATTTTTATAATTCATTTCAAGGAGTGCAAAAATCTGCCTTAATTATGAGTAAAAATGTGACTTAATTCAGTATTCCTAGAAATTAATTCTAGAAAGAAGCCAGTCACACTGATTAGTGTAGAAAGTGATGATGATGAAAGTTTGGGTTGTGCATCTTAATTGTGTTTAGAACAATTCTAAACATCCATTCATTAACCAACTCGCTATATCCTAACACAATAATCACATTATTGAAATTACCTCAAATTTTATGTGTTAAACTCAACTAAAATGGAACATTCACAAATCTGTTTTAGGAAGCATTCTATGGTAGTTCTTTAACAAAGTCAAACATGACGTGTTTTTGCTATTGTCTTTATTATTTTGTACTGTGTAGCTGGTAATCTCATGAGGTGTAACATAATGATTGCTTATGCAAAATGTATGTTATAATTATTATTTTTGTATATGATCAAATGAAAAATATTATACATACTGTAGCATAAAATTCTTGTTCATAAAATCAATGCCTGATATTCCTCACAGTACTTTTTATCATACACTGTTGTTTATGAGTTTCTGTAATGAAAGTTGTGTGCTCCTTTTTTGTGTTTTGGTAGGTTCCTTTTTTAAGCATCGGACTATTACACATTACAAATTTCCAAAATACACTTATTTGAGAATAATTAATGGTGTGCTTCACATGGATTGTGTTTCATTTATTCTTGCAGCACTGGCAGGGTAGTTGTTTTGGGGGCATGAGATATACAGTATGTTAAATGCATTGAACAACTTACTGTTGCCTGCATTCTGGAATTCCATTTGAAACAAGTTTGGTCAGATTTTGAAGCTAATTTTTAAAGTAAGGTGATGGAAACCTATTAGAAATGGATAGCTAAAATGCTTGTATTAAATGGCCTAAGTCAGTTTATTCATTTGAATTCAGAAAGAGATTATTCTTGTTTCAATGCGTTGTTGTTTTGTTTTCCTGGACATAAGCATCCTTGAGATAACATGTTTTGTCTGATGTAAACATACTGCTGCAAGTTGTCCTCTGAATTCACTAGAGTGCTATTAAGTTGTTTCAAAGGTAACTAATCTTATGAACGCTGCACATTAAACTCATCAGCCCATTAAGCACAAATTGTAATACTCCAAACATCTGTGTTATTATTTTAGTTCTGGCAAAGTAATGTGAATGCTAAATAGAGCAACCATATGAACATAGCTGTTATTTGGTTACATGTATACATTTGAATCCATGACAGAAAAACAAATAAAGATGTAAATTAACTTCTGTTCACTAAATTAAGCTTTGGCTTAAGTGATAAACAATGTTCGTTCTAATCCTTCTATCCATCATTCCATCCATTCATTTAAAATCCCACTATTGTGGTGAAGTGCATTAGGGGTCTATCGTGGTGTGTGATTTTTAAATAAAAATAGTGTGGCTTAGGCTTGAAATGTGTGTGGGTACGTACCAGTGTAAAGCCATGCATCCACATATATTTTGATGACAGAATTTTCTAATTGTGCTTAACTTGAGGGAAGAGGACCGCCCATTTGGCTTTAAAGTTTGTCATATTGACACCCGTGTATGCTAGTGGGATGACGGAGCCAGGCTTTGTGCATCCCAGCGGTGACCAGCTGAGGTGGCTGGGTTGAAAGTCGTTTAGTGGATTACTGCGCTTGATGGTATCTCAGCTTACCTGATGGGTGAGTTGTGGGGAGACAGGAGAGAATGAAGCACTGAGGCACACAAGGGAAGAGGAGGAAATAATCTGATTTTAATTATTTGTTTTTAGTCTTGATTTTTACCTATTTATTTGTGGAAAAATATATTTGATTGATTTTTTCTTCCTCAAATAAGCACTGATTTTTTGGACTATTTATTGGATTATTTATCCGCTTATTTATTTAATGATTGAACAGCACTGCACTTTATTTATTTGGGCACTACCTGCTTTGACTGGAATAAATCTGCATAAAGCATATTTTGCACCAACTTGTTGTTTGTGTCCTCAATGCACTAGTCCATCCATGGTTTCATGACTATCAATGTCCTGGGAACAGGAAGATGCCAGAGTGCAGGTCTACTGGGGCATCATAACTGTGATAAGGTGTCAGGATGGCAAGGGGTTGCCTGGGTTAAGGGATCCACCAGGATGGCAATGGGCAGGTCCCTTACAATGAAACTACACAAGACGGCAGCACACTGGCATTGAATGAGGATGTTTAATTATCTGTGTGGCAGGACAAGGGCTTGCAATAGATGCTAAATCCTGGATGGTTGAGGGCATCAGAATAAAGGAGATTTTGATACTTTTGGAGACAGCCTGTTATACTCAACCCAGGATACAGGAGAGCATTGTATGCCTCATGTGTCTAGGTTTTTGTCAGGCATGCCACAAGCTCAGTCACCTCTTGGGCTGGAACCCATGGACTTGTGTTTCCCAGCTCTTTTGCAGAGCTGAAAAAAACAAAAAATCTAGTTCTCAGGAGCACTTTTTCATTGTGGCCGTTGAAGTCAATGCATATGTTGTGTATCTCCCTCCTTAAGTCTACTAAATTACTTCTCTACAGAACAGTGATTTAACAGTATGCTGAAATATTAAAAGGAGGTATCTATACAGACAATCTGCGTTATGTTCAGTTTTTCTAATGTAAACCAAAATCCATTGGCATTACAGTATGTGTATAGTAGTTCAGGAGTTTTATTGTTATGTGTACCTTTACTTAAGACTTTTTAGTGGTAGTATGAAGTTATTCTTTTTGCTTATGCATGTCAAAAATGGCATGAAACAAATAGTACAAATGTTCTTTTGAGACTGAATGCTTTACAAATGTAGATAAATTAGAAGGTGCTAAAGCAGAAACAATAAAATAGCAGTACAGTAATATTTTTACATGTAAACAAAGGATATTGTCATATCCACAAAATGATTGCATTCAGAGAATGTAAAAGATGCAGCTGTTATTATTAAGTACACCCACAACGTCTGAATGTGTATAGAAATGTTTTAATTTGGAATTTCAAATAGGTTCACTATCTGTGGAGACTGTAGGAGATTTTTTACACCCAAGCTGTCAGACTCTTTAACACCATGCTGCCCCCTGGGATCTTCCACACTGTTTCAACCACCTCTAAAAACAGAACTTTTATACATGCAAGCCACTTTTCTGCAAAGACTAGTGTGCATGTAGAAAAAGAATTGAAAATCTCATACTGACCTTTAAGTATTTTGACATTCTTGAAATCCTTCCGCTGTGAAGCATTCTGACCTGTCATTGTTAACACGTCTTAAACAACTATTATCATACACTGATATTTTCTGTATTATCTATATTTATTATTTATTTATTATATTGCATATCTGTTAACTATATTTATGAATCTAGATTGCAAATACCATTCATTACATCAATGTTCATATTGTTAACTACATGTCAATATTGCTGCTACTTCTTTGTCTTGTCTTTGCAGAATGTCTTGTTTGTGTTTTAATTTTAAATTTAAATGTTAATTCTATTTTTAATTTATTATTTGCACATCATGTTGTACACTGTGGACCCTGAGCTTCGCAATTTCGTCTATCTGTATACTTGTATATGGTTGAGATGAGAATAAAGTTCACTTTGACTTTAACTTTTTATAATAAACATAATTAAAATATCTTTAATTATAAACTTGGTTTAAGAAACAGTGTCAGTGGTCAAAGAATGTATTTTTGTGGATCAAAAAAAAAAGACCTGAAACAATTAGGATTCAAACAGGTAAACAGTTTTATTATTAGATAACTTTAAACCAAAAACATACTCCTACCTTCTTATCTTCATGACAGATAATAAACAGTAGATGTATTAGGATGTACTCAACAATCTTCCAAATAGCACAGAAGAGCCTATCTGCCTTTGGTGCTTAGGTTCAAATCCCAATCTTTTTATACCATGTATAGACTTTGCATGTTCTCCTTGTGCCTTTTTGTCTTGTCTTTTACTCTACTTTCCTCTTACTTTGCAAAGTCATGCTTGCTTCTTTGAGAAGCACCCTTAAATTATGAATGTGTGTGAATGTGCCATGAGATGAACTGGTTGTACCAGATCTTCCATAGCTACATCAATATTCCCAAAGACCCTCCTCACTCCATATTCCAAGAACATGTTACAGATGCTATGCATAACACCTACCTTACCTCCCGTAGTTAGAGAAATTTGTCAGAAATGACAGCAAAACTGACTTTTTTATTTGGTTCTGAAATTAGCAAAATATTAAAAACTGAATATTCAGTGGCATTTACTACTCTCAGAACGATAAGAATTAAATCTGCTGAATCTATGCAACTAGCATCACAAAAAGCAGGATCTTAGTATATGTAAATAAAATGAGCTGCATCATTTCCATCTGAGCACAGCCACCTTGCCTGAAATATGACCTGCAAATGTAAGGGAAAAAAAATCACTCTAAGCTAGCAGAAGCAGACTGGCCTGCTTAGTCATTACATGCTCATCAGATTGTACTGCCAGAGCTGGAATTGGAAGGCTACAAGGGCAGGAAAGAAAGCACAACCAGGAGATGAGATAGAGAAAGGGACTAGTGGTTAAAAACCAGGTTGTCAAAAATATAGATTCATGAAAGCCCAAAAGTGAATACCAAAAATCAAAGTAATAAAAACACAAAAAAAGTCATAACTCACTATTAGTGAAACTTTTAAGTGACAAATCTAAAAGATTGGAAGCTGTTGATAACACACCACCACCTGAAATATTTTTTGTTATATGATTTCATATTTCGTGACTTCTGAGTGTCACATGATAGTGATAGGAGACAAAAGCAATATGTAGCAAAACATATAATGGTGGCCCTAAAACAAACACAAAACCATGATAAAAATATCCACATCTTCAGAAAGAAAAAGCTACATAATTGCAATCTAGGTCTTCTAAAACATCAAAATCTTAATACTGATATGCCTTATGCAAAGCCAAGACTGAAGACCCCCAATCAAAGTTCCTGGCCCAGTTGTTTTCAATAGATAGCAGTGTCTGCCCCCTTATTCTTTTGTGTCATTCCACAACTTGCAATTCATTCCATATTGCGGTGCATACCTCACCAAATGTACTGCATGTTTATGAGAATTATTGTCCACAATAATCATCTGGCCAGGTCCTTGCTGTTGGCTGCTTTGCTGTCCATGCTTCAAAGCAAATAAGCAAATCCTTTTAACAAAACAACAATCTTGAGGTCAGGTGCTGGTGGATATGGACTCAAAAAAATTCTCTCTACCAACATTTAAATCTTTTGAAAATAAACAAAAACACTGCTAGTGCAAGGACCTGATGATACTACTTGCATTTTAATAGCCACAACAATGTTGCACGCTGAGTCCAGTCTGATAGATACAGTAGTTCAACATATTGCCATCTGCTGACCTGTCAATGCAACATACGTACCGGTATATAATTATATACTATATATAATAGTTATATATAGGAATACATATAGTATTTTATATTTTGACTGGCTGTTCAACATCCTTACCACTTGTTTTAATAATATTATTAAGTATTAATAATTATATGGATTTAATTTTGGTTAAAACTCATCTGTCCACTCCAGCAAATCTTTTTGAATGGGAAATTCTCCTGAACGGCATCTCTAAGCATGGTAGTAACAAACTGGATTTTACTTTGTATTGTTTAAGTCTTGGCTAATTATTCTTAAAGTAGGTTCTTGCATATGTTTGTTTGTTTAAGGCCATTTTCATTTTCTCATTTTACAGAACTGTAGTGCATGTATTGTTTACATTACACAGTCATACATGTTTATATATGCAGGAATCAGAGGACAAAAGAAAACTTTGTGGATGTAAACATAAATTATGAGTAATTTTTCTCAATTTTTTTTACACCAGTGCAAGGGCCTGTTTATGTGCTGTTTGCGTGACAGTCAGTGTTAAAATGACTCAGCAGTATGTTTTATGTAAACTTAGATCCCTAGAGAAAATTTTGAAGAGAAGTAGAAAACTGACATGTATGATTAATGTAAATCTTTTTCTAATTCTGTAGTTGCTTTTCAGAGGACCTGAGTGTGATGCTGTTTAAGGATGTTACAAGAACTGGTTCTTTGGTACCAATCTGACACTAAAATTTCCAAAATGTATCAGTGCTTTTTTTACAGTATCGGTAGTCCCAAGTAGGTACTGTATTCATACATGACTACACATAGACAAATTACATTGGCATGCACAATAATATGTGATAAAAACATGAGTAAAAACTATATATAAAATTACCCATGATGATGGTGATACAGCTGGCATCCAATCATGCAAAAGAGCCAGCTTCAGGGGACCTAGAAATATGCCATATCTGGAAACAAGCTTCAACTAGTGCAGCAACAAATAGTAAGCTCTCCTAAGGATACTGAGCTGCCTAAAACAGCGTTGTAAAGGAGCTGAAAATCCATCGGCACTCAGCGCTAGTGCTAAAGTATTAACTGTCAAAAAGAAAACCAGCAAAAGGCATATCTAAAAATGCTTTGTGGTCTTTGCATTTCACTATGCGATCATGGCAGTTGTGCATATAATTACAAAAAACACACACACAAGCATTCGGTATTGCCACTTTTACTTTATTATTTTATTAACTAGGGGGCTTTGCCCCCTGCTCGCTTCGCTCGCCAACTCCTGTGTTTGGTTTTCCAAATACACACTTTTAAGATTTTTTTTCTGTTTGGAATTACAGCACAGACAAAACGATCTACATCATTAGCAGTTAATAATTTTTTTTACAAAGTAACCAATAAATGCCATGTGCCCTAAACTTCGTTTGAAGATTCTTTATTTGTCACATGCATAGTTATACAATACAACACGCAGTGAAATGAATCCTGATCTGCTTATCAAAAACTGTGCAAAGTTACAAGAATATCAGTTAGATTAACACAAAGTCATAGATTGAAAGATAACAGTATAGTAGAACATAATAAATAATTAAAATTATGTGAATAAAGAAGAATTAAGTGTTAAGGTGCAATAGTGTAATGATTATTGTGCAAAACCAAAGTTAGACTGGTGCATAGTTAAATGAGGCACTTTGTTTGCGCTACTGCGATCTTTACTTTCTTTTTTTATATTTTCTAATTTTGCTACTTTCATATCCTTTAACTTTCTCCACATGTGTATAGCGCCATTTTTTTTTTTGAGCCTTTCTAATTTTACTGCTTTCATAATCTATAACCTGCTCTGCATGTGTTTAGCGCCAACGTTTGTAAATGTCTTTATTAAGTTAATTCTGAGCCGGATTGGGCGTGCTTATTTTTCCAATTACGCTTGTTCCGAGCTGATAATTACTTTCCTTATTTTCTGAATTTGCACCTCGATTATTCTTTTTTGCCCTTTTTTCTTTCCAACGCTTTTGAGTCTCTTTTCTCCGCGCTGCTTTCTTCTTCACTTAGATGTCTTACATTTCATTTATAACGTACTGACCTTATACGCTTTATATGCGCTGAGAGCCCTGAATCTGTGTGTGCTCAAATCCTTTTGAGGACTGAATGTTTTGCTGCCTTTTGGTTTATTTGATATTGATTGTAAGTAGGGCGTGCCTTGCAAGAATCTCATGTTCCTCGTCATCGTGAGATGGTCCTGGCACAAAGTCTCATATTTAAGGTACCCGGCGAGACGCTCTGTGGCCATGGGTCTCTTTTCTCCACACTTTTCTTTCTTCTTCATTTAGTCGTCAAAGTTTCTACCCTATTCATTTCATTTTAACCCTATTCATTTCTACTGTAGTGACCTTACACACTTTATATGCACTGAGAGCCCTGGAGCTGTGTGTGCTGCGTGACTGCCGTTACACTATTGATTTGTTTTTTCTGCCCGTGGACTTATTTGTTGATATTGCTTGTAGGGTGTGTCTTGCAAGAATCTCATTCTATGTTCCCGTGAGACGCACCGTGGCAAGTCTCTTTTGTCTCGCGGGTCTTTTGAATGTCTTCCAAGAGGATCACATATTGTAGCCTTGCTTTTGCTTTCCAGGACAAGATTTCTTTTTATAATAGAGAGATATATTTATTTATTTCAGTTTATTTTAATTCATTTTACTTTTTTGTAGGTTCTAATTAAGTGTTGTAAGACTCCTTTGTCTTACATTCATTCACATTTGCCATTTATCTGTTCATATGCTTATTTGCCTCTGTTTTCAAAACACTCTATATGTAAAACACTTTTAAAAAAATCGGCAGTAGTATTTGTACCATATACTAAAAACACAATTCCTGTTTTTTACAGGTTAATCATTGCTGTCAACAAAATGGTTTATCAGTGAAATTAGCATCTTAAAATTGATCAAGTCTTGTAGGTGAAAATATAGCCCATCTAAAGTGTGAGAATATTATTTCTTGAAAACAACGCCTACCTTGAACTGATTAGCTCTTTATTAAATCAGCTTATAATATAAAAGGATCTTGTTGTAACAGACAGCCAATTAAATCATACAAGTAAGATGATCATGAAGTACACTACATTAATTCAGTTTATACAGTATAATAGGTTTTCAAAAAAGAGTGGAAATTCTTACTGTATGCCTTTATGTCTGCTGAAAATTAGTTTTAAACTGAATATTATACAACCAGTTGTATCAAGGTTGTTCCACAAGTTCAAGCAATAAAAAAATCTAATACTTGTCCACATATTCAACTTAATAAAAAAATGAATAAATAAATAACTATATGCACATACATACAGGGTGGCCCAGATCGTCTGGATGACTTTGATTTATGCGGGGACGATTCCAGTTCGGCGCAAAGACGATTCTTCATGTCGTCAGTTCACACACTTCTCGATGGTCCGGGATTTTTCGGGTGATTTTCTATGTAATAAACTTAATAAGTTATAGTGTAATGAAAATTGCATAATTAGATCTGGAACACCCTGTATAATGAGTTAATGAACTGACCCAAAAGAAGATGCAACACCAGATGAAATAAAAGTATATACTGACATACAAGTTACATTTATTATGTAATTGTTTGCCAAATGATTTGCAAGTGTTCATTTTTCACTCAACTTGCATCGTTTTGGGTTCCCTTGTACAGTATGTCTTAGAGTCAAACTTAGAGTCAATGTTAATTTACTAGCATTCTAGTGGTGATTTAGGGAATGTATTGGACACAAGTGCAAGTTAGAATCTTTTCTAAACATAACTTTTGAAACTTTTAAATCTTCTATTATTATCCATGGTTAACTCTGCTCTATAGTGACAATAAAGTTATAGGCAGCATTTCCAGATTTCTGTTATTTGATACAGATTTGACCTCAAATTGCACCTCAAAGGCAACACTGAGAATGGAACTTCTTCATTTGAATCACAGATAATGGATGGAATTCAGCCATGAGCAACATACATTCATCATTAATCATGGGACTGTGTGAAGTGGGTTTTAACCTCACTTGGGGAGGCAAAAAGGGAGGGTGGGGGGTTAAGGGGGGAGAGAAAGAGAGCAGGCTTGATCTATACCTAATCTATCCTCTTAATCTTTATAATTATAACTACCAACGTAATAATAAGCTGCATGGCAACAACTCTAGGGGAAATAGGAAATTAAGACCTAAGCTGTCTCACTTCCAGTTAAGACTATAAAATGACATCAAAAACTCAGAATCAGTGTCTCCATGATGGGACAGTTAACTTCGTAAGCTGGAATGTTAAAGGCCTGAATCACGAATTAAAGAGAAAGAAAGTACTCTCTCACCTAACAGGTCTAAATGCTAAAATAGTATTTTTACAGGAGACCCACTTACTAAGCAAGGATCAGTTCCGGCTGCAAAAAGACTGGACTGGCCAAATGTTCCATTCTAGTTTTACAAAGAAAACTAGAGGTGTGGGAATTCTCATACATAGAACAGTACCATTTGTAGCATCAGATGTAGTATTGGATCCTGAAGGGAGATATGTAATGGTCATGGGAGACTTATCTAACTGTAAAATGATTTTGATAAATGTTTATGCACCTAATGTTGATGATAAGGAATTTATACAAAATTTATTTGCATCCATTCCCAATCTGAACACTCATAAAGTTATAATGGCTGGGGACTTTAATTGTGTTCTAAATCCACTTTTAGATAGGACTTCCTCCACAGGGGGAACGGCATCTAACACCGCAAAGATAATTACAAAGTTTATAACTGATCACAACTTATCAGACCCTGGAGGTTTTTAAACCCAAATTCAAGAACATATTCTTTCTACTCACCAGTACATCATTGCTACTCAAGGATTGATTACTTCTTTATAGACAATAACTTCTTGCCTAAGATTAAATCTTGCAAATACATGCTATTGTTATTTCTGACCATGCACCTATGATCTTGGAGCTAAAATTACTAAGCCCCATACACTCACCCGCAGATGGCCTCAACCGCTTCTATTAGCTGACGAGAATTGTACTGAATTTATATCCAAACAAATCAATTCTTTCTAGAGACAAATACATCCCTGAGATCTCTGCAGGAATACTCTGGGAAACTCTTAAGGCCTTCTTAAGAGGACAGATTATCTCATATCTTTCCCACAGAAATAAATCCGAAGCCAAGAAAGTAGCAGAGATAAAAAGCGAAAATAGATGAAGAACATGCCAGACTACCAAGCGAGACTCTACATAGGAGAGGCAGGCTCTACATTCAGAATTAAACCTCTTGACAACTAAAGAAACTGAACAACTAATTTACAAATCCAGACATCATTACTATGAACATGGAGAGAAAGCTAATAAGCTTTTAGCTCAACAAATTCACAAGCAAGAAGTGTGCAACGCAATCTCGGTAATCACTAACACGAACGGAGATAAAATCATCAACACAAAAATATAATGCACACTTTCAGAGACTACTATAAATCCCTATATACTACTGAGTTTAAAGAAGACAATACACAATCTAATGCATTTCTGGATACATTACAGATACCACAAACAGACGCTTTTAGTGTGGAGGAACTTGATAAACCTCTGGCGTTATCAGAATTACTAGATGCTATAAAGTCACTTCAAGGGGGGAAAGCAGCAGGCCCTGATGGCTACCCTGCAGAATTTTACAAGAAATTCTCCGCTCAGCTAGCTCCCTCCTATTAGCAACATTTACAGAAGCCAGAGATAACCAATCTCTTCCACAAACCTTTAGCCAAGCACTAATCACTGATTTTCCAAAACAAAATAAGGACTTATTACAATGTGCATCATACAGACCAATTTCACTTCTGAATAATGACGTTAAAATACTCTCTAAAATCATAGCTAGAAGGATGGAGAAAGTGCTCCCCTTGGTAATATCACAAGACCAAACTGGATTTATTAGGGGCCGCACTTATCTTCAAATCTTCAGCCTGTTTAATGTAATATACTCACCAACTAAATCAAACACCCCAGAAATATTATTATCATTGGATGCAGAAAAAGCATTCGACATGATTGAATGGAAATACCTTTTTACTACATTGGAGAAGTTTGGGTTTGGCCTGAACATTTGTGCATGGATTAAATTACTGTATACTAACCCAGAAGCTTCAGTTTGCATCAACAACATTTGCTCAGACTACTTTAAACTAGAGCGTGGCACTAGACAAGGATGCCCCTTGTCACCGCTGCTGTTTGCGATTGCCATTGAACCACTGGCAATACATTGTCGAAATACTGATCAGATAAAGGGGAAAGAAAATCTCATTATATGCAGATGATATGATATGGTATATTTCGGACCCAGAAAATTCTGTGCCTGCAGTCTTAGCAGCACTCACAGAATTTCAAAAGATCTCTGGTCTCAGAATTAATCTGAATAAAAGTGTACTCTTTCCAGTGAATTCTCAAGCATATAATATTAGATTAGATACCCTACCTTTTATCATTGCAGAACAGTTTAAATACCTCGGGGTAAACATTACAAGTAAACATAAAGCTCTTATATCAACAAAATTTCGCCGTTTGCATGGAAAAAATTAAACGACTTGCCTAGATGGTCAACCCTTCATCTTACACTAGCTGGAAGAATTAACACTGTTAAAATGAGATTAGATTCAACAATAACCTCATTTATTTGGAATTCAAAACATCCACGCATCAAAAGAGCGACCCTACAAAGACAAAATGCAGAAGGCGGCATGGCTCTACCTAACTTCCAGTTTTATTACTGGGCAAATATACAGCGATAAGAACCTGGACACAAATAGAAGAACATACTCAGGCTTGGACCGCAATAGAAGTAAAATCCTGCAGTACTTCTTTGTATTCCTTGCTCTGTGCTCCAATAAACACACGTTATCGGCAATATACAAATAACCCAATTGTGCTCCACTCACTTAGAATCTGGAACCAATGTAGAAAGCATTTTAAGACGGAGAAGCTTCTATCTGTGGCACCTCTGCAAGAGAACCACCTCTTTCAACCTTCACAAACATATGCAGTTTTTAATATCTGGAAAAAATTTGGAATTAACTTGCTTAGAGATCTTTATATAGACAACATCTTTGCATCCTATGAACAATTACATTCCAAATTTAACATTCCAGCTACACATTTCTTTCACTATCTTCAAATCAGGAACTTTGTTAAACAGAACCTTCCAGATTTTCCTCATCTTGTACCCTCATCCATGCTGGAAAAAATATTGCTTAATCTTAAAGACTTAGACTCCATCTCTACAATATATAAAATCATTTTACAAATCCTCCCTTTCAAAGATCCAAGAGGACACTGGGAAAAAGATCTCTCAATTAATATATTAGAAAAGGAGTGGAAAGTAGCAATGCAGAGAATTCACTCGAGCTCCATATGCGCAAAGCATACAATTATACAACTTAAAATTATATATCGAGCACATCTGTCTCGACTAAAACTCTCCAAAATGTTTCCAGGGCATGATCCAACATGCAAACGTTGCAACCAAGTCCCAGCCTCACTGGGTCACATGTTCTGGGCCTGCACCAAATTAACATTATTCTAGACAAAAATTTTTAATGACCTTTCAGATAGCCTTGGATTCACAATCCCTCCTAATCCATTAACAGCTGTGTTTGGGGTTTGTGGAAGACGAATGTTCTCTTCGTTCCCTTGTACTAATTCATGTCTGAGAAGTAGGCTTTACTAAACCTTGTAAAAGCATGCTTTATTTTAGCAAACAAAGAAATATTTGTGCAAAGGACTCAAGGTCTGAGCAATCCACAAATGAGTCTGCCTTATCAAGTTGTCTCTTAGCTTACATCTGAACGCCATAACAAAAGGAGCCAAGAAATCAAGTTTTACAAGGGACGTTAAAGGGGCTCAAGGTTTGTGTATAATAAATGTGTTGACTGTTACACTTTATAATGATATTAAATCACGCATTCTAGGGGTATAAAACTGGACCCCACCCAACAGACGGGGTTCAGAAGAGCCTTGACGCTGTCATGTATATTTGATTGTCTGCTTTTCTGAAACTCTTCTCACCGTGACTCTGAAAAATAAAGATGCTTTATAACCGCACCTGCTGTCTGGTCTGAGTTTTCGTCCACAGGTTCTTCCAGAGGGGCTTAAAGTGGAGAAAGACAAACAAATTGTGATTTCATTCACTACACTTTTGGCACGCAGACTTACTCTGATAAACGGGAAGAATCCAAACTCTCCTTTTTTAAGTCAGTGGGAAACCGATGTGTTATATTATTTGAAATTGGAAAAAATCAAATACTCAGTTAGAGGATCCATACAGACTTTTTTCAAAACATGGCAGGATCTAATCAGTAATATTTTAAAATAAGTTCATAAAGCACAGAGAATTTATTAATTTAGGTATGTTTACAAGCCTTAAATTTTACGCCGTTTGGCTTGCTCTCTCAGGGGTGGGGATCGATCTGTTCTTAACTCAATTTTTCTTTTTGTAAAAACGTGATTGCTTTGTATGGATTGCAATAAAATGAATAAATAAAAAAAAAAAAGATTACAATGTGCCAATAGTTAGCCATTAAAAGGTGTAATTTTACTTGACGTCTCACTACATTCATAATGTCTAACATAGTACAACACCATAGTACTAAAGAATTTGGAAATAATACTGTTCTACAATAAATAAACATGCTGTACTTTTTTGTTTTATCATATAGTAGGGACTACTATATACAGTATTGGGCTTTTTGTTCACATAGCTCCCCAGGATATGAGAGACAGATAGAAAGGATTAAAATTCAGGTCACACAAAAAAATAGCCTAGCCAAGAAAATCAGCAGAACATGTAAGAGTTTACTGCTTTCTGTAAGCTCATCCCTTATACAGACAGCGTTACGTCCATCAAGAATCTCCCTCTCTACTGACATGAGCATAAAGGCCTTAAGGTGTTCCTGCGTATCAGAGGTATGCTCCCTGTTCTTCACAGGTTTCAGTGTGTAGAGGCTTTATTCACAGTCCACTTGCATCACATATAAGGTCAGCAGAAACTTGTAACCTAAGCCAATAACATAGTAAGCATCAGTCAACAGGTTGTAATGTAATGGCAGTATATGGCTCAAATTCTGCCGGCTGAGCAATTTCTGATCATTATTTCCAGGGTCACATCAGATTCCTGAGAGCTCCTTCACTTTTAATCCTCCAGTTGGGTAGGCATTCCCAATTCTTTGTAGATTCCGTACTGATCACAGGGAGGTTGGCTTTTTTGTGTTGTATAGAATTATATAACTCACTACTACAATTAATACTCTTTACTTTAAACGTCCTTTATAGTTACAGGCAGCATGTTTAGCTAACTAACAGATCCACCGGTAGCTCAAAATAATAGCACTATTTGTTGTTGAATTTGTTGATTTTGAAAGACAGCAAATTCTCAAGAGTTTCATGCATGAGCTGACCTCTGGATTCTATCGCTATCTTAAATGGCAAGTTGTGCTCTACAGTAAAAGATATAAACTATGCTATGGTCACCTTTTCTTTCAGTATATATATATATATATATATATATATATATATATATATATGTATACTATATATATATATATATATATATATGTATACTGTATATATAAAGAAAATTATTGAGAGCAAAGGGGATTACTGGTAAACTGAGAATCACTTGCGGGAGTCTAGGAGAAGATACTTATTTTAGGGAGATTCCTGGAACTTCCAGGAGACTTGGGATGTCAGATCTGCATTTGACATTTAAATAAATCTGTTGTTTTTCTGTACATTTCAACATTTAAACTTCTCCTTTCCATTTTTTCTCTATCGCCTATCTTGAGTAGGCATCAGTCTTAGGGGGTACCAAGGCATATTCAAGCTCCCCTCCCACTCTTCGATCTCAAATATTTTTATGGATGTGCTCTGTTTCCCTGTTACACTTACCTTCCTCAACCCCCTCTCCCCAACGTGGCCAATACATCATGTAAAAGTAAGTATACATCACAAGGTGGAAGCAAAAAGCAACAACACAGAGTACTGCCAGTGATTTTTTTACAAGATATATATATTTTTTTAATTAAAGAGGCAGATTTCGCAGAGGGAGTATCATCAGTCAATGTGGTATAAGGGCAGTAATACCCATGAGCTGGATCTAGCTCTGTGCGATGAGTAAAGTTTTTTTAATATAGAAAATTTATGAATTAGAAAAAGATAATATACAATTAAAATCCTGAATTTAAGCAGGAATGAAACAAGGAAAAACTTACTGTCAGTGTAGTAAAAATGATAGAACATCGAAATGATTAAGAGGTTAATAACAGTGTAGTATTTCGGATTTTAGGTAGCCACAACTTCATGGGGTCGTTTAGTTGGGCTAAGTCCCCTAAGTATCATGTTGAGCATGCCTCATGCTGTTGGGTATTCTGTTATGCGTTGGATTTTTTGGACTTAATCATATCATACCCCTCCTTGTATTTCTGATGCACCCCACCTTACTATTTTTGTATGGGGCCAGGGCTGATTTTAAAGTAAGCAAGGAGGAAAATCATGCATAGAATTACCCAGTGAAAAAAAATAAAATAAAGGGAATTCATTTGGTATATTTCATTTTTTTAAGAACAAATGAAAAGTTTGGTGTATGGTTTTGATATTATTATTAGTTACACTTTAGCATTATGTCTCTTTATTTTTTGTTCTTTATTTATTTAGGTGGCTTGGTTTGAAATGTGGATGTCACGGTGGCACAGTGGTAGCTTTGCTGCCTTGCAGTAAGGAGACCAGGGTTTACGTCCTGTGTCCTCTCTGCATGGAGTCTCAATGTGTCTGCATGAGATTCCTCTAGGTGCTCCAGTTTCCTTAATATCCAAAGACATGCAGGTTAGGTAGACTTCTTTTTTTTTGTATAGCGCTCATCGTTGATTGTAGTCACAAAGTGCTCTGAACAATTCTCAGTTAAAATACAAGTATAGATTATACTAATTACTAAATACAAAACTGCTACACATCTAGATACTAATTAAACAAAAATGGAAACCTAACAATATCTGTCCATTAATTAACTGATGATTTATGGCCAGTGACAATGATCAGAGCACAAACTCTATATTACACCTACTGTGAGAGATGTCATATTAGATCTGGAGGACACCTGCAAGGATATCTCCACTAAACTCTGATAATATTCAGAATTAAAGAAACTGGCAATATCTTTCAATGTGCACTTTCCCGAACCAGCAGCTAAGCGATTTCTTAATTAGGGACAGCTGACTCTGTGTCTTTTTACTGAAAATTGATGTTTAAATGTATGTTGATTTGTATTTTTCTATTTCTTATTATGCAATATAAAAATTTCTAAGCATTTCTTGTCTCTTTTTTGCCATTGAGGTAAATCTATTCGATAATGTATCACACTTTACTTCATTACAAATATAAATATAAAATATAGTTTTCATATTTTTTATAGCACATAATTGCTTTTTCATGTCTGTAACTGTCTGATGCATGTAAAATTCATTTTGAAACATTACCCACTGCACAAAGTTCATAAGGTGGTCCAAGTAAGCAATTTTGACTCCAAGAAGCACACTGCAGCCACATTTAGTCTTAGTCTTGGCCCACTGCTAGTCCACTGCTCTGTGCACACTGCAATAGCAGTAAACATGAAAGTTAGTCGAGATCAGCATGGGATCATTCTCGGGTGATCGCACACTGCAGCTGAACCAGACAGACATTACAGGAGCCTTTGTTTTGTGATCCTTGAACTGTTCTTCTATTGCTTTTGTTTATTGTTTTTACCTATTTTTTAACACCCATTGCACGTCCAACCTACCTGAAAGGGGGTCTTCCTCTGAATTGCTTTCCCCAAGGTTTGTGCCATTTTTTTCTTACAAGCTATTTTTTATTCAGGGGAATTTTTTTCTTGTCTTCTTTAGGAGTCAAGGCTGGGGGAGCTGTCAAAAAATAAGGCCTGTTAAAGCCCATTGAGTCATTCCTTGTCTAATTTTGGGCTATACAAAAAATAAATTGTTGTTATTGTTCAGTGTAAGTGGAAGAGAGTTTACCCATCGTCAACACTTCAAGGAAGAAAAACTATGTAAGTATGAAAAAGGAGAATTATATAAACAAAGTTATGAAAAGACAGACAATATTGCTGTGTAACTATTGTGCTTAATGGAAGTTAAATTACCTTTCAATGTTTGTTGTAATAAGTAGCAGTGGTAAAGAATACCATTCTGATGATCATGTATGCCAGTAATCTCGTATGCTGTAGTGATAGGCACCATTTTATCTAAGTGCTTGACTTGATTTGTTCTGGCTCCTAAAAAGTCTTTTTTGGATCACAGATAAGCAAAAGAGCTGTCTTTAAAAGGTAACACAGTATATTTTGGCATAATGGGAAATTGCTGTTTCTAAATAACAAAAAAAACAAACAACCTTCAGTTTTAGCCTATGTTGCACTTGATGGTATCATCCTCCACAGTTACAGTATATGTACATAGAGCTCTGGACTTCCCTATGCTGTATGACATAAAAACAAATACCCCCGGACTGCAGCACATATTGTTTATGCAAACATCACAAGACAACTGTGTGAGCAAGTCCCTGTTTAGGAAACTGATGAGCAGCACAACGGCCATCTTCCATAGAATCAGTGCTATTTGATTGATGTTGCTAAGGTAACCAAATGTGCGATATATGCCATGCAAAGCAGGCAGTTTGCTTTCCAAAGGCATGTCACATACTGAATATACTTTCAGTTCACCTATAATTCACATTCAGTTGAGGCTCCCCACCAGTTCACCCTGTGTCTTTGTCAAACTGGACAATATAATCTAGTTTTCTTGTCAGGATTAGAATTTAATTGTTTTCTTCCTGTTGCTTCTCAAGCCATTATAACATTGCAGGCAGTGGATGACAGGCAATAAAGTGTAATTTAAATAAAAAAACATAAAATGTAACGAACCAACATCAGTCGTGCATTTCACTGGGAAAGTGGTAAGATATTTGCTGAACAGCTTACCATTCACAGATCCAAAGACATGCGCAGGCACATGGCCCTTGAGAGGTCATGGTTCTTTTATCTAAGGTGACTTTCAGTTTCTAGCAACAACACATTTTGTGATCATTTTCAATGAATCAAAGTAGTGCCCTATAGAAATGACATTAAGTATCACATCAGGCTGCCAATAGGTGTGAAAAATGATTCTTGTTTCAGCCTGAATTTTCTGGAAGCCAAAAATATGACACATGCACATGCTGCTTTCAGTATTTATTCATGGATTTTTCTGATTTAGTGAGAGCGTGTTAGAAAGAAACAGTTTTTGTACTAATATATACTGTACGTAGGAATGAATTCCACTTTAAATTAGAGCAAACTGTGCCAAAGTTCCAAACATATTATGTTTTTCTTTAACAAATACTTTACTAATGAGCATTTTTTAAAATGGCAAATCAAATCTAAATAAACTCAGAAAAAAAAAATGCAGCCTCGCGATGCAGTGGTTTGTGTACTTGCCACCCTTTCAAAAGCCAATGCTGATGCCCTAATCTTAAAAAAAAAAAGAAAAAGAAAAACTGCTTTCATGCTAATATCCATGTTTGTTAAGCCATTGTGTCAATTCACCCCATGAAAGTAAGCGGTCAACTTGCTGGGGCCAAGTCTGTAAACCGTAAATGGATTACCAAAGCAGTACTTGGTATTTCTGCCTTCCAGCATGCCAATTCCTATGTTTAGACAGAGAGAGAAAGAATGAGAAAGAGAGACATCATTTACATAGGAACATAATTTTGACAAACAAGCAGAGTTTGCCTCAATATCCTGGATTCAGTCCTAAATGCACTCCTACTTAATTCATATCAGTGTCCCTGAGTATGTAATTCACTGTTTAATCAAAATAATTCTTCAGGCTCAATTTTATTTATGCTTTTAAATATTTTGAACACCGGGATTAGGTCCTCACACAGAATTCTCTTTCCATTTAGTCCTAAATGCACTTGATTGCTTTAAATTCTGTGAGTCCCATATTGCATATCCTTTCAAAACAGCTGCATATGTTCTTTAAGGAAGCATAATATTGACAGTCATAACACATGGCCTGGACCCCTATTACTGCTATACCTCTGCAAGATCAAAAAATACCACATAGATTATTGGCAGTTACTTTTTTTTTAATAATAAAAAAATTAACCTTGTTTCTTTGCAATGACATTATTGCCTTATGATATGCAAGGTGTCATGGCACAGTCCACTGAGAGGATTATTTTTTGAAATGAAAGACCTGGACACCAAGCTCACTTTATTATTTTCTATTTTTATCTATAATTCTATATTATATGCTCCTGACCCCAGGAGCCCTTTCATAAGAATTTAATACAAAGTAACCTTGGAACATTGTCGAAAAGCAACTCTCACTCTTCTCCATCTTCTGAAGCAATTAATACCTGTCAAGAACCCTACCAGATACTCTTATGTTGCAGTTTGTAACCACCTTCAGTGGTAAACAGGTAAAAAACGAAACTCGGTGACTACAGTCCTTGAATGTATGACACTGGGTAAATTAATTTTGTAGCAAGCTATACTCCAAATCCAAGGTAAATCAAAAAGAAAAATAACAATAAAATTAGTATTGCAAACAACTCTGAGCTGGGGTCTTGCAGCTTGAGACCATGAACAGTTCATTGTAAATAAAAATGCAGATGAACATTTTTTATCTTATTTTTCTAGTATTAAGGTGTTGTACCGTTTTAGCCATTATGAATGTAGTGAGAACTCAAGCAAAATTACATCTTTTACTGGCTAACTTTTTTTAGTTAGCCAATAAAAGGTGTCATTTTGCTTGACTTCTCACTATGATCTTATTTCTTTAACTGTAAGTACAATTTCAAATTACCTTTCCACAATACATTTGTTTTTAATATGCACATTTATAAAACAAAGGAACAGAGGATGGTATTTACACATGGAAAAATGAAATGGAGGCCAGTAGCCCAACACGTTTGGCTCTTGAGCCTATATCCTTTCATGAAGACCTGATGAAGACTTAACAACTTAAAAGTAATATTTTATTTTTAGTATAGAATTAACTTTCTGATATTTTATTTTCTTTGCTAAAATAAATAACTAATATTGTGTGATAGGAAGCTGTGATTTAAATAATAAAGCTTCACCTTATCAGGACACCAGCTGATGAAAGGCAGAGCAAATTACAGAATGGTTTAAGGATTCAAAGTTGCACAGCTGAAAAAAAAAATACTCCCAACCTGTGAAGATGATTTTTTTCAGATTTCAATGTAAAACCAATATAAAATGTGAAATACAGCAATCACATTTTCTTTTCTCTTGCACAAGTCAGGTTTTTATTTTAAAAATAACTGTTGTTTATGTGTGGAACTGTCAGCCAGTCGGAAAAAAAAGGAACATACTTTGCCTGAATGTGTAAAAAAAGTAAAAGGGCAAAAATACATTTAAGATATCAGCATCTTAACAGGTATATTTTATTTCATTTTTATGGATGCAAGCTGATTTTCAAACTAAACTCTTCATACTCGGAATTTTGCACCTTCATGATTAAATTAGTTCTAAATACCACTTAATTGTCATCCTTTTCCTTCAGATGTGTTTCACAGAAATAGAAATTGAAGTCAGAATTAAAAATGGCTGAACAGTGAACCAAAACCGGTTGAAACTTTTAGTTTATGATGTCATATCATATGCAACTGCTACCCGTTTAGATGCTGTCAGTCTAGACGTGTTCTGTGCTAAACAAAAAAAAAATGTGCAGCATTTAATAAAAAAATGTAATGCATTTTACAGTCATTGTACACTAATGCACTGACCTAAAACATCATTGTGTATTTGATAAATGTCAACAGTATTTGAGATTATTTATTTAGTTCGCCTTATACAATTACTTGTATTAGGAATTTGTTAGTTTTCACATACCCCTTGGGGGTCAGAGCACAGGGTCAGCTATTGTACAGTGCCCCTGGAGCAATTGAAGGTTAAGGGCCTTGCTCAAGGGCCCAGCAGAGTAGGATCTCTTTTGGCAGTGACGGGGATTAAAACCGGCAACCTTTGGAATACCAGCGCAGATCCTTAGCCGCAGAGCGACCACACTGCTTGAATGTGAATAATATATGCATAATATGTGTGACATCTGTAACATTATTTTTGCAATACTGTAATGATCTGTATATACTGCTCAAAAAAACTAAGGACACACTTAATCATCACAGTCTAACACCAAGTCAATAAGCATCAGGGATATCCACGTGTCCATTTAGGAAGCATAAGTGATTATGAATCAACTTCACCAGCTTTGGTTCAAATGAAAGTGACACTAAGTGCACCAGAGAGGCAACAGCAAGACAACCCCCGAAAAGGGAATGGGTTTGCAGTTGGTAGGCATAAACAATTGCTCTCTCCTTATTCACCCTGATTGATTCTTCTCTAGTTTTGCATTTGCTAGTGTCCTTGTCACTATTGGTAACATGAGGTGGTACCTACAGCAGATTCAAGTTGAACAAGTAGTCCAGCTCTTTCAGGATGGCACATCTATACATGCTGTTGCAAGAAGGTTTGTTGTGTCTCCCAGCATAGTCTCAAGAGTATGGAGAAGATACCAGAAGACGGGCCTTTACGCAAGGAGAAATAGACAGGGCTGTAGACGGGTATCAACCCAGCAGCAGGACTGGTATCTGCTTCTTTGTGTGAGGAGGAACAGCAGGGACACTCCCAGAGCACTACACAGTAACCATCAGGTGGCTACTGATGTGCAGTGTGGTCAGAAACAGACTCCATGAAGGTGGCATGAGTGCCCAACATCTTCTAGTAGGACCTGTCCTCACAGCCCATCACCATGTAGCTCGATTGGCATTCACCAGAAAATACCACAATTGGCAGCTCCGCTATAGGCGCCCAGTTCTCTTCACAGATGAGAACAAGTTCAAACTGGGCACATGTGACAGATATGAAGGAGTCTGGAGATGCCGTGGTGAATATTAATGCAGCCTGCAACATCATCCAGCATGACTGGTTTGGTGGTAGGTCAGTGATGGTCTGGGGAAACATATTTTTGGAGGGTCGCACAGACCTCCACGTGCTAGGCAATGGCACCCTGACTGCTAATGAAATCCTCAAAGCCACTGTCAGACCTTATCATGTTGCAGTGGGCCCTGTGTTCGTCCTGAGGTGCAGGACAATGCCCAGCCTCGTGACCATAGTGTGCATGCAATTCCTGGATGACGAAGGCATTGATGCCACTGACTGGCCCACCTCTCCTTGTGCAATGGCCCATCTCCTGGTATCTCCTCCATGCTCTTGAGACTGTGCTGGAAGATGCAGCAAACCTTCTTGCTACTTCACATATACAGTAGATGTGCCATCCCAGAGGAGCTGGGCTGCTTGTGTAACCTGAATCTGCTCCAGGCACCACCTCATGTTACCAATAGTGACAAGGATACTAGCAAATTCAAAACTAGAGAAGAATTAGTCAGGAAGGATGAGGAGAGAGCAATTTTCTGTGGCCACCACCTGCAAACCCATTCCCTTTTTGGGGGTTGTCTTGCTGTTGCTTCTCAAGTGTACCTGTTGTCAGAAGTTGATTCATAATCGCTTATGCTTCCTGGACAGATTGATATTCCTGATTAAGTGTTCCATTCATTTTTTGAACAGTCTACTTTTATTTTATAAGACAACATTTTTGAATTTGTTTTAATATGTCTTGACAATGTGACAATGAGCAAATCTCTTCACCTGCCTCTGCTCCAATTTAAAAACAAAAGAAGGATAACCAATTGTATCCCAGATGCTGTAAGTTACCTTGGATAAAGACATCAGTCAAACAAGTAAATATAAACAAATAAGGCTTAAGCACATTATTTTTTCGTTTTGTTTATTGAATTGATGCTCAGAACAGAGGGAGGCTGAGAAATAGATAAGGTTCCTCTAAAAAGCGGAGTTGGCTATTGAAAATTGAGATAGGTATTTTAATAACTTATTTTCTTAATGGTGCCAGTTTCCTAAGTACCCTGAATTATTTTAAAAGGATATATTAATTCTTTAATGACAAAAATAAAGTAATAGCACAATTTATTTTTACTGCACCTTTTCCATTCTTAAAACACTAATGACTTTACAGCACCCAACTACCTCATTTAGTTTGCATTGAATTTCAGCATTTCTTGGACCTTTCTTGGCTGAAAAGTCACAAGCCCAAATTATCCTATGAATGTGTCTTTATGTGTACTCATTATGTAATTAGCAATTTGTAAAATTTATACTTGCATTTTACCTGGGTACATGTCACAGTGCTCTGTGCCTGCATTCAGTGCAGAGTGCAATGAAAGAATAAACTGAGTTGAATTGAGTTTCCTCCTTGCATCTTTGTGTGTTTCTAATTGCCAGCATGTCTATGAAATTTGGCAGAAGTTTGGGCAAAGATTTGTCTTTGCATTCAAAAAAGATGGTGTGTTTTCAGATCAGTGACTAAATGGTAGTAGTTATTATGAGAAAATATTTGCACTAGAAAACATGTTTTTATATTATTTTATAATCCTAACATTAGCTGTAATTAAGTGGGGAGTTTAATGGCCATAGTGTTGTATTGTTCATTTAAAACATAATGGATTTAGTTTTTGTCATTTGTTTGCTATTTTTTGCAAGAAGTATTGTTTTACTTCTATAATACTTTGATGATGTCATTTTGGCACCATTTTCTTTTCTGCGGCTTCTACATATGACCAGAACCAGAAGCAGTCGTTGTGTGACATCACATGGTAGTTCCTATGTAAGATGGCATGCTGATCCAGATATCCACGCTTTGGGACAGAGATACATATTAGCCAATTTTCTTTGTAATGTATTTATTCCAAACATAGAATGGCTTTTGTATTTTTGACAGAGATTTTCAATTAGGACTTTTTAGATTTTTTGACTGCCTGGTAACAGTTCCATGTGTTCATTCTTTTTACATTTTTTTTCCCAAAACCCAAAGCCTATTATATTTCCTGGTTGGATAAACTTTTAACCAACTGTTAAGACAGCTTATTCTTTCAGTAAGACACAAAACTTGATATACAGTACATACAGCTTGATGGGGAAAAGAGAGAAAAGGAAAGAAAATATTAACTGGAGCTTTGTACATGTCTCTCTAAAAGTATAGAAAGTTATAATTCTGAATCATTTATTTTAGGATTTCACCATGCAAATCTGTGGTTTCAAACGGTCCCTGTCTCCTTTTAAACTGTCTGATCTTTGAACATTCCTTTATTTAGTATTGCATTATGTATCAGGCTGTGTTTTCATGCATTAGAGTGTGTCTAATAAATTGTTTTTATAATTACTAAGCGGATTAAGGATTAAGTAAATTGATGGATGTAACCACTGTGTCCATTGTTTTTCTATTGAGAGCTTACTTAAATTTGATCTTTCATAAATCTGAACCTAAAAAGGCATGTAAGTATGATTTTTATTATCTGACTGCAGGTTTAAAATGAGCTATAAATTTAATAGTTCTATAGGTGCACTAATCTAAGATAAAAATTAAAACAAAGAAGGTAAATATTACTATATATGCACATCACACAAGCAATAAAGAATAAACTTTGAGATTATTGATACTATGATCCAGTTAGTTGCACAAAATAAGATCCATTCAAGGAATGATTTAAGTTAAACTAAGAATAGCTCCCCACAAGTGAAAAGTCCTAAAGGGTCTGAATGACCTTTCATGTTCAAAGTGCTCTTATATTTTGTTTCAAGGAATTGCTTATTTAATATTCATTCATTCAGTCCACTTAAAACTGTGGGCACTTTATCATTTGCTTTTGGAAATGATAACATATGAAACATTAGCATCGCCTCCTAATCAATTATCTATTATTGGCAATTAGAATGATACATTTGTGAACAATACCACAATCTTTAAATTTGTATTTTTTCTTTTAAATAGCAATAGCATGGTATTTACCTTTGGAAAAAGTCTATTTATAGAAGTATTTCTACTATGTACATTTTCCATTATCTTTGTAAATGATCTAATGTGTTTTTGTTTTTTTTTACTTTCGTGCAGTGAAAACACTGTTTAAAAATCTCTATCGCTGGAAAATAATTATTCAATACCGCATGCATGATTTACTTTAATTCCCATGCCAGTTTTTGCTTATATTATTCATTTAGACATTTCTGACTCTTAGTTACCCAATGGAAATTAGCTTGGCAAGGTTTTCTGTCAGCAGCAATGGCCTCATTTGCAAATATGAACATACATTTGATATCAGCGATGGTAATATTTATTGAAGAAAAACATGACATTAATTTTTAAATGTATAAGCAGCCATGGGATAGCAATTCACTATATGCAGAAGAATGTGTTTTTACACCACTCTCCCCCCAGTGTGCTATACCAGTTGTGAAAGCCTGACCCTTTGAAATAGTCTGCTGACAAAAGGAAAGACAGAGCGCAACTGCTCAGGTGTAATTAGCAACAGACCAGAAGACGTGCATGTCTTTTGACAATGGAACTAAAGGCAAGACAGATTTGTCAACGTACTGTTATTTACTATTTAAAATCAGAGGACAAAATCGTTAGTGCAGTCGGACTTGAAATGCAAGGAGTCTGTACTTGAGTACAATTATTCAACTGGAGCCAGACAATCGAGTCAAGACCAGAATACTACTAATTGTAAACTCGAATGCCTGAACCTAAATCGCTTAACTACACTTATTCACAGGACAAATTGCCAATCTTAGAAAACGAACTACTGGTGCTGTGATGGAATTTCTAAATAAGACTTTGTGATGTGAACCATGGTTGTTTTTGGGGGTCAGTTTTTAGCAACCTATTATCTGCCTATGGAGATTCTAAAATGGCAGTGAGATGTACTTAAAAATTAAACTGAAAAAAATTAAAATCTCTCTCAGCTATGTAAACATGCTAATTTCAGACAGACAGTGCCTGGGCCATTATTTGAACCAGTGATCCTGAAAATTCAAGGCTGCACTATCACAGATGGGTGCCAGTTGTTTCTTTAAAATGTGTACGTTGACAATACCAGAGGCACAGATAGAGGCTGTTTAAGACTGCTTTTTCAACTGACTTTTAAACTAATTCTTTAGAGGAAGGCAGATACAGGGAGAAATGTTACCTGGCAGTGCAGTTAACTTAACAATTTTGAAATCTCAACTCAAGAATATTTTGGAAATATTAAGAAAATAGGAACTGGCAAGCTATGTAAGATGAATTATTTGTTCTTATCAAAACTTTTGCATTCTGAAATATAGCAGTCAATTAATATTTACTTATATTGTCTTTCTTACTTACTGTCTTTCATGCTTAATACATTGACTGTTGTTTACACTTACATGAGTATTTTGTTTTCTTGAACTGATTGTCAGTTTTCATTCACATAAAGTAGTGAAATTTAATGTGAGATTATTGGTTGATTTCTTGGTCATAATGGGCAATTCATGAGTCAAGCATTTTTTCAATTTAATTTTGTTTATTGCTTGAATGGTTGTCTGGAAAAAAGATGATTTGTATAGTGGATTAAATTAGGATTTCATTAATAAGAAAATTTTAAATAGCATATAAAGACAGCAGTACTAATACACTACACTGGTAAAGATAACAAAAAAAATGAGCTTCCTACTTAGAATTTTATTCACTGTGATTGTTTGTACTATATATATCTCATTTTAATTCTCTGTTTCTTTATTGCAGCCATGCCATTTGGGCATTTTAAAGGCATACCAGCCAGAGTTCTAAGTCAGCAGCATTCTCCTGTCCACCCAGCGACATGATTATAGACCCAGGGAGATTTTTAAAGGTTGTAATCTCTGCAGATTATTTATATAAACCTGGAAATGTTATTCATTCATGTAACCAACTCTGTGGTACAGTATATCTAGCTTTGTTATAAGGATCTCAGTCAAATGTTAAGACTAAAATTGCAATGTACTTTACCACTTCCATTAATAACACAATAACCACAATGATCTAAACAGAAATATTAAGAGTTGATGAAAACATTATATTCTAGCATATGAAATTAGTTTCTTCTCACAAAACAAGTTGCAGTATTCACACAATCAACGAAAACAAGTATAACCCACTTGACTTAAATATACATGCACAGTAGGGTGCCCAGCAAATCTCAAAGATCTTCTTTATAGTTTTGAACTATATTATGAAAATATTCCAGGAACTCAGTCTTTATGCCCTCAGGGACAAAAAGCTAATAATGATTGCCCCTTAATTTGGATGAAACACACCAATAAAGTACTCCTTGAAATTTCTTGAAAACAGTTTGACCCATTCCTTTGCCAGGGCGCTTCCTCATGTTGAGACATTGAAGGCTATGCAATTGTGCTTTGGCAGTGTACTGCAAGTCCTACATCAACTAGTTACTATGGCTGCGGTTAATGTTTTAAGCAGCCCTGTTACCCTGGATGATGCATCTGGAACTATGTTTCCGCAACTGTTCTGCTATTGCACTTCAAAAAAATAAAAAAAATAAAATAGCCTTAGCCATAACACCTAACTGGTTAACCAATAGGTTGTCTATTGGCAATTAACAGTCCATGTCAGAGCATAGCAGTCAGTGATTACTGATTAAATAGTATTCCCACTAGGTAGTGTTACCACTTTTTCACCATCCATACAACTGCAAAACATTCTTTTTTAATGTGCAATTATTTATTTCAGGATTAACAATGACCTTGAATTATAATTGATTATACCTTTGCACTAGGTTATAATCTACAGTCTTATCTAGTCAGTCACTGTTTATTGTAGCTCCTTGCTGTTTCATACCTTGCAATTGAACTCTTCCTTGTTGTTATTCAACGATCCGTCCGATCAGGATAGTCATAATTCATTCTGAGAAATTCCCTTGTACATGCACGCATTCACAAATGATTAATTTTAAGAGCTTTTTGAAGGAAAACCATATCAACAACACTTTGCCCCTTTACCATGACCACTTTGCATACTTTCATAGAATCCACTGTAAGCTCATTTCTGTTTTTACTATGCTACCCAAGAGCCCATTTACATGTTGTCTATTGTATTGTATAGTATAATAAGAAGCCAGCATTAAATGTTAAGAATGAGTTAATGGGAATGATAAGCACAATAGGAATGTGTTAAGGACCTGAGCAAGGTTTTCAGTAATATGAAAATTAGATCAAGTCAGATTGTTTAATCAGTGCATGGCCAATATTTAACAGCACCAATTCAGCCACAGTGTGATTGAGGTAGAGTCTGATGGTATTCAAAGAAGGCAAAGGCTATATCTTCAGTATGAAGGTCAGTAATTTGGATACATGCTCTCAACATACAGTTAAACATGGACCAATATGGCAGAATCAAAATTAACTAGGAATAAACAAATTAGCCAACCTGTACAGACCATAGAACTAAATGTGATCCTCCACAAAATGTGTCTGGTTTAGTAATTTAATTTAAAGAATACCATTAAATATAATACCAATCTCAGTTTGTTGTACCATTTTTAAATGAAACAGTCATTTATGTGGAGATAAAAAGAATTATTTGTTAACGATTAATTGTAAACACAAATTCTAATCTTTGAATTAGTATACCAAATTGTAAAGTGTGCAAAAGAAACTTTTACAATCATAAGTTAAATCTAATTATTAGTTGTGGCATTGATATGCAAAGCACATTTATCTCTCTTCTAAATGAGAGACTTTCACATCATCATTTAATTAAATTTGTTCTGCTCCTGTCCTTCCCAATAAGTTCATTGATTAAAACTACAACAGTGTGACATCTAGATTAAAACAGAGCAATCATACATTAGAATTCATTGATGTTGTGAGGAACTCCAGTCTTGTATTTAAAAGACCCTATAGAAGACACTATAAAACAAAGGATTTGTAATGGTCGAGCTCTTTTTCAGAATCTAGTAAGAATGTATTAATGATGTTGCAAAAACAAATAAAATGCAACCTTGTTTAACCTGTTTTTACATTTCACTCTAAATGAGATTCTACAACAGAACATTGATTAATTGAATGTCAATAATCTGAAATTTGAACTATCCAAGTCCCCACTGAAAAACAGTATCTACTTTTAGGACACTTTGTTTGTTAAGCTGAGGTATTACCATGACCATTTAATGCATTTGTTTCTGATTATTTATTCTAAGGTACATACTGTACAATATAGCTAGTGATGAGCAAAACAGCGAGGCTTCATTTCACATACAATTTAGTAAAGGTGCTCCTAAAAATTGTTTTGCATTCTTTTTGCCACTCTGAAATGTAAAACTCACATGTTTTTTGCAGGATTTATTAAGTTGTTTCAGGTGAAAAGCAAGGGACATTGCTCCTTAAAGGTTATTCTGCAGCCTGGCTCTCCAATGCCACTCATACTTTCACATCTCTAACCATACGGCTCCATGCATTTTCGTTTGCCTCACACACTACTTGCCAACATATTCACAATTCTACTTCTGCCTCACACCAGTCCTATTGTATCAAAGGTAACGCCATCTGCACTCACATTCCCCAACTCCATAAGCTAAACTAAAATACTAAAGTAATAAACATGCAGGTAACATGTTAGTTTAAGTATTGTAAACATATGTCTATTATACATTTACTCTTATGTAACAAGACCTTAACAAAGGCTTCCTTTGGTTTTTATAACAAAATAAAGTAGATAGGTTATTCATCTCTGTGCAGTGTGGCATATTGGCATGTGGGTAAAATTACTTGTAAATATGAAGGATTCACAAGTCTTATTACTAAATATATTCTTATATAATATGCTACCGTGGCTGTCAGTTTGTCTGTCCAGGATTTTAAATCACCTGTAGCTTGCAAACCGTTTGAATGGTTGACCTGAAATTTGGTACATATATACTACGTGAGGTCTACTATCTGCTTTCAGGGCGATTATTGACTTCCAAGGTTATTCCTCTTTTTATTTTATTTTATTGTAGAATCAACTCTCGGCAGCAGCCAGCAGGTCGGCCGTGTGGCACATATGTACGGGCACCGTTCTCATCCCTACCACCTTTGCTGTCACTTCCCCTACCTCTTATATCTTAAATCATTCTTGAGGCAGATTGAAGACTTAAGTGCCAGCTTAAGTGAAAAATTGAGTAAAGTGTACTAAGTAATTGCAACACAAACACTGACTTAATCAGTTTTAACGTAAAAAGATACCAACAAAAGAAGAGAAGAAGCAAGCAGCCCAGGAAGCAGCAAACACATCAACCTCTGAGCAAACGAATGCTAAACTTATAGAAAAAAGAGGAAGAAAACTATGAATGCTCAAGTCAAGTGTATTCACTGCACGTTACTGTGCAGTGCACCGTTACTGGTGTAATATAAGTAGAAATGTGCCTTATTTAAGCCACCTCAGACGACTCCAAGTTGAGGTTCTGTTAGTAGGTCATATTGCAGAGATGAATAAACACTTTACTGATGCTTTGTAAATGTTATGAAGGCCTAAAGAAGTTTTTGCTAAAGTCTTGCTACATAAGAGTAAATAAGCAATAGATTTATTTTTGTAGTACCTAAACTAAAGGGTGGCCAATTGCATACAATAATAAATTATGAGCCAGATTACACTTTGTTCTTCATAAACAAGATATTCTTATGCATGTTTGATTATCCAGACTATTTGATTAACCAAACCAACCTTGGTCCCAATTCGTTTGGATAACCAATGTTCTACTGTATTTCAAACTACACCCTCAATTCACACTACCCCCCAAATTGGAGAGTGGAGGATTTTTGATCTATTATAAAAACATTTATTTTTAGAATGTAGTATGTACCATAACATATACTACTGTCTTCTCCTTTGCAAGCATAAATTATTCCTAAAAAAAACAATCAAGCAAACTTTTATAATTTGAAACAATAATCACCAATTTCAATAGGACAAAATGAGGTTGTGCTTAAGTCTCAAAGACTCATACAGTTTTGTGAAAATAAAACCAAATTCCCCTAAAATGAACACAATGACTTCAATAGTAGCAACCAGAAGATGCTCTAAAGATGTAATTTCCCTTCCTTAATGAATCAATATTATGACTGTTTACTGGCTCCTATTAAGTTAGTTCATAGCTACTGTATTACGCAGCATACACTTACATTTACAAACAAAGCAAGTATATTTTAGCAAAGCACCAATCCAACGCAGAATGATCAGATGGAAAATAGTTAATTTGCTATCCTTTGAAATACCACTGTGGATGAGTAACAGTGGCTGTGGGGTGAGAGCCTGGTCTATATGAGCTCTTTTCTGGCAGGAACTGGAAGCAAGTGGCTAATCTACATAATGGACTGGACGTTCCATCCTTCTGTGGTGCACTTGCTGCTCCCATTACTGATATTGGTGTTGTTATTACTGATTGTGTGATTACAATATGATGCTATGTGTATGGTACATGTCCTTTAAATAAAAAGGTAACAGTAAGTACATAACAAAGCCAAGAAAGAAAAACACCATCAATATCACACTTACAAAACAAATTAAGAACAAAGATGCAGGACTGACAGCAGAATCATCATGATTGTGACTGTGAATGAGAGGGTGATAGAGAAGAAGAAAAGGATAAAGAGAAAAAAGTACCATCATCCATTCTTCTGCCAGTTTCTTTTCCATCACAACAGGATGGGTCTGTGTCCAAAGAAAAAAATATATTGTACTGTACACATCCACCTAAACAGGAATAATGCTGTGTTGCCTGTGAAACACAACAATACCGTGCAGAAATGTCACATTGATGCTCAAAACTGTAAGATAGATGTATTACATTAATCAATTCTGACTCTGTGTATTATGAGATAATGTTGGGCTCTTGAGTTGTGGTTAAAGACTATTTTCCCAGATTTAAGCTTGAGTGCCTTTCTAATTTATCAAGTTAAAGTTGATTCAGAAAGTTATATAAAGTTTTCACAACTGTGTCCAGTAAAGCTTAACTATGTTTAACAATAGAAAACTCATTGAGTTACTAACTAATCCAATCTAACATTGGAAAGTTATAAGCATATACACTTTTTATGTAGTAAATGTATAGCATAATTTCTTTCTTCTTCTATTCAAAACACACTTAACTTTTTCTTGTATTTTACACAGTTGCCTCTGCTTCCATCTAAAGTGCAGGCCACAAGCCTTTTACTCACCTATTTCAGCATTCAATCTACAGGTATCATTAACAGTTTTTCTGCTTTCCTGCAGAACTGGAAATTGTGAACATTGCATTTAAGATTTGCTGTGACCTAACCAGTCAAATGATACATTTTCCACAATACAGGTTTTGTGCTCCTGTGTAATATATTTTATTTTGAATTAGTTATGAGACTTTTCTGATTCTTCAAAATAGGTATTTTACTTTCACCCAAAACACAAATCCAAAACCAATAAATTAATGAAACTGTAAAACATACATACCTCTAGCAGTCTGGGTTTCTGTTATTGCTAGCCTTAATCATAAATAATAGTTTTAAGATTACTAAATCTTTAAACAATTCACTACAATAAAGCATGATACTTAAAGGCTTTTGTCCTAATTCAGTTACTGTATGTACCTGTGTATAAGTTGGGTCATAAAATCAGACCCCGACTTATATGTCCATTCAAAAATACAACGCTTAATTTTTAATTTTTTTTTATATCTTCTTGCTTCCTTCAATCTCGCAACAGTTTGTCAGAAACATTGAATTTTGTTGCAGCAGTGCAGTCTTTCGCCACTTCAATGACTTTTAATTTTCTTCTGATCAAATACACCATCGTAGATAAGGGATCCCCTTATGATAAAGGTGTATGAGGGTGTGAAATTCAAAAAATACAAAACAGTGCAAATGTCGCTTCGGAATCGTTCGGGTATTACAGTGTAGTCACGTATGCACAATACATAGAAAACAAGGCAGTGTGCTTCATGGTTACTCTCTCAGGTGGGCATTAGCATATCATAATCTCTTGGACCAATAGTATGAGTTTTCCGCATTCAACTTATATGACTGACATTATAAAATACTGGAAATTATATGGTAAAATCAAGCCCCGTCTTATCCGTGGGAGAACTTAAATGCAAGCATTTACAGTAATTTTAAAAAGTGCATTTTCATTTAAAGTTTTTTTTAAATAAACTTAAATATATATAAACAAGGAGCATGACCATTCATTGCATTGCATTGCACCTTTCCTTCATTTGAAATAGTAGATGATCTACATTAAGTCTATTATTCCACAAGTAATGACTCTGATGACCTGACCATAATAGTTTTGATCACTGCTTACAGAGAAGAGATTTATGTGCTAACACAGTGACATGAGGAAAAACCAAAGAACTGGTTATAGACTTCACAAAGTAGGAAGCAGATCACACTTCTGTCTACATTGAAGGAGACCCTGTTGAAGCAGCATTAAATTTCTCAAAGTGACCATCACTGTCACTGTATTAAAATGATTTTTTGCTTTGGTGAGTTCATGACTAGCTCAGATATCAAAAACTATTTATATTCAAATTAGACAGTGTGTTCTTTCTAGTCAAAAAAGACCCACAACATAGAAGAAGGCTAAGTCCGCTAAATAGTGCTTAGGTTCATACAAACCAGCTGTGAGTGTTTTATCTGTAAAAATCAGCGTTGTGTTGAGGGTAGACTTGATTAAACTTAGAACATAATTTTACCTATCTTCTGCCAATAAACGTAAATGGTGCTGGACAAATTCTGCAAAGCTGCTCCCATCACTTCAAAAAGAGCATAAAGTCATATATTCAGGTTAACCTGTCCTTAATTGAAATATCTCTTAACTTGCAATACAAAAATACCCTTAAGATCTTAAACAGGAAATATACATTCAAACAACTATCAGATAGTCATGGCTTTAACAACACAGCGGAATTATTCCATAAAACAAAACAATATTCAACTGAGAAGCAACAAGGTATGTACAGACACCCTTGAGTCCATAAAGACCTTTGCAAGATCTCCTCTGTCATGCTGACAAGTAAGGGTTTAGTAATCCTTATAACACAAACTAACTCTCCTTTTGCCCTAGTTAATTTTTAAATGACTAGGTGTTCTTTTATGGATACTGATTTGTCATAATTCTTTTTGGTAATTTCCCTACACACTCATGTTACGTCATTTCTCTCTATTCATCTTCCTCCTGTTGTTTCTCTCAGATTGGTTTTGTGGTTCTTTTGAACTCATTCACCTATTACAATTTCCCTGTGTGCAAGCAAGGAAGAAATGCAATCTGCTCATTAGATGTTTAATACAAAAATATGCTGGCTGTTTTGTCGGATCAAATAAATATATCTTATCTAGTTAGGAAGAGCACTTTGATACTGTGCATGTAACAAATTTATGTGGCACTGTTGGAAGATAAATTTTAATTTGCACTACCCATAGCCATAAAAGTTTGCTAGGTGAGGTTTAGGTCTGAAGATATCGTTAACCCTTCTTCCTATTAATTTCATCATGAAATTACAAAGCAAGTGTTTAAATGACACAAAAAAGATATGTAAAAATGACAAAGAGCAGAATGCACAATCAGCCATAATACAACAAAAGCTCCAGCTGCTTTCAGAATCATTTGATGGCTTGATAATTTCATAATAGCAATGCAATCTCAAACATTAATATATCATTAGATTAACATATTATCTGATGAAAATGTCAGTGTATGAAATAAGTGTTATAGTGCGAGATGCAATAATTTATTTTGATATCACCATTTAAAAACTAATAATCATTTGAAGAATGAAAACATAAATTACCAGAATAGATCACAATATTTTGTAATTAATCAAACAAAGTGTTTTGTATTAAAGTATTTTGTAATGGTTGTTGTCCCTTTTTGACATGTTTAAGTATGCACAGAATATATGTTATTTGATTTCAATTTTTTAATCTGTTGGCTAAAATGAATCAGGCACCTACACTTAATATAAATTGTAAAAATTAAAGGGTTTTTTGTAGTGATGTCTACAGAATAAAAGACAAATATAACAGCTGGGAACACTGGAATTTCAAAAGGGTTATTAAATTATTAATTTGCTTTTTTAGCATAACCTTTTCTTTTCCTTTTTCAATCTAATCCATTTTCAGTCCATACAACATTTTCCAGCTCAGTGGGACTTTGGATGTTTCCATACAACAAGAACACCAAAGGCAAGGTCATCAAAAAAAAGAAAAACTTTTAAAGGTGATTTCACACTGCATCCATAGTTTACACATAAGAATGCATCATACTGGATTAGGTATTATCTATTTGGAAGGAAAATATAATGTATCCAGACAATAATTATGGTAAACAATCTCTACAGCATATGTTGATTCGATTAAAACTAGATGCTAATGTTCAAGGGGCAACATGAAGCAGAATGCAAGATATGCTCCAGTGAATCTTTTGTACAGATGAGTGAACATCACAGAAGCTTCCACAGAAACAAACTGAGGGAGGAATAATAGTTTTAGACAATCCTTCAGAATTCCACTTGCCTAAATTAGATATGGATATCTAATGACACGGGGGATTACAAATCAGAGCCGTTTTAGAACTAAAAAGAATGTGAAATGCCACATGATATGTTTCACGTGTACATATACCTGCCACAGACAGGACAGACACAAATTAGCTTTCATCTAGCCATCGATCACTCAGCTTCTGCATTATTTAAGCATTTCTGACATGAGCAGATGTTATGAGAAGTGAATAGCTCTAATAAAGATGGCTCAGTACCCGCACAGAGAATATTTTACCTCTTTTTGTCCCTAACCCTTTACATTGATGCTTGTTAACTACAGTTACAGAGATCTGTGCAAAATTTTACATAATATTTAATATTTTCATATCTGCAGTTATTAAAACATTCACTTTGATAAACTAAATATAAATTTTAACTATCTCATCCTCTGAACAGCACCCTTCCTGGGTAAAGGGACAATTGTAATAATATTTAAATTTTTCAATTTATAAATACAATATTAAGGAGCATTGGCAGCTGCAGGCTGTATAACCAGTTAATGTATTTTCTTTAATTTTTTTGAAACAATCCTTCTTTCAATTGTAAAGTATGACTAGTTGCATAGTGTTGGAAGCCTTAGCATGTTATATCATCAGTCGATAAACATCAATATTACTAAAGGACAGTGATCGTTCTGGCGTTTTTCTATATTTGGGCACAGTTCTCTAATGTAAACATTAACTATCCTAACTAATAGCATATTTCTGCCTTTTGTTGTTTACTAGATAAATGTGCAAGTTTAATCACTTTTCATATATTAAAAAAACAATCAAATATAACAGGATGCTGGTTCCTGGTCTTCCTCTATTGCAAAGGTGACATAGATACAGGATAAATAATAAAATGCTGCAAATGCAGCTGCCTTGGCAGAGAGCTTTTTAAATCTTTGTCATGCATAACTGTTGTGATGCAAAATAAGCCATGTAGATGCTGCTCAGCTAAATCTATTGCCTGTGAACTGCCTAAGCTGGAATATCTGAAGTTTAGAACTGAACACTTTTGAGGTGAAAAGGACACAATAAAAGGAAAAAGACACAATAACATAAATAACACAATAACAAGAACACACAGATAGCGCTGTCTTAACATATGGGCACAATGGGCACTGGCCCATGATGTTTCTGATGCCTATCTTTCTGTTTTGATATCAAAACAGGGGCACCAAGTGCACTACTTTGCCTGGCAGCCTAAAATGCTGTTAAGAATGCCCTGAGATTACACACACTGCACAACTTGAGCTGCAGCCTGCACATCTGGTAGCAATACTAACCATAGTGTGGCCGGGTGTTTGCTGGTCTGCTTGAGGCCAGCAAACAATTGGAAAAATTATTTTCTACATATGTACCTGTTCTTTCCTCCCCACAATTGTGTTTCTTTGAAACAGGAGCATCATACTGTTGGCTTCTTTTCCACAAACTGGAAGGAGAACACTAAAGCTTCCTTGGTTGCCTTTTCAAATTTAGTGGGGGTGTCCTAAGCACTTGGTAAAAATAAAGATTCAGCATAATATCTTATTAACAGAGTATTTCTGATATTGCACTCGTTTCTCTTTTTCACATTACTGTGAAAACTTTTAGGAAAGCAAATTTTACTGAATTCATTTACCTCTTTGCTGGTGTGTGTTATATGACCTCAAATGGGAAATGCTTTAAATGAAAGTGCAAATACATGAAAAAGGGCAGGTGGTCTTTTTTTAATATGAATGATGACCTTCAAGCACCATTGCTAAACTGGGAAGTTGTGTTTGCACATGTACACATGTTGGCAAGTACATAGGGAACACTGCAGGACCAATTGGTCCAGCATTATAACCCAGAGAAAGGCTTGCAGTACCCAGCACAATTCCATATACCACAAGAAACACTATTTTACTAGATAAATACTTACGTTGTGCATATAGCATAAATGTTTTAAAATTGTTTACAAAGACAAAGCTGGTAGTTGATATAACCATTTTTAATAATGCAGTATTGCTATAGCTATTCTGCACAACATCTGGTGGTGTTGAGCCTCACTGGCTGTTAATTCAGAGATGCCACTGCAAAAGGATACTACTATAAAGAATCACTAGGGTGTTAACAACCTCCTCCAAGTATGGAGATCAGTATGGAAGGTGTTATACTTAAAGAAATGTCACGTTAAGTTAAAAAGCTGAGAAGAACAGAAACTGTTGTAGGCAACAATTAATTTTTTCATAGCTGAGTTCCATCGCTTCACCTTTCACTGTGATTCCTGCATCCCATGTTGAACTACATTAGATTCAATGTACTTCAGCTTTAACCTTCTCTAGGTCCAAAGACAATAGTAACATAACATAATACTGATGCATCCACTTAATCAATTCAGGTTCATTGGGTGCTGGAGAGTATCCTAGCAGTGCTGGAAACAAGGTAGGAACCAGCCCTATACCAGGTGCCAATCAATCACGGAGCTCATTTATATACAATTCCACATTCACACTCACAAAGTACCATTTTAGACTCGCCAATCAACCTAACATGAACATCTCTGGAAATGTGTGAGAAAAGTCGGTCGATCAGAATATAGTAAGTTCCTTACAGTCTTTCAGTAATATCATAGTTTTCCTATGTGCCAAGAAATCTTTTATTATAAAGCTCTTGTGTGAAGGAAAGAAGGTTTACAAAGCTAAAATAGAAACAATATGAAAGATATCTCGAATGGACTGGGCGTAATTGCTGGACTCAAACAATCCGGGACCCAAGTGTTAGAATGGGATGTGGACAAAGCTAATGCCCCAAAACATTTTTTATAGATTTTTCCCTCCCTCTACCACCTTCCTCCAATGACCAGTACCCCAAAACCATCCCTATTACATCAACAATTCCTACCATGTCAACTGGAATGGACACTGATGAGATCATTAGTATGGGCTATCCATAACTGAAGAGCAAGTCAGGAGACAACTGAGGAAGCTAAACACAGGAAAAGCCACAGGACCAGATGGGATTAATCCTGGCCTCATGTGGTGCGCTCCTTCAAATACTTGGAGGTCTCTCTGACACACTAACACTGAGGGCTTTCAGATATGATTTGCTTATGGCAGCAGACTCTGAACAAACCAACATATTAATTCTATTAGACCTCAGTGCAGCATTTGACACTGTCAGACATGACATTCTACTGTCCAGAATGGAGAACATGCTGGGTATCTCTGGCACTGCCCTCCAGTGGTTCAAGTCCTATCTGACTGTTAGGCAAGAGTTTGCTAGTCTTGGCAACAGCAAATCCAGCTCGGCGCCAGTCATACTAGGATTTCCACAGGGCTCTGTCCTCTTCTCTTCTTATTTATATGCTTCCTCGTGGCCATATTATTTGTAGCTATAGACTGGGCTATCATTTTTTATGCAGATGATACTCAACTCTACTTCAGTGTTAAAAGTGGAACTTCTTCAGAGCTTTCTCAGCTCACAACCTGCCTTAGTGAAATAAAAACCTGGATGGAGCAGAACTATAAAATTAAATTGCAACAAAACTGAACTTCTGTAAATTGGGACTAAAATGCAACTTAATAAAATGAGCTCCTTTCCAGTCAGTCTTAGCAGTGATCTCATCAGACCTGCCTCTACTGCAAAGAATCTTGGTGTCATTTTTGATTCCTCCCTCTCTTATTCCGTTCACATAAATCACATTAAGAAACTTTCTTACTTTCACCTCTATAACATATCCCATGTTCGCTCCTTCCTCTCCTTTTCTAACGCTGAGAAACTTGTCCATGCTTTAATCACATCCCACATCAATTATTGTAATTCCCTACGGGCAGGTGCCCCTTCTAATCTTATATCACATCTCCAGTTGATTCAAAATTTAGCTGCAAGAGTCCTTACATGGACCAGCAGCAGCGAGCACATCACACTCATCCTGCTCCGTCTTCACTGGCTCCCTGTGTCTTACAGAATCGAATATAAAATCCTACTAATAACCCACAAAGCTTTAAATAACCTTGTGCCAAACTACATCAGTGACCTTACCCATCATTATGTGCCTGCCTGACCACTAAGGTCCTCTGATTCTGGCAATCTTGTTGTGCCCCACACTAATCTACACTCCATGGGTGACAGGGCCTTCAGCTGTATAGCGCCCAGACTCTGGAATGACCTACAAAAATTAATCAGGTCAGCTGACTCCATGAATTCTTTTAAAAAATAACACAAAACTCATCTGTTCAGGAAGGATTTTAGCTCTACTTGACTTTATTACCTTTCTCTCAGTTTACCTCTCTGTCAAGATGCTCATGTAACCTCTGTTTGTGTGCTAGACCATCAATTATGTTGTCTGTTAGTCTTTTTTCTCTGAATTTACTGTTGTACTCTTCTTTACTTATTTATTTGGTTTGTACAAGGCTATATACTGTATACCCTGCCGTTTTTTTCTTATATTCTGTAAGTGCCTTGAGCATGGGAAAGGCGCTATATAAAATAAATATATTATTATTTATTATTGATGAATTATTCAGAAGTGTGTTAGGAATCACTGCTAGGGCACCATTATACCAACAGCAATATGCCTGAATAATGTGACTGTAAGTGCCAACTTTGAAGTTTTCTTTTTTTTTCAGTCATTCTAGGGTGTGTTCAGATCATAGTGTGTGTGTGTGTTTATTTATTTAATGAGCTTCCAGACAACTAAATACAATCACACTTACAGCCAAAATACAGCCTTTTACGTTCTCTTTCCATCTCTCTTTTTTCTCCTTCTCTCCTCTAAAAGCGTAACTCACTGCCTTCTGACTCTCACTCAGTCCAAATGAAGCAGCAGGCTTTTTTTTCTAAAGCCCAACCTGGAAATTGCTTTTGGTCTCTTGTCCCAGTTACCCATAACACTTCTGGGTCAGGTGGAAACTAGGGCAGTCCTCCCCTGACAGCTCCCTAACAGGGACCCTAACAGGGTTGCGTTTACAGTCTCCATTTCCTATGCAACCCTGCAGGTGTCCAAATCGGGTTTAGCCCTGAGGAACACTGCCACCTGCTATGTGGGGGAATGATCTGCTCCTGGTGAGTCCATTTTCCTGGTCCTTCCATTATGGCCTCTTGGCCGGGTATGAAAACTTATTTTATCCTATCCAGGATGCCTGTCCCTCCTCTGGGACACCCACAATATACAATGTAACCTTAAAATTAATAATATGGGCAATGATTACATCAGCTGGCCATTTCTATCTATAATATTTTCCTTATCAAGATTTAACAGCTCACATGTTGTGGACAGAAAACTAATTGTTATGCCACTTATAACAGTATTGGATTTGGGCAACAAATGAATATCATTTGGGGCAAAAGAGTGATAAATAAAGTGGTGGCTAAAGATTGTCTTTCAGAGATATAGCAAAATAAATCTAACCACTAGAGAGTTTTGTAAAATTCCCACAACACCTCGGCTGCAATTCTAATTATCTAGGAAAAAGTCTGTTACTAGAATAAAATGTCTAATATACAGTGTGGTTTCCAGCTATATTTGTGACTGTTGGGGCCTATTTTATTTATCTGTGGATCACAGGTGCACAGTAACATCTTTTAGATTTAATGTTTATGTTTAGCTTTAACCATTCCATTAGCATTCATACTACTGAATACATACGGCTGACCTGAGTTAGTGAAATGGTGTTTCCCCACTGCCTTAAAAGACTAAAAGAGTGAACATTGACAAACAATGCTATGCACCATAAAAGGAACACAAAAGACTTTATTCTTTGAATGCAGTCTTCAACAGATATACACAAAAGTGTCACATAGTTTTGAAAAGAATAAAAAAGCACTGTCATGTCATTTAGAACTTGTATTGATCAACTGCATTTCTTTTAAAATTCCATTTTATAATAGTTATTATTGTTAAAGGGAAAAATACTGAAATGTATTGCAACATATAAAAAAGTAACACATTAATGTAGTTTTATTGTATTAGTATACCTGTATATTTTTTAAAGGTTTGTTTTCAATTGACTCCTACAAGGTGTTAATGTTTTCCTCATAATGTATACTTTTTCTGTTGAATGACAGCTACCATGTGCCTTCCTCCTTGAGGTCCATGTCATGAGATTATTGAAGAGCTGTTGCAGAAAATTGCCTTAAAGCTCTTTAAAAAGAGCAGGGCTGTATCATGATGCACTGTGCGGAAAGATTTGGTGAACTGTGCACAGTAATCTGGTCATGGTCTGCATGGTTTAGGGTCAGCTTCACTCAGTGTAAATTCGGGATTATGTCTGTACCGCAGTCTCAGAGGATCAGTCACTGCTCAGAAATTTGTGACACTTTCCTTTGAAATGCCCTCAAGAATCACTAGTCAAAAGATTAAGGTTATTAAGCCACGGCCCTGCTGTTGTCCCTGAAAGGCTTTTTTTCCCACAGACAGCAAAACAGAGGTTCCTAATAGTACAGCAGTTTTAGTCCCAGTAATATACAGTATATAACTATAAAGTTGTGCTACAACAAAATACATTTGGACATGCCCTAGGAAGTAAAATATTGCTCACACAAACTATTTATTTATTTATCTGTATTACCAGAAAACTTTTCTAAGTTTTCCAATTGAATGAAATCTCAATCTAAAAAATACATGGATACATATTTTCTGTCAGTTTTCTCTTCTTTTAAATCTCCTTTCACTGTATTCTGCATTCCATTTCTTTCTTTCCCTACTTTTGTGTCTGTGAACAGTCATTTTGTGATCTCGATTTCACCAATTTCCTTATACAATTTTTTCTATTTTTTTAATTTAATTTAAAGGCTTTATAGTGCTTCACAATGCATAAAGATTGGTATCATTTTTTCATCTAAAAAGACTACATACACAATGAAGTTACTTGCACGCTGCACCCCTACAGAAACATAAACATTTATAGCTCTGTTAAAAATAATTTGGCATTTCTATAAACTGAAGAATTAAGGGAATTTGACCAGAAAGTTAAATATATAACTGAAGGGTTGCACTTTTAATTTGTGAGGAGCAGAAGTGAGTGGTGAAAATTGCTCATCAAGGTCTACTGTGTTGATTAGGAATTGTTTTTGTTGCCGCAAGATTATTAAACTTAGAGTAATGATGACTATAGACTCCCATTCAAGGAGAGAAGCCAGAATTATTATTATTAGAGAACATTGAAATTAATTAAAATTTTTAAACAAAGTTCATACTTTGGCAACTGTTCATATAACAGCTTAATGTTCTCATTTTTTAGATTAGATTAGATAAAATGAACTTTATTAATTGCATGGGGAAATTCAGATACATACAGCAGCAGAAACATGAAGAAGAAAGATACAGACTCACAGGACAGATAATACAGCCAATCAATCAATCAATCAATAAGTAAACAAACAAATAAATAAATACAATTAATGAGTACATCGGGTGGAAGCATTGAATTGCCTGATAGTAGTGGACAGAAAACACCCCAGAGGTACTTCTTAGCTCTCTATGCTCTAATGACCGTGTGGCTAAATGTGATCCAAAAGAGTGCCTCCTGAAGGGGATAGTGGGGAGTTTTCATGATGACATCCAATTTTGCCATCTTTCTCTTTTCCACAACAGCTTCCAGTGTGTCCAGCTTTTGCCCTGTGATGGCACAGGTTTTCCTGATAAGTTTGTTCATGCATTGTGATTCTATTGTGCTGAAGTTGCTTCCCCTGGAGACTGCAGCCTAGAACACCACACTGGCTACTACAGACTGGTATACCATTTCCAGCAGTTTGCTGCACACATTAAAAGACCTGAGTCTCCTTATCAAGTGCAGTCTGGTGTTCTTTTACAACGCCACTTTGTTTTCAGACCAGTCTAGTTTGTTGTTTATATGAACCCCAAGGTACTTGTAGGTCCACACCACTTCCACATCCTTCCCTTGGATGCTGACTGATCTCTGTAGCGACTTGGCATGCCAGAACTCCACCACCAACTGTTTTGTCTTGCTGTGTTCTCCCTGCACCACAACACAAAGTCCTCCACAACCTTCCTGTACTCTGAGCTAGTGCTGACAATGGATTTTAAAGGAATTAGTAGACAATTTGCCATTGCTTTCTTGGGTGCACACAAGACAGACATACTGGCTCATAACTGATACACAGTGTTATCCATTAAGGTTAGCAAAATTTAGTTATGGTCATTTTCCTCAATGATCAGAGTGATAGTGATGTGCCATCAAGTGTGTCTTTTGACTTTGATTAATACTGCCTGCAAAAGAAACCACAAATGTGAATGCATGGTTGTTGTTTTTTGAAGCCTTTGCCACATACTAAACATACCCCTTACCCTGGGGCATCTAGCAGTTATACCAAAGATAAAACAGGGTGAATAAGAAAGACAGAGTCAAGATGTTACAAAAACAGACAGGTTGTTATTAAATACAGAGGAACCTCAGGTCACGAACGTCTCTGAATACATACAAATCGGGTTACGACCAAATAATTCGACAAACTTTTGCATCTGTTCACAACCACACATTCGGGTGCCGAACAAGCCAGTTTCCCTTCCGGTACGTACATGCCGATGATTTCCGCATGTGTTTAGTCTCTCACTGTTCATTCGCTGTGAACTCTTTGTGCTCTATTTTGTTTCCCTTCTGGTTAGCACACGCCAATGATTTCCGTATGTGTTTAGTCTCTCCTGTACTGTACATTGTTCTTGGTGCATCCTGCAGAGGAACTCTCCCTCAAAACTGTAACCTCCTCTCAACCCAGCTTCCTCCAGTGGTATAGCGGGTCCACAGCTCCCATCAAAAATGCCAGTTTTAATAAATAATCATGCACTCAATTCTTAGCGAGGGGGCGTGGTGGTGTGTGGCCAAAGCGGTTCCTGAGGAGTTCATGATGTGGGCATTTCTCAACTAAGTGCACAGGTGAGTAGCAGTCCACATCCGTAATTGTTCCCAGGAGCTGCTGATTGCCATGACTACCATGTCCTCTTCATAAATAGAAGCGCTAGTTGGCTAAAGGGTAAAAGAAGAGAACAGGAAAGAAAGGGTGGTTGCAGGAGATGGTAGGAAGCAGGAGAAGGCATGAAGCAGGAGGAGAAAGCTGGTGCAGGAGAGAGGGGAGAGAGTGACCGAGCGAGTGCGAGAGAGAGAGCGAGTGAGAAAGAAAGAGAGAGAGAGCAAGAGACAGAGAGAGAGAGCGAGTGAGCGAGAGAGAGAGAGAGAGAGAGCGAGCGAGCGCAGGCTCGCATGCAGCTGAGAGCGAGTGAGCGAGCGCAGGCTCGCGTGCAGCTGAGCAGGGAGCCTGGGTGTTTGTCTCAGTGTTATTCGAAGTTTTTACATTTAGTTTACTATTACACTGTGCATTCTATGGTATAATTAACTATTTTTGTGCTTAAAAATCTATACAGTTCATCCGGTGTGGAACGAATTAATTGTATTTACATACAATCCTATGAGTGAAATTACTTTGGGTCACGACCAAATTGGGTTACGACCAGAGTTTTGGAATGAATTACTACAATCTAAAAACTATCAAATTATCAAAAGTCAATCAAGTCCATCCAAGTACAGGTGCATGAATAAAGATGTTAAAATTGAAAAAAAAATCCAAATCAGACAAAAACACAATAATCCCAGCCCTTTTAACTTCTTTTCCCACATTGCTCAAGGAAATAATGGCCTTCTTAAAAAAACCTCCTCCTAACTTTACTCAGGCAACTCAGAAGTATGACGGTGCACACTCTATTAATACCAGACAAAGACAATCTCTGATGTCTGTCTTCCCGTTTAAATACTCCCCTTCAGTATCCCCTTCCTCCAATCCCGACAGATGCCTAAACCAGCTCCTTCCAATTACTTTGAGTGCATTCAGTTAGGTTGTTCTAGGTGCTATAATCTGGAAGGAACTCAATTAATCTGCGCCTACAGCCTCAGACACTACAACTTTGACTACTCTCCAGTAAGTAATCTCAGTTGTGACAGATAGAGGGCGCTGTCATCCTCTTGAACCCTTGGACAATACATCAGACACCAGGTAAAAGTCTAATAATTATTTTATTTTTATTGTCCAGATATTATTTTATTCGGACAATAGTACAGTGCACAAGCACCCTCCTCCCCACAATACTCATTAAATAACAATACAATTCTCAATAAACCAATCCATCACTCCCAGACTCGTTGCCAGCCTTCCACCCAGCTCAGCTCAATGCTCTGGTGTTTCTCAGAGTCCTTTATAGTCCTTGACCCAGAAGTGTTTCGAACCTTCAGTCCATGTGACCTCATATCACTTCCGGGTCAGATAAAAAGTCCTCTTCTCCATCCCAGAAGTAGGTCACTTCCGCTGTCGCTTTGCCTATGACGTACTTCTGGGTTATAGGGCACATGTGACTCTCTGGGTCTCCCTGCAGCATCCTCTGTTGGCCCCTGTGGTATCCAGCAGGGCTGTAGAGGAAAACACCATTGTCCATGATTCCCTGCTGGTATCTGGGGCACCTCCATGCTGCAGGGAGAGCTCCATCTGCCGGCCTAGGGGTAGTGGCCGGGATGACAAGCCGGCCATAGACCACACAGTTCATACCTTTTATCTCTCTTGGGCCCAAGAGGCTCTTAAATCTTAGATAAATGTGTTGTTTTTTTCCTATGCAGCTTCCTATACCGGGATGCCTCCTCTCGTCCAGTGATGTATGACTCGAGTTGCACACCAGTAGACAACCCCATTCCCCACAACACTGTCATGGAGTCACACACCCGTGGCGCTGCCCTATCAATTATTTCATACAAGCTCTCATCAGCACCACTTCCAAATGCTCAAGTAAAGCACCCCACTCATAACTATTTAAATGAAAGCAAAAGGCTATAAATAATTGCATTAACTCAGGTGTTATCATCACTATTGCATGACCTACCAACTTGTCCCAGGTGAAAAGTAGGAGTGAATAATCATACAGTTCTTTTTTTCCATTATGCCAGATGTGGGAAGTCTTCTACAGCTCCTGGTGGCTGCCTGAGTTCTGTTAAAGAGATTCAAATATGAGAGTAACAATGGTCAGAATGGTTGTGGTACAGTTGGGGGCCACATTTTTCCTCCAGAACTATAAAGGAAGCAGACTAAGTTGGGACCTTTTTATTACATAAAACATAACATTACATCTTACCTGAAGAAGGGGCCTGAGTTGCCTCGAAAGCTTGCATATTGTAATCTTTTTAGTTGGCCAATAAAAGTTGTCATTTTGCTTGGCTTTTCTCTAGATTCATAATGGCTAACACGGTACGACACCCTAGTACTACAGTCCTTTTCTGAAATGCACCCCATTCCTTTTTGGTTAGTTTGGTGGGCTTGAGTGGATGTTAATGACATTGACATGTTATCAGACTGAAGGATGCAGATCCTCCATATCTAGGAGTGTCCCACCCAGTTCCACAAACATAGCCATCAATTAGTTAAATAAAATAATTTTATTTTTGGTTGAGATTTGGGAAGTCTGATGTTACATTTCAGTCAAAGGTTGAAATTCTTATCTGAAACTGTTTAAAAAGTGTAAAAGTGGACAAGGAGCAATATTTGGTTGTATAATAATTGTAATAATACAAATCTAAAAAGAAAGAAAGGGGAAATCTTGGATGATGGTAAAATTAATGTAACAGAGAAGCAGGGAGTCACATCTTTATTGATCTATAGCCATAAACATTTAAACCCATTAGATTGCACAGGATTTGATTCAATGCTGGATCTTAAATATTATTAAAGCCTTTCTGGAGAAGATGAAGGATGAGTAGACTAAAAGATGACCTTCATTCCACTCCTTAAGGACATACTCAAAATTTCACTCCTTCAAATACTTAATCACATAGATATTTGAGAACTGGACGAAGTAATAGTGCTGTATACTTTTAAGACCGTCCAATTTAAGTACTGTATAAAGGCATTGGTGCGATTGATGAGGAAAGACAAAGGAAGTAAAAGTAATGGTGTAAATGTTTTATGAACAAGTACAGAAACTTAGAGATAATGAAAAAGTGTTAATGGTGTCAGTTTTTAAGATAACTAACAGGAGGATGCCAAGTAGTTATCTATATGCATATTCGTATTGTATTGTGGCAGATTATGACACTCTCACAATGATGATCTGGATGCAGAATCATGACCAGATGTGTCAGAATGTTGTATTTATTAAATCAAATCCATAGACAGGGGATACAGAAATGGGAGAACACAAATTGTACAGTAAAAGTGAAGTCAGATAAGATCTCTCTGTCACAATTTGACTCAGGTTAGGCCCATGGCTCATTCAGAACTTGTCGTGTATTGTCTGTGATCATCATTTCATCTCTCTAATGCTGCATTCTGTTGATATGGATCTATGGATAATAATGTGGATCAATTATAGACAGTTCTAAATGTTTGTATATACTTTAATTACTTTAACGCAGTTACTGTCATGTCTTCAACTATGTGGACATCCTGTACATTCAGTCAGACATTGCTGTATACATTTGGTAATTTCTGATCAAAGATAGAAGAAAGGAATTAGTTTAAAAAGTGTTATTACAAAATAAATACAAGTCAAAAGGTTTGAGTTGTTTGGGTATACAAAATTTTTCATTTCGTTAAATTGCAATATTATGTTAAAATCATTTACATTGATTTTTACCCTATCATACAATACTCAATACAATATTAAATACTCTAAAGTGAAGGAGTCTGACTAATAACTCAAGGTGCTGTAGGTATATTTGGATATGTTATCCACAAACCGGTGTTAATTAAAAAAAAATTCTATATGTTTGACTAAACTATTAATGACACTTCTATAACACATATTAGGACACATTAATTTTTAAGGCTGATGCTTTCAATATATTCACTGCTCTCAAACCTGGCAAGTGTAAGTACAAAGAAAAGAAATTTTACCCGGTCATACGTGAGCAAGCTGGGAACATCAGCATGGCACTATGAAGGTAAAGACGCAAAGGCTGCTGCCTGGAGAAACTGGATTGATAACAACCTCTCTATTTTCTCCTACAGTCCAGAAGATGACACCCACTAACGTCACTTCCAGCTTTGTCCTGAAAAACCCACTTTTTCCATCCAGTGGTCTGCTTATACAACTGTGATGCCTGAATTTGGCATTCATATACGTACAGGAGAAAGTAGAGCACAGAGCTTCAGAAGCCTGAGCTGAGAGGCACTAAAGAACAATACCATTCGCGGAAACTGGATTGATAGTTTCATTTTCTTTTCCCCAATCGTTTGTTTTGAATAAACAGGGAACTGGCAAGTCTCCAACATTATATTCTCTCTCTGTCTTTATTTCTCATTACAGACCTTATAAATGATTCATACATTTTACCAGAGGGAGGGAGATCTTTGCCCAGTATTCAGTCTTGGCTGGCCTATGGGTGAAGCACTGCTGGGAATGGAAATCTGACTTGCAGAGCTCGATGTGATCACAAACATTCAACCTGTGGGGAAAACTGGCCTGGTGGCTAAAGCTGGGGGAGGACATAGTCAAGAAAATGATTGAAATAATTTCATAAACTTCTTCTCCCACATCCTCCCAGAAGGTTCTGACACCTCCACCTTGACCTTTACGGTGTGTGCAAATCAATCAATACATAGACCGGGGGCTCAACAGAAAGATACATCCCTGCCCCTACCCTGTTGTTAGGTGTGGAGAGCTCAGCTATATTTTACCTAACTGCCCATGGACTCAGTTAAGAAGGTACCATGCAGCACTTGCATCTAACCTTCTCACACTTCTTTTTACAGGAGCAGTAAAAGTCAAACAAACCTGGATCACAACAAATGATAGGCTCCGGCAGCAATGTGTCCATCATTGTCTGTCACTATGTCCTGCCACAGCAATGTGATAGAAAAAAGACCAGTCTTACCTGTATCCATGGGGAAACTCAGGTGTTCATGGCAGAGCTCTGCCTGGTCAACATCCAGAACTAGACACACAGCATGCTGGTGGCTGTTCTTCATTCTGTATGCTATGATCCTGGGATGTGACAGGTCACAAAGCAAAAGTGAAAAGAAGTCACTACCCCTTGGAAAAACTGCACCTAAAACCCTAGTTGTAGATGATTAAAAGTTGTCCGTGGATGCTCCCATGCCACACATTCCCATTAAGCAGCTGCTCAAGGGAAGTAAAATTTGAGTTGAATTTTGGCCCAAGTCTGACCCAGAATCAAAAATACAAGCTAACCATAGCCATCTTCTCCACAGGGACAGTAATTATCTCAAACCTCAGTCAGACTTCTTGATTGCCCATGATATTATTACTGACCCCATGGCTTTTGCTTAAGAATGGTAATATTACTCCTTGGAATTGAAGAAAGCTGATGTGGCTCTCAGGATAAAATGGCTGCTTATAATGGGTATTATCAAGTAGTGTAATAGTCCCTGGTTCATACCAACAGTATTGGGCCCAAAGCTAGATGGAAGTTAGAGATTTTGCAATGACTTACCCTGGCTGAACCAGGTTTCTCGCTTTGACACCTAATCTGTGCCACAAGTAGAGGATCTGCTAGAGGCTGTGTGGCACAGACTGTTTGACCACCCTCGACATGACCAAGAGGTATTGGTAGATTCACTTGAAGAACACGGCTAAAGATAAAACCGTGTTTGTCAACCCTAGTAGACACTTACAATACTTTGTGACACAGGGCCCCAGAGACCAACCAGCTTCAAGGACGCTAAGGCCCTATCATGCCTATAGTGCTGCATACCGTGATGTCATAGTTATCGTTTCCGAATACTGGGAAAAACATGTATGCCAAGTACTCACACTGGTGTCCACCCTACACGAGGCTGGCCTCCATTTTAGCCACAAAAAGTGTTATTTCAGTTTTTTGGAGGCCAAATATTTAGGCATCCTGGTTGACCATTGCACTACGAGACCACCATGTTCTATGGTTACTGCCATACAGAACTGACCTCAGCCAAGAACAAAAAAGCAGGTCCAAGCCTTCCTAGGAATAGTGAGGTATTATCACAGATTTGTGTCCTTTATCTCCAAAAGAGCTATATTTTAATGTAAATAACAACCACAATGGCAGTATGGACTCTCGAAGCTTATTCCACAATTCACTACATTAAGCAGGTCCTCTGATTCACACCAGTGTTGATCTCCCCTAATTTCTCTTCCCTTCTTTCTCCCAACCAGACCTGGGCATTGTATGACCGACGGTCTGGTTCTGTCTGGCCTGTGGAAGGTGATAAAATATTAAAGGCTACTAAAGAACTCTGGATGCAGGAAAAAGTGGCTAAGATTAGCCCAGCCCAAAACCTCATATTTTTATATTGTAGTATTTACCAAGAAGTGGTATGTAATCATTACTGAAAATTAATCATAACATTTATGTTATAATAAATACAGAAAATGTTGTCAGGACTAGATCATTAAATCACAAATAGTTTGTTACACTGTTGGAATAGCATTAGATTGATCACACTGATCTGGGCTACCACACAGCTGTCAGGTGACTAAGCATTTGCTGTTGATGTGACTACACTTATGAATGAAGTGAATACAAAATTGCAAGGCAAAGGTTTTTTTGCACAGGATATGCACAGCCTAGTCAAGCTCTTCATGAGGAAGTTGCTGTTCTACAATTCTCTCAAAAATGAGAATTTCCCATACTTGAGAAGACTACCTCGGAGAATGCTTGTCCTCTTTACCTTAAAATACATATGTGAATAGACATTCTCAGTAATGAAATTCAACAAATCCAGGAACAGATCTTCTCTCAGTGATGACCATCTGTCTGCTGTGCTGCGAATAGCAACATCAGGAATTACACCTGACTTCAGTGCACTAGCTGAAGCTCAACAAAGTCTTGATTCTTCCCACTAAGTTGTCGAAGGTACAACAACAGTAAAATACTCTATCAGTGATTAATGCAGTAAAATGTATTTGTTTTTTAATTTTACACAAACAGGAATTGTAGATTGTGTTAGAAAGCAAATCAAAAAAAAATCTGTGAATATATGGCCTATACTAATTTTATTATGGTGAAAAAAAGAATTATAACATGTTTACTGCAATGTAACAGTTGACAAAATGTGTTTGGCCTTCCTCAAAAAGCTGGCTTTCTCATGTGGCCCCCACATAAAAACCAGTTAGCCACCCCTGTTCTAGCTTGATGTCTCAGATGCTGGCCTGGGAGTGGTACAAAATCAAGTTGTTGAAGGTAATGAACACTTCATTATGTACCTAAGCTGGAAACTGTTAGGCCAGGAGATGGGGTACATGGCAAAGGAGAGAGACATCCTGGCCATCAAGTTGGCCACTACTCAATTGAGGTGTTACCTTTTGGGGCCAGAATAGAACGTATTGATAGATCATGTCCTCCTCTAGTGGATAGCCGCACATAAAGAATCTAACCTCTGCATCACCCGATGGTATACTGTACTTCCAACCCTACTGCTTATGTGTGGTCCAAACTAGGGGTCCTCTCCACTTTAATGCCAATGCCCTCTCCTGGGGCCTCATGTATAAACGGCGCGTACGCACAGAAATGTTGCGTAAGAACTTTTCCATGTTCAAATCACGATGTATAAAACCTACACTTGGCGTAAAGCCATGCACTTTTCTACGGTACCCCACACCTTGTCGTACGGCAGTTCTCCGCTCGGTTTTGCAGACTGGCAGCACCCAGCGTCAAAGCAGTGCTACTGTTCCTGTGTGGTTACTCCTTAATTCTCCTGACACAGCTTTATAAATACACTGAAACTAACCGCGTATTGTTTATTAGTGTAATGCATCTGATTGTAATTAACTTGTAACAATATAATGGTCCAGGGAATAGCCCTAGTATTCCAAATACCATAATTGCTTTAGCGTTGTTACTCTAACTGCACCTTCTTCTTCTTTCAGCTGCTCCTGTTAGGAGTTGCCACAGCGGATTATCTTTTTCCATATTACTCTCACTGCACCACTCAGAGTATTTATATCACTGTATCTGAGTGGGGAATCACAGCAGCAGCTGATTTGAAAGAGAATTATTATCGGTAGACAGTATCAAGCACACGCTGTCTCAGCCATGGAAAAACATTTCAAAGCCTTTCCTGTACGGACCTCGCGGTTCAGAAACAGTTTCATCCCAAGAACTTTAAACGCAATTATTCAATTGCTCCTTGTAGAACTGTTTGCACTTATAAGTACAATCACCACACTGTAAACTTGCACTAAGGTTATAATATTACACAACCTGAGCCACTTTATAAAGTGCGTATTTACATATGATGACGATATAATTTTTAAGATGAAATGCAGCAAAATATGTTTATAATATTATACAGATAAAACTTTAACTTCATTTAAATAATCTATGTTCTTCACTGGGACTGGCGTGAAGGATAGAATAATTAAACATGTACTACGAAGATATTTCAATGTTCCTTAAACGTTTTGAAGAATTGGCACTCTAAGCATACAGATGGCTTAACATCTAGTACACAGCTGATTGTGTGGCGATCGGTTACATGGAGAAAGAAAAGCAAGGACTGCAGGGGTGGCCACGCCAATATATATTGAATATAAAACAGAAAGAGAAAATAACGACACAGCTAAAAATGCAGCGGGAAATTTTGACAAAAGTCAATACAGTGTCCGCATCGGATGTGGCCATCCACCGTGCATAAGATACCATATTGACAATGGCGGGCGAAGGGGCCACCGATTCTTTCTCTGCCCAGGGCTGCCCCAAGCCTAGAGCCTACCTTGAGTACTGCTGCAATACATAATTTCATCGAAGGTCGCGCACAATCACTGCGGCGTGAAACCCATGTTTAATAACGTGCTTTAACTCATATCATCATGAAAATGATATCATGTATACATCTCAGTATTTTAGTAATTCAGAGCTGTAATATTATGAATGTAATGGATTCTGTGTCCAGTCGGAGGAAGAGAGCCGGTTTAAGAAGCAAGTAGTGATTCACATACATAGAGCACATAGAAGATCACAAACAAAACAAAGCATTTAACGTGCTACTTTAATTACGATGTGATTTGAGAAACTGGATAATTAAACGATTTTAAGATGAAGTTTATAATGTTCTACTTTAATGACAAAATAAACTACATGATTAAAGTGGAAATTTCGAGATTGAAGTTGACATTTCGTGATTTTTCCCACTATGTGCTTTTTTTTCTCTATACCCTAATAAGCTTTCATATGACACTCAGACAGTGGGCTACGACTCGCCTTTTCACGGCGACTTTGATATCTGACAAGTACTTTTTTATTTCTGGCACTGTGCGACTTTGTGAACATGAGCTTTCAAGTTTCTCCAACACGCTATGTCACTTGATCAGCTTCCTTTTGTTGATTATACCACGGTTTAAATAAACAAATAGTATGTTTTTCCTTTGCCTCCACTTGGTATTCGCTGAAATTCTTATATTTTCCCCCGTGCTTTTCCCATTGTCTTTTCACAGGCTGAAGGAGGCTGAGCTTAAGGGCGATTTATATTGATTTGCATATTCAAAGAGGCATAATTCTGGGAGGATTTGGGGCGGGACAGAAGGCACGTGCACGTGCATTAGTTTTCACGCTGATCGGGATTTATTTATCGGAAGAACGCGGAAGTTGGAGTACGCACAGATTCCTGCATCTGGATTTTTCTGTGCGTAAGCACGTTTCGGCTTTTGTGCTTACGTCATGTTATAGTGCGAATTCTACACACAGCGTTATACATGAGGCCCCTGGATCCACAACATCCTGGTTGGTTCCACTCAAACCATTTGGGCTTGAGCTTGTCAGGGGCATGAATGTGGTACTATGGAGGTAAGGACACAGGTGCCAGTGCCAGGGGAAACACATTTGCTAACAACCAATATTCTGATAAGAACCAGATAAGGAAGACCAAGGTGCTATGAAGATGAAGCCTGAGCTGAGCTGTTTTCCATCAGTATATTCCATTGTAAAGCACATTCATTATTTATATTTTACACGTGCTTAGATGATGATATTTTAAGACACAGTAATTAAACATTCAATTACAGTTTTGAAGCAATAGGAGTAATTTATATTCATTTAGTAATGTATAAATCAGAAAACATGTTGACTCTTTAGTGCAATGTTCAGAAATATTGTACCATGAATTATATTGATTTTGCTGGAATTTATATTCTATGTTATGGATTAATGACTAAATCAAATCAAAAGTATCAGTGGACCCATAATTGCTAGCATAATGTATAAAAAATATTTTCAAAAAGGACATAACCTTCGTCCTTTACTTTGTTTGTAACCCTTTCACATGGTGACAAATGTATCGTTCTTAGTAATCATTTTAAATAATTTTTATTTCCCAAATGTCTGCAAAGAAACTCTGACCTTCACTTAGATGTCTCCTAAAAGTGGAATAAAAATTGCATCATGGCTTTATTTTTTTTTTACTACTTTAGACCCTATCAAGCTGTTGGCAATAGTTGTAAAGAAGGATTGCATTATTTTACACAGTGTTATACTTTGTGTATTGTTTATTTAACCACCTGTGAAAGAGAGAATTAACTAAAAGGTGACATTAATTATTTGCTGTCCGATCAAACAACAGTTCATGTTTTATTTAGTTAACAGCTTAGGAAATGTAGTAATTTTTCTTTGTAGAAATGACAGTAATATTATCTGTTTGCAACTTAATAACACTACCACTCACTTACTGCATGTAAGAAGAAGTATGTAGGCAGGAAGCCAGACACTAATAACCACTAAGGTGTAAAAAACACCCCATTAAGCCAAATATATTGTAATCGAGGAGTCAACTTGTTGCATCAATTGGTGCTCAAACTGTCTTGAACTAAGGAAGAGTAACTACAGCTTCCCGGGCTAAAGCAATATTTTTTCAGCTCAGCAGGCTAATTTTTTGGAACTTGTGCATCATTTCAGAGTAGATCAGCATAAGGCAAAACAACGTCTAGGAAAAGCATGAGCTTGTGGGCTTAAGACAAGAGTCTATAGCAATATTTTATTAAGAGACTTTTTCTAATGTATCATCTCATGATTTTATATATTATAAGCAGTTGCATCTGCATTGACATTAATTGATATTGCTAAAATACAGGGTTTCTTTAGTGGCCTTTAATATTGTTTATAATTATTTTATAGTTCAAGTACATAAAACCTATATATTCTTTGTAACTCTATTACTAAATATATCTATATCTATGTATGATTCTTATATATGCATATATGAATCTGATTGAATAACTGACTGACAAGAAATTCTTGGTTATTTGTAGACACCCTATGGAAAAAGTGGATTTCATGAATAGAGTCATCTGATTGCCTTGATTCCCAGAAAAATTCAACCTCACCGTAAGTTACTTGTGAACAAATTGTATAGATGTTTTCAAATTTAATAGCTGGAAATGGCCATCTTACTTTCTATGCTGGATTCAGAAGAGAGCAGATGGTAGCATGTCCTTCTACAAGTCAGCACAATCACACTTTGACTATTGCCTGTATCATCCAGGTGTGGCAGAAGTGCTGAGGTCCAGGGTTCCAAAGGCATAGGGGCACCCCCTGGCCCCCAAAGGTACCAGGGTGGTCGCCCCCACATGACCTGGGGAAGGCGTCCTCCTCCGGTCTTCCTGGGCGTCCCAGCCGGGTCGCCCCCCCAGCCATCTCCGACAGTGCCCCACTGCCAGCAAAGATCTGTCAGGTTGAGCAGCACGTCCCGCAAGGGCACCCTACCCCCGAATGGGTCCTACTCCTGAAGCGCTGGGGTCCAGTCCGGAAGCCTGGGGCCTACTCCTTCAGCACCCTCTCTGAGGTTTTTGTGCCCCTTTGGTTGGATCCGCTCGCACCTCCGTAGCCTCCGCCAGCTGATATGGGCTTTATTTGATAAAACATACGTAAAGAATTAATTTTGAATGGTCCAGTAATATACATTATTTTTATCTTTAAACATATAAAAGCTAATTGTTTGTGCATTGATTATAGTTTGCTGTTTTAAAACTTTCATTTTCAGTGGGCATGAAGAGTGGAGAGCTTTACTGCCAGGATCATACATGGGGTATACCAGTGAAGAGTGAAAAACAGTTGAAGCCTATTACAAGGACCTGAACAATTCAAATATATTCATACATTATAAAGAGTCTGTTTCAGCATCACTATAATGAATGTAAAAAGGAATTTATTTCATTTCACATGCTGGTTTTTGGTTCAGATGAAAGGCATACAGCTCTACCAGAACAGAATGCATGTGCTCCAGTGTTGCTTCACATATATAGAATTTATTTTAAACGATAAATCAATACAAAAAGCACATCAAAATGCTTGTTATTTTTTTGAGATTTAAATTTTTTAAATAATCTCTGTTTACATCAATGAAGGGGCTGATTAATTGGACATGTCACTGAGGTAGATGATCACACATTCATAGAGCATCTACTACTCAGTCTCTCCACAGTGTACCTCTGAAGCAGATACACGCACATTAGCTCACCTTGAAGGACTTTCTGCATTTAGTGTACTGGAATATCTCCTATGAAATCTCTTACCCTACAAAGATGCAAGGGGGAATAGTGCAAGATATACACATACATATGCTTTTTTAAACTGCTTTTTTGCCAGCTATTTGAATTACCAGATCTTTTTTGTAGTTGGAAGGAAGTAGTTGAAAAGTATGCCTTACAGTATGCTGCAGCACTGTCCAAATGTGAGACTGGCCATGAATTCTCAAGTGATTGCTACTGAGAAAATATCTTTATTCCTCCAGCACTTTCTAAAAATAAGTTAGTTTCTGGTCAAGACTACTATGTTCATTTAAGACGAGCTGCCCATTGGAGCCTGGTTGAAGGCAGCAATTTGTAATGATTTTCAGCTAACAGATTACATTTCATGATATTCTTGAAATTAAAATTCTTTTTAAATTTAAAAGTATACATAAGGCGCAGTAACTAAAATTAAAACTAAAAGCATTTAATATATATGAGAAATGAATTAATAATAAAACAAACTGTCATGTTTAATGTATGTCTTGCCTGACATAGTTGTCGTATTAACTATACACCTTGTAACCTAAATGAAGATGAAATTGCAAAAGTGCAACACACTAATGGCCATTTCTTTAAATGTATTAGGAAATTAAAACTGGAAATGTGGTGTCATGTAATTTAGTGAGCTATTTTTTGTTTTAAAAGTCCTATAATATATATGTTTTCATTTGGTTTAAGAAAAAAAAAGAAAGCAAATTAAACATATATGCTGTAGTTAAAAATGATACCTTGTTACATTGAATACAGCCAAGATGGCATGAATATATTCTTAAACTTATTTCCTTTTCCTTATTGAAATATACTGTAAATAAAAAGATATTGTAGATGAAAGCTGGTCAGCTTTAAAAATCATCTTATGCAATTACCTTCTGCAAAGTGATACTTCCCAAAGGATACAACCTATTATCATGGCCTTAAGGCAATAGGACTGGAATGTGCCTTATTAGATTAAAGCTCTTCTTATTAATTGCTGTAGGCTGTCAAAAACATATATCCAGGCTTATTAGTCAGATTACAATAAGCTTTAAATTACACAGTGACTTCAAAAAATCAAATCAAATCAAATGTATTTGCCACATACAAATTATAGGTATAGTACAATATGTAGTGAAATGTTTGCTCATCTCCAATGAGTACCTTTATGTTAAATATAAAATGAAAATAACAAAAACACACGACTTTAAAAATATCAAAATTCATGAACATAATAATAAATATGTGATAAATAATAAATAATAACTAAAAAAATAATTTATAAAACATAATGTTAGAGAGTTTACAATAGGGCATCATGTAAATCTATATACTTTCCTTATTTAGGATGTGCATGGACTGTAAGAAAAAGCACCTGTTCAGTTCCTCTGAAATGGACTTTAGGCAGCATTAGCATTAACCAGACACAGCACAGCAACAAGGCTGTTGGTGGGATAACTGGTGTTATGGATAATTTTCTTTTCCCTGCTCCAACTTTGCTTGGTGTAGATGTCCTGGATATTTGAGGTTGTCAAAATTCCTAACAAGATTTTGGTAGTGCAAATCATCCAAAGGTTGTATCTCCAGGTACCTTTAGAAGATCCAATTGGTTATGGAATGCCTCATGATTACTGAAGATATGTACTGTCTAGGCCTGACTAAATGAAGATAGACTCCCCCACCTTACATTTCAGGTGTTATATATTCTTTATTGGTGCATTTACATGCTATACATCTTACACAGACACTCTGATGGCAAGCAGCATAAGAATGGTAGCAATCAGTACAAAAATCAAAGGGGTGGCAGCATTAAGATATGACACACATAAAATCAAAGAGTGGCAACATTAAGAAGTGGCATGTGCAAAATTTGAAGGGGTGGCAGCATTAAACCCATTTATGCCTAAGGAGTTTGTGCATGAACTTCACATATGTTGTGGAGAAATATATAAGAAACAAGAATTTGAAGAGAAAAAAATGTATTACATTCCTTTGTTGAGTTATGTGGCGTTCCAAAATTGGAACACTAGGTAAATCCACTTCTTACATTATACATAACGTATAAAATTACATGACTGTCGTTCCAAAAATGGAACACAAAGCATTAATGGGTTAAGAAATGACTTGTACTGCAGTGGGTTGGCACCCTGCCCAGGATTGGTTCCTGCCTTGTGCCCTGTGTTGGCTGGGATTGGCTCCAGCAGACCCCTGTGACCCTGTATTCGGATTCAGCAGGTTGGAGAATGGATGGATGGATGGATGGAAATGACTTGTAAAATGCAAAGAATAGGATTCTTAACAATTGATCATTTTAATCTTATTGTTGATGCAATTACTGTCATGCTATGTGGGATTTAAAACCTTACTCTTGTTAGGTGACTTTTTTATTGATATTCTTGCAACACCATTTATTTGTTACTTTGATGCCAATTCATTTTGCGTCAATCCTTCCATAGCCACAGTCATAATGTTGTGAACGTTACCAGGGCACAGACTGGCAGACATATTGGTTTCCACCACCACACGTTTATTTACAGCTATTTACAATGTTCAAAAGTACAAACACAAACCCCCCAAAGTCCTGGCCACACAATGCCTTCTTCAGATTGCCTCCAACACTCTCTTCTCCTGCTTAGTCCTTCTTCCACCTGACTCCAGCCTCGAATGAAGTGAGGCATCCCCTTTTATCCTCACCCGGATATGCTCCAGGTGCTCCCCGGCAATCACTCGCCGACACGCCCCTGTGTGGCGGAAGTGCCGGCCGTACTTCCAGAAGCACTCCGGGTGTCCCTTCTTCTCTTCCCCCCAGCACTTACTGGTGTGGCGGAAGTACTGAGGCCTAGGGTTCCCAAGGCATTGGGTCACCCCCTGGCAGTGACCACTGGCGCCCCTACAGGGTTGGGCTTCCATGCCCTCAACCCGTGGCCCCTAAAGCAACCAGGGTGGCGGCCCTCACGTGATCCAAGGTGTGCGCACGCCCTCTTCCGGCCCCTCAAGGCATCCCGGCAGGGTCGTTGCCTCTGGCATCCCTGACAATGTATACTGTTGATACGCTGGTTGGTGGTCATGTGACTGAGGAATCAGGCGACTTCTTATCTCACAAGTCACATGTTATGTTTAGCCGTGTTTTTTTTTTTTTACTAAGAATTATCTTTCTTAGTGGCATTTAGGGGTAATTAACCCAAGGTAACAAATGAATCCTTGCATCTGAATTTGTTTAATCTATTATTGAATCCATGCAAAATGGGAAAGGTGACTACTTTAAGTGATCTGAGATTGCTTTATGGAGCAGTTATGAATACATTGTGAGTCTCAGATTATGGCAATTCTGAAGATTAACACATAAAACTACAACTTAATTTGAATTAATTTTCATCTAGCAACTGCCATTTTTATATTTTGTAAACTAGTTTTGATGAGGCTGAATACATACTGTAGCAAGAATCATTAATGGTGAGGAATACCACTGTTCAATACAGTCTTTATCACAATTTTTATTGTGTTCTGCTTTGATCTGCACGGATTGCCAAAAATAACCTGCAGCACACACAGTAAGCTCAGTCACATTTAAACAGCTCAATTGAAAGTCAGCATCCTAAACATGTGTCTTAGCTGTGCAATCTCAAACAGTATTGCTGACACACATTGGAGCCTTAGCTAAGAAGGCACCTCTAGCTGGTTAGCTCCTGTTAAACAAATGCATCTTACTACAGAATACACATCCTGTCCATGATTTTTTATCAGGGGATCGACACAATTAGGTTCTTATATTTTCTTTTGTGTATTAGAATATGAAGCTCCTCTTTAATATCTCAAATTGCTGAAAATAAATTTGTTAATGCTATCATGTTGTTCTACACTAGAAAATCCATCTTTGACAAGATAGTCCAATTCTGTTGTGGATATGCTGGTTTCTGCAATGCATAATGGAATTCTAATATTCTGCTTGTTATGTTTACACAAAATAAACAACTTATTCTTACTGCAAATAACACCCATGCTGCCATCTACTGAATACTTTTATTTTGAGGTATTAACTTTTCATCTTGCATTCTGTTATATAACAGTGGCCAAAATACTGATTTTAGAGAGCACTGATGCTAGTAGGCCCTTCATTGTCAATTTGTGGTGGCTAAATTATTAGTTAATTTAATTTAGGCTTATGCTAATTAAAAATACAGAGTAAGAATCTAACACAAGTGCTATACAAATAATGAAAACTTTTAGACAAAAAAATAATGTAATTAAAATAACAAAATATACTTATTCTTCTTTCAGCTACTCCCGTTAGGGGTTGCCACAGCAGATCATCTTCTTCCATATCTTTCTGTCCTCTGCATCTTGTTCTGTTACACCCATCACTTGCATGTCCTCTCTCGCCACATCCATAAACCTTCTTTTAGGCATTCCTCTTTTTCTCTTGCCTGGCAGCTCTATCCTTAGCATCCTTCTCCCAATATACTCAGCATCTCTTCTCTGCACATGTCCAAACTAGCGCAATCTCGCCTCTCTGACTTTGTCTCCCAACCGTCCAACTTGACCCTCAGCTGACCCTCTAATGTACTCATTTCTAATTCTGTCCATCCTCGTCACACCCAGTGTAAATCTTAGCATCTTTAACTTTGCTACCTCCAGCTCTGTCTCCTGCTTTCTGGTCAGTGCCACCGTCTCCAACCCATATAACATAGCTGGGCTCACTACCATCCTGTAGACCTTCCCTTTCACTCTTGCTGATATCCGTCTGTCACAAATCACTCCTGACACTCTTCTCTACCCATTCCATCCTGCCTGCACTCTCTTTTTCACCTCTCTTCCACAATCCCCATTACTCTGTACTGTTGATCCCAAGTATTTAAACTCATCCACCTTCGCCAACTCTACTCCTTGCATCCTCACCATTCCCCTGAGCTCCCTCTCATTTACACACATGTACTCTGTCTTGTTCCTACTGACCTTCATTCCTCTCCTCTCTAGAGCATATCTACACCTCTCCAGGGTCTCCTCAACCTGCTCCCTACTATTGCTACAGATCACAATGACATCAGCAAACATCATAGTCCGCAGGGACTCCTGTGTCATCTCGTCTGTCAACCTGTCCATTACCATTGCAAATAAGAATGGGCTCAGAGCCGATCCCTGATGTAATCCTACCTCCACCTTGAATGCATCCATCACTCCTACTGCAGACATCACCACGGTTACACTTCCCTCGTAGATATCCTGTACAACTCTTACATACTTCTCTGCCACTTCCAACCTCCTCATACAATACCACAACACCTCTCGAGGCACCCTTTCATATGCTTTCTCCAGGTGCACAAAGATGCAATGCAACTCCTTCTGGCCTTCTATATACTTCTCTATCAGCACCCTCAGAGCAAACATCACATCTGTGGTGCTCTTTCTTGGCATGAAACCATACTGCTACTTACTAATCATCACCTCACTTGTTAACCTAGCTTCCACTACTCTTTCCCATAATTCCATGCTGTGGTTTTATCCCCTTGTAGTTACTACAGTTCTGCACATCCCCCTTATTCTTAAAAATCGGCACCAGTACACTTCTTCTCCACTCCTCACTTTCCAAGATTCCATTAAAGAATCTGGTTAAAAACTCCACTGCCATCTCTCTTAAACACCTCCATGCTTCCACAGGTATGTCATCTAGACTAACTGCTTTACCATTCTTCATCCTCCTTGCTAATCTGCACAATTTGCACTTCCTGATTCACTATTTCCACATCGTCCAACCTCTTATCTCTTTCGTTCTCTTCATTCGTCAGCCTCTCAAAGTACTTTTTCCATCGCTCAACACACTCTTCTCGCTTGTGAGTATGTTTCCATCTTTATCCTTTATTACCCTAACCTGCTGAACATCTTTCCCAGCTCAGTCCCTCTGTCTAGCCAATCGGTACTGGTCCTTTTCTCCCTCCTTAGTGTCCAACCTCTCATACAACTCATCATATGCCTTTTCTTTAGCCTTTGCCACCTCTCTCTTCACCTTGCACCTTATCTCCTTGTACTCTTGTGTACTTTCTGTATCTCTCTGACTATCCCATTTCTTCTTTGCCATCCTCTTCCTCTGTATACTCTCGTGTACTTCCCATTCCACCACCAGGTTTCCTTTTCCTCCTTCCTCTGTCCAGATGTCACGCCAAGCACCCTTCTTGCAGTCATCCTTACTACATCTGCTGTAGTTTCCCAACTGTCTGGTAACTCTTCACTACCAACCAGTTCCTGTCTCACCTTCACCCTAAACTCAACCTCACAATCTTCCTTTTTCAACTTCCACTATTTGATCTTTGTCTTTGTCCTCACTCTCTTCCTCTTCTTGATCTCCAACGTCATCCAGCAGACCACCATCCTATGCTGCTTAACTACACTTTCCCCTGCCACCACTTTGCAGTCTTCAATCTCCTTCAGATTGACTCTTCTGCATAGGATGTAATCTACCTGTGTGCATGTTTCTCCACTCTTGTACGTAATCCAATGTTCCTCCCTCTTCTGATAATACATATTCACCACAGCCATGTCCATCCTTTTGGCAAAATCCACTATTCTCTGCCTTTCTTCATTCCTCTCCTTGACACCATACCTACACATCACCTCCTCGTCTCCTCTGTTCCCTTCACCAACATTTCCATTGAAATCCACTCCAATCACCACTTTCTGTCCCTTGGGTACACTGTTCATCATTTCATTCAACTCATTCCAAAAATCTTCTTTTTCATCCATCGCACACCAAACTTGCGGGGCATATTCACTAACAACATTCATCAATGCACATCCAAATTCCAGCTGTATAATCATTACTCTGTCTGACACTCTTTTCACCTCCACTCTTGACATACTGTTCCTTCAGAATAACCCCTACTCTATTTCTCCTCCTATCTACACCTTGATAGAACAATTTGAATCCACCACCGATCCACCTGGCCTTACTCCCCTTCCATTTAGTCTCTTGCATGCACAATATATCAGTCTTCCGTTTCTCCATCATAACTACTAACTCTTTCCCCTTACCAGTCATACTGCCAACATTCAAAGTTCCTACCCTCAGTTCCACTCTTTTTACCTTCCTCCACTCCTCCTGCTTCTGGATACATCTCCCCACCCCCTCCCCTTCTTCTCCTTCTTCTTCTTTGGCCAACAGTAGCCCAATTTCCGCCAGCACCCTGTTGGCTAACAGTACTGGTGGTGGTCATTGTTAACCCGGGGCTCAACCGATCCGGAATGGAAATTTGTATTGTTATCTGCATATTGATTTGGCAAAATTTTACACCGGATGCCCTTCCTGACGTAACCCTCCCCATTTATCCGGGCTTGGGACTGGCACAAAGAAACACATTGGTTTGAGCATCCCCTGTGGCTGGGTTCAAAATATACATACATAGATTAAATATAGTTTTTCTTTAATAAAGGAAATATATATAAATTAAATATAGTTTTTCTGTGATAATTTCTTTAATAATAATAAAACTATGGAAAAACATTGAAAAGTGTTTCCTGACATATTCTACTATTCTTGGTCATCCACACTCTGAAATTGAGCATAATGCAAGCAGATAATGGTGGCTGAAACACAATACCACACATGTCTAATTGTTCTTTTGCTGGTGACAACACTTCCTATCCAAGATATGTTAAAGACCCTAAGAAGAGTACTTCTGAGTCAATTCAGTTTTCACTTTGCCACATAAATATCAAGTTTCTAACTATATTTTCCAATGTGTACATCTTTCTCATTGACTCTAAGCTCACTGAATATATTTGATAAATATAAATTGTCAGCAGAAAATGCTAAACTGCAAAAATGACGAAACACACAAGATCAGGACCACTTACTAAAACGTAAAGAATAAACAGCGTATATGGGTATATTGAGCTTTAAAGCCACTTTCTACAGACCAGTCATGCTGCATATTTTTTGAAGTTCACATAGTTAGGCCAAATCTTATCACTGAGCCCCAGGGATTCAGAAGGTACAGAATATCTTGCTAAATTTGTTCTTGTGTTGTAAGGTTGGCAAGTATGCTTGAGAGAACCATTCAAATTAAATAATACATTTTAGTTGTTGAAAAAACATTTGTCTGCTACTCATATGTCTCATTGGTGCCTTCCTTCTAAAATACTGGACTACTTTGTCTAGTGAGTCATTAAACCTTATTAGACATGCTGGGACTTCATAACTGTAAGATGTATAAATAAACTACAGAGAGTATAAAATACTGGCATACTGGATGTGTTCTCTAGTAAAATAATAAGCCTCTTAGCTGGTATTCATTAAGAAATTCTAAAAATAAACAAGTTGGAGTATCTGACAGTGCTGCATCATTGTATAAACCACTGAGACATCATGCTACAGGGCAAGTTTTGAAAGCTTACATAAGTTTTGGAAGCTCTTGGTGAACATTCCTTCAGCTTTGTATTGTCAGATTTATGCAGTTCTATAATAAATACCCTTTTTTTCGAAAACACATTTGAGATCCCACATTTTTTGTTTTGTGTTCATAAGCTCACATTCTCACACTTTATCTTCGAAGCTGAGATTTATTTTACCTTCTGAGAAATCTTTCCTTAGCCAATTTTTGCAATTACCATTGGTTTACCACTGTTCCTATATTTGTATTGGTTTTCTTTTGAAATATTATTCTTAGCAATATATCAAAGTGTTTTTGATCACACTTCTTTTTATAAGCATGCTGAGGATTAAAGATCACAGATTGATTTTTTTAACAATTTATTGTAACTATGGCTCTCTAAAATTGTCTTATTTATTTTCTGAATATACATCATGCACAGAAAGGGAATAATGATAAAACCTGCCTGATGTCTATCCTTTGACAAAAAGAGTAATACTGGGTTAATTGTTAATTTATATGCAGTAATATGGGTTTAGATTATAAGAAAAATTTAGCCAAAATAAAGGTTCTGCTCTCTATTTTTATCACCATGAATGTTACATACGATACTATCATTTACAACTATTAAGTAATATTTGCTTACTACTTAGTAGTTGCTATGTATTTGTTAAATGAATAACTCCCATTAAAAGACAAATACAAACCAAGTTAAAAATAAGGAGCTGTTGATACTTCTAAATACTTAATTTTTTTCAGTTCCTCGAGAAGTCATCATTTTTTTATGAATTATCATTGCTCACATACAGCAAGCAGAACTTTCATATTTTGACCACATGTTCTTTTGTTTTTATCATTAAAAAATGCAACTTGACAACGATTGGTCGGTAATATAATTTTGCAAAATAGTGGTGTTTGAATAACATTCAGCAGATGTTGCTGCTCTTCTTTTTATTGCTACCATCATGGTGGTTATGACCTTGCTTTTTGATCACTTTCCCATAAACACATTGCCATAGGACATTTTTGCTTTATGTTACTGATGTTTAATGATGTTCAATGTTAGATGATCAATAACACAATACTTACTCTTGTCTGTGAATTCTGAAAACGGATGTATTGTGTTCTCTTGGTCTTCATTACTTTATCACCTTCTGTAATGTGCTTGACACTCAGCACATATTGTTGCTCCTCTTTTTCTTTCTTACAATTATGGTGATCTATGTCATGTTCAATGATCAGTAAACACAATGCTTACACTTGATTATGAATTATGAACATGTGTGTACCATGTTCTGGGGTATTATTAACACTAGAATTACCAGAGCCTACGAAAAAACTCGTAATTCCGTCCCACCTTAAACTGCTTCTTAAATCCCTTCACACCTCTCCGCCAGTAAATGTGCTGATAAAGAGAAGCTTGGAGCAGCCGGCTATTCCATCCCCCCACCAATTTAGAACGTGCACGAACTTCAGCTTGATTGAGTATCTGGGAGTGAAGTGGAGTTTTAGAGTGGAAATAATAGATCGTTGTTTGGAACACACGCATTTCATGTCTGTTCCGTTTCTACAGTAATCTGTGTCAACACATTGTTAAAACAGAAACGTTTTTTATATTCTAGTAGTAGATGACAAAATGTAGGCATAAACTATATAGTGTATGAAGCCTGAAGTCCAAATAGCAAAGAAACATTTTCACAAGAATAACACAATTGCGCTTTTATTCAAAAATATAACTGCAGAAACAAAAAGCCGCCTTAACATGCGACATTGACAGGAGTTTATTGTAACTGCCTCTGTGGTTCAATAGACTCAGTCCCCTCTTGGGAAACAAGAGGTCATGAGTTCGATCCTGCGCCCCTCTGTTTTGAGAAGTAAATTTCTCTTAGTCTTAATGTTTTAGAATAAAAGCATACATTTGATTTCAGTCTTAACAGCCAGTGCAATTTATGATCCTTGTAAAGGTTAGATTTTTTTTTAATTCACTTTTCATTCTCTCAGTCGCGTTCAGAATCAATCCATACAACCCCATCTGACACGGCTGTTTTCACTAAAGACGCGCTATAGCTCTGCAGTGTATCACGATGTATACTAACACCACCCCCCCGGGTTCTGACACACAAACGCTGGCGAAGCTGCCTTCTTCGTATCTCACCGTCACTTGCTTTTCTTTTTATTCAGTTTTATTGAGTGTTCCTGTCAGTCTCCGCATGTTGCTGTATGCTGTTTCTTTTGTACTCCAGGACATGCAGAGGAAAGAATGGTAAAGACCAGTAACTTCGGCTATATGCAATCATCAGACACTCCCCATCTGCCCGTGTCGTTCAAACACAGGAACATATATTGGTGTAAAAGTATAACAAAAGTGCACTTTTATTCAAGTGCACTTTTTCCATCGCCTTTTCCTGTAAGCAGCAATGTACACACTTCTCTCTATGCTGTGGTTTCTATTACACACCTGAAAGAAAGAGACAATACATGTGAAAATATCCAGCATACAGCAACATGCGGGGACTGGCAGGAACACTCAATAAAACTGAATAAAAAGAAAATCAAGTGACGGTGAGATACGAAGAAGGAAGCTTCGCCAGCGCTTGTGTGTCAGAACCCCGGGGGCGTTAGTATGCATCGTGGTACAACGCAGAGCTATAGCGCGTCTGTATTCTGTTTCTTTTGTACTCCAGGGCATGCAGAGGAGAGAATAGTAAAGAGCAGTAAGTTCGCGCTATATGCAATCATCAGACACTCCCATCTGCCCGTTGTTTTGTTATACTTTTCAATACATTTTATACTGCTCAAACGGGCATGCTCAAAAAATACACGTGTAATGCCACAAAAAGTGCACGCAGACACTTCATTTCGCAAACAAAACAAGTGCACTTTTATTCAAAACTACCTGTATAACCGAAGAAAAAAGAAAGCAAGTTACAGTAGGCGATTGATACGACAGCTTGCATGGTGCAATGCTAAGAAGTGCAGATTTTCATTCCGTGCTATATAAAATCATCACATTCAAATATTAACAGTTCCCACACACCCAAGGACCGTCCTTCCTACATTTACGACACGTGTACTTGTTGCCGTGTACACACCTCTCTGTGCTATGGTTCCTATTACACTGAATGAGCACCTGACACTGTACTTTCTTCCCTGGGGGAAGGTCCCGCATCAGAGAATTTCCAGTTCCTGCATAAATTCACACCCGATCTGGCGCTGTTCGTTTTCAAATAATATTGCATTAGTGCGATTATATTTTCACATATATTGTCTCTTTCTTTCAGGTGTGTAATAGAAACCACAGCATAGAGAGAAGTGTGTACACTGCTTCTTACAGTTAAAGGTGATGGAAAAAGTGCACTTGAATAAAAGTGCACTTTTGTTATACTTTTACACCAATATATGTTCCTGTGTTTGAACGACACGGGCAGATGGGGAGTGTCTGATGATTGCATATAGCGCCGAAGTTACTGGTCTTTACCATTCTTTCCTCTGCATGTCCTGGAGTACAAAAGAAACAGCATACAGCAACATGCGGAGACTGGCAGGAACACTCAATAAAACTGAATAAAAAGAAAATCAAGTGACGGTGAGATACGAAGAAGGCAGCTTCGCCAGCGTTTGTGTGTCAGAACCCGGGGGGGTGCGTTAGTATGCATCGTGGTACACTGCAGAGCTATAGCGTCTTTAGTGAAAACAGCCGTGTCAGATGGGGTTGTATGGATTGATTCTGAACGCGACTGAGAGAATGAAAAGTGAATTAAAAAAAAAATCTAACCTTTACAAGGATCATAAATTGCACCGGCTGTTACAGACTGAAATCAAATGTATGCTTTTATTCTAAAACATTAAGACTAAGAGAAATTTACTTCTCAAAACAGAGGGGCGCAGGATCGAACTCATGACCTCTTGATTCCCAAGCGGGGGTTGAGTCTATTGAGCCACGGTGTCAGTTACAATAAACTCCTGTCAATGTCGCATGTTAAGGCTTTTTGTTTCTGCAGTTATATTTTTGAATAAAAGCGCAATTGTGTTATTCTTGTGAAAATGTTTCTTTGCTATTTGGACTTCAGGCTTCATACACTATATAGTTTATGCCTACATTATGTCATCTACTACTAGAATATAAAAAACGTTTCTGTTTTAACAATGTGTTGACACAGATTACTGTAGAAACGGAACAGACATGAAATGCGTGTGTTCCAAATAACGATCTATTATTTCCACTCTAAAACTCCACTTCACTCCCAGATACTCAATCAAGCTGAAGTTCGTGCACGTTCTAAATTGGTGGGGGGATGGAATAGCCGGCTGCTCCAAGCTTCTCTTTATCAGCACATTTAGAAGACAAAGGACACTGGCGGAGAGGTGTGAAGGGATTTAAGAAGCAGTTTAAGGTGGGACGGAATTACGAGTTTTTTCGTAGGCTCTGGTAATTCTAGTGTTAATAGATGGGCTTGCAGGGACCATGCTTTTATTGAAATGAACTTTTCTGCCCATCTGTAAATTGGCCATCAGGTGGCTGCAACCTAAAATGTTTTAATTTCTACAAGAAGTTATATACAGGATTACTTTTTGCTTGTCTGTGTGAACGCTACGGAAAAAAATTGACTACATATCCCAGTGGTTCCAGGAGTGTTGCTGTATTGGAGAACAGCGGAGGACGCAGAGGCTGCTGGGAAGAAGATTGGGCCTACAAGCCCTTTGAAGACGGATCCAATTAAACAAGCCGAGGTCTGATGTACAACGTCTAAATTCATTGCCTGTCTTTTCGTCACTGTCACACCCATTTGGATTACTGTTTATTGTCATAAATTACATTTCCTGTCTGGATGTATATTCTGTGTTGTGCCTGCCAGTATGAGTATTGACTGGATTGGTCTCATCTTCTTTAGAGGGAGTGCTCCAATCACAGGATTTCTCTCTCTCTCACTCATCCATCATCATCTGTTGCTGCTACATTTAGACTGTTTTATGAACTTTTTCATTAGTGTTTATCGTTCCAGTTTATTGTTGTTGAGTTGTGTTATTATTTGTTATCACTCTAGGGGAGTAATGTGGTATAATTGTTTATTTGTTGTTTGTATTTCTATTTCATTTAATATATTTCTGTACTATTGATTTAATCTGCTGTTTCAACTATGTCATTTTGAGTGAGTGTGTGCTAGTCAGGACAAGGTTGGTTGTGTTCCTGGGGTACACACTGGGAAAAACCAAAAAAAATCACTATCCCTTTAACAGTGTAAATCTTAGCATGAAAGCTAGTGTTATTCTTTTTCAGTCTTCCTAACTTATTTGCATTCTGTGATGTTATTGATGCTCAGCAGATGTGGCTTGTCTTCTTTTTTCTTTCTGCCATGTCACTTTCTCACACACTTTGCTGTTAATAAACACGTTGTTTTCAGGTCACTTTGCCAAGGTTGCTGTTACCTAATTTTTTTTTTAATTCCCAGAAGAGATCAAGCTATAAGTTTTCGGTTAAGTCTAAGATCAAGGTTCTAGTCCTAGAAGTCAAAACTCTTTAGTTTTTCTTAAAATAGCCACAATGAGTGGAAGAGACGCGAAGTGGCTAGCGTGAAGCGCACAATCGGGGGGGGTTGTGGGTTAGGCGAGCAAAGTGAATAGGGGGCACAGCCCCCTAGTTTATTTAATGTTTTTTAACCCCACATAGACATGGACAGTTTTTATGGATTAATTATTTATTTATGGAAAAATACTGCATTATTTATTTGAACATTGGGTTTTGTTAGTTTTGTTAATAAAAACACGGTTTTGTCTTTGTACCTACCCCTTGCTGTAGGCATGTGTCCTCATCTGCCTGGCTCATTTCTTTTACAGTATTGATGGTGATGGGTTCAAGAGGCTCCGGAATGCATCAGGGAACATGGAGCCTACCAACATTGTCACAAACATAATGAAGTGTGCAGAAACTGAGGGGTTTGAATACTTTCTGAATCCACTGTACTGACTGTTAACTTTCTTGGCAAAACATTTTGTTAAGTGTCCATTACCTGTTCAATCTGAAACTTAAAAGTTCTCCATACAGATGTGTATGGAGTGTGCTGACTTTAAGTATAACTTTGGTTTTGTTAACTTTGTTAATTTTGTCTATACATCTAGTCATTTTCTGTACTTTTATTTTTTTTATTCTTCCAGAATGGTAAGGGCTGAAGCCTATACCAACCTCAGATTAGGACATGGACATATGAACTACGAGGAAAGACTGAACGGCCTTTTTGGTTTAAAACAACATAGAATAAGAGGTGACCTGACTGAACTATGTAAATTATGGAAGGAATGAATATAGTGATTCCCAGGTGTTCTTCATTAAGAACATAGGAACAGGGTTGGAAACTTGTTAAACATTGAAAGTAAAATTGCTTTGGTAAATGATATTATATTAAGTAGAAAATCTGATCTGTGTCTTCTCACTGAAACCTGGTTTAGTAAATCTGTCACTAGCTGAGGTGTCACCAGATGGATACACATTCTTTCATAAATCTGGTCGAGGAGATGGCCTTGAAATAATTAATTGTGACAAAATGCAAATTCCTTCTAAAAACTTAGGCAACTTCACATCATTTGAGGCACTCATTTTAAATATTAAAACAGATTTGAGTACAATTGTAGTGCTAGTCTACAGACCACCAGAGCCATAGTCATTGTTCATGACTGAATTTGGCAACCTTTTATATGATTTAGCTATAAATTATGATAGTCTAGTGTTGATGAGAGATTGTAATATACACATTCACGTGGAAACTGTCACTTTTAGCAAATGTTTTGCTTATTTGTTAAATTCAGTAGTATTTTGTCAGATTGTCAAACATCCAACTCATAATCATAACCACAAATTAGATTTACTTATAACTCACAGTTTACATTTGCATTTATTTTCTTGGCAGATGCTTTTATCCAAAGCGATAAACAAAAGAGGTGAACATAATTTAGCAGCATTAGGCTAGGACCTATTTATTCAGCAAATGTAGTAGGACAGGTAAGAAAAGTTATTTGCCACGAGTAAAAAGATGTAATAACTAATAAATTTACACACAGATTAATAATTGATAAAGCAATTATTAAACTTACCGTAACAATAAATCATATACCAATATGAAAGATCACAAGGAAAAGTTTTTTTTTTCAATCAATTAAACAGAAATTCACAGAACAGATGGGTTTTCAATTGCTTCTTATGTACATTGACAGAGTCAGCAGTTTGGATGAAGGTGGACACCTTGTTCCACCACCTAGGAACTACACAGGAAAACATTGGAAAAATCTGGATTGAGACTTGATACCATGCAAAGTTGGTATCATTAGATACTCTTCCTTGGCAGATCTGAGTTGGCGAGAAGGAACACAGCACCTCACCAGTGTCTCCATATACACAGATGCTGACCCACTGATATTGATTGAAATTAATTTGTGCTGCCACAGGGAGCAAATGGAGTGACCTGAAGAGAGGAGCGACATGTAACTATCTAGGCTGGTTAAATAGCAGTTGCAGTAGTCCAGATGTGATAAGACCAAAGCCTGGACCAGAAGTTGTGCAGCATATTCCATCAGATAAGGTCTGATGTTGTAGATGTTTTACAGCATGATCCAGTAACAAAATAAAAAAGTATAAATATGGTCAGAAAAGGATAGCTGCTCATCAGACACCCCCCCAAGTTTGCATACTGACTTGGCAGATGTTAGCGACAGTGATACAAGCTGTACAGAGATGGGGGAGTTGAACAGACTGACTGGCCAGGATTACTTGAAGGATGAATTTTGCCAGGTCGAGCTGTAGATGATGGTCTTTCATCTAGGCTGAGATATCAGTAAGACATGCAGAAACTCTGGCTGATGCCATTTTGTCCTTAGGAGGGAACGACAGGTACAGCTGTGTATCATTAAGAGAACCAATGGGATTAGATGATGGAGCCCAGTGAGGTGGTGGGTAGAAAGCTGAGGTGGGTGTTAATGATGTGTATATTTGCAGAGATGAGTGAGGGGGAGATGGCCTGAAGGAGATGTGAGGGGATACGGTCAAGTAGACAGGAAGCGGGGTGGTTGGAGAGGAGGTCGGAAACATCAGTGGCAGAGAGTATAGTGAATGTGGAGAATGTTGAGTGATGCTTTAGAGGATACATGATGGGTGACAGTGAGGGTGAGAATTGACTACTGATAGAATCCACCCTATCCTGAAAAAATGTCTAAGTCATCAGCAGACAAGGAGGTTGGGGGAGTAGGTGGAGGAGGGTTAAGAAGGGACATGAAAGTGGAGAACAGAGAGTGTGTGTTAGTGGAGCTATTAATTCTTGTCTGAGAGAACCTTAGAATGCTTACCTTAGCATTGATAGTGGCAGAAGATAAGGATGCTAGATGGGATTGGTACTTATCCAGTTCTGCCTGAGCCTTTGACTTTCTCCATTTCCTGCCAGGGACAGAAGGGTCTTTTGTGTGTAGGCCTGAAAGAAAGATGACAAACATTGTCAAGACAAGAGGACAGAGTCGAATATAGAGGGTATCTGTGGCAGTATTGGTATCAAGTGAGGAGAGGTGGTCAGGAGGAAGAAGAGCATAGTAGAGTATGGAAAGGAAATGGGTGGGAGAGAGGGAGTGGAGGTAATGGCAGAAGGCTACAGTGAGGGGAGGAGAAGAATAAGGGAAGCAACAGAGGACTGATTGAAAAAGTAGTCAGATGTGATTGAGAAGGAGTGGCATTTAAGGGAGCATTTGAGGGAGTGCAGTCGCATTGAGAGAATAAAGTCAAGCACATTGCCAGCCTTGTGAGTGAGTGGGTGTGGAGCTTTGCACTGTTGAAGAAGGAAAGAAGAGCAAGAAAGTCAGCAGCAGGAGGCCTGTGCATGTGAATGTTCAAGTTCCCAAGAATCAGAAGTCTGAATTATAATTAGAAGTTTGAATTAGAGAATTAGAAGTGGGCTGCCGTCATCTGGAAAGGAAGAGAGCAGTCCATCCAGCTCATCAAGGAAGTTCAGAATTTAAATATTACTCCATTAAATGAAGTTATTTCTGATCATTACTTAATTATGTTTGATTTGGTTCTGTCCTTACCAATACACTCACAGATTAAAACAAAGACAGTGTGACATCTACATTGTAATTCTGCTTCAAAATGTATAAATACTTTGAGTAAGTCAAGTGCAATCCTAGAAAACTATTTTCATCAGCTAACACCAAATTATAATATTACCTTGAGAGATGCTCTAAATGCAGCGACTCCCCTTAAAACAAAAATGATCAAAGCACATAGAAACTCACTTTGGTTTAACGAGAGCACTCAAGCTCTTAAATAAGAGTGTTGAAAACTGGAGGGTAAATGGGGAACAACAAACCTGCAGATCTTTCAAATTGGATTGATAGAAAATTGTTAATAAATATAAAAAAGCTCTCTTTAAAGCTCACTTAGACTACTTTTCTAAAACAATAGATAACAACAATAATACTTGTGTACTATTTAGAACAATGACTAATTAAACAAATGGCTTTTCATATCTACAGTGCAAAATACCAACAGACATTAGCAATTCAGACTTTATGTTATTAATAAAATTAAAAATACAAGATAACAGATCTCAGCATCAGTGCAAACTGCATACTAACTTGGCAAACCCTCTCTCGCCATACATTCAGCACTTTAGAAATTTCAGGGAGTCTTAATGTAATGGGCTAGATCTCAGTATTATAAAGAAAATAACATTTCGGTGTGTTGCTTAGAGTAATGGGCTATAAACCAGTGTTTTAAAGAAAAGGCAGAATGTCTGGAAAATTCTGCTACAGGTTATTGCCGATGGCTATCTACAGGACATAAATATTTACCTGTCTTGCTAAAGAGTTACCTACTTCGAATAGTCAGACTGCTTTGATTTAGTAACTACATACAATGTGGGAATACAGAACTGTCTGCTTCCTTGGAAAGTTGAGAAAAAGTCAAAGTGGAAAGATTACCTACCACAAATTGTGCATGCATATAATTGTACAAGACACGAATCAACTGGCTATTCACCATTTTTCCTCTTGTATGGCAGAGCTCCAAGATTACCTATCGATTTGTTTAATCTTACAACTGACAATGAGGAAACAGACAGCCAGGACTTTGTGCAAAAATGGGCAACCAAGATGAAGGAAGCTTACCAGATTGCTGCAGATAACAGTCGGAAAGCATCGGCCAAGGGTAAGCAGTATTATGACCGTACAGTGAGGGGCGCTATTCTTCAACCAGGTGACAGAGTCTTAGTCAGAAACCTATCTGAGAGAGGAGGCTCAGGAAAACTCTGTGACTACTGGAAAAAAGAGGTATGTCGTATTGTGGAGAGAATTAAAGACAGCCCAGTGTATAAGGTACAGCCAGAAGTCGGTAGCAGAGTACCCCGGATACTACACCGCAACCTCCTTCTGCCTGTCAATGACTTACCTTTTGAAAAAGACACTAAATCGAACACAGTAAAAAGGAAAATGCAAAGACTGGCAAGAACAAAGAGTGAGACACCAGACTCAGCGTCTGATCACTCCGATGAGGAAGCAGAAACCTCATATGGTCCCCGAAGGGGACACTTTAAGAAGATCGGCTCGTACTGTCAGACCCAGAGAAGTATTCACATACCACAGACTGGGGCAGCCATCATACCAGCCTTGGAATCCTGGTGTCCATGCAGTTATACAGAATCCTATGTATCTGTTGCCAAGCCACACAATAGTGTATCCAGCATACCCAGGATTTGATTATTATCTAAGACCACTAGTTGAGACACAATAGACACTGAACCAAAGGCTGAGCCTTTGGTGCAAGATGTCAGGAGACATCTCAAAAAATAGGGGAGAGTGTAATGGGCTAGATCTCAGTATTATAAAGAAAATAACATTTCGGTGTGTTGCTTAGTGTAATGGGCTATAAACCAGTGTTTTAAAGAAAAGGCAGAATGTCTGGAAAATTCTGCTACAGGTTATTGCCGATGGCTATCTACAGGACATAAATATTTACCTGTCTTGCTAAAGAGTCACCTGCTTCGAATAGTCAGACTGCTTTGATTTAGTAACTCATCTACATACAATGTGGGAATACAGAACTGTCTGCTTCCTTGGAAAGTTGGTTTTTAATCAAGGACTCAAAGTAAATGTGTTTACACTATTTGTTATGCAGAGGAAATTGGCTTGCACCATTGTTTTCACTGATTGCCATGTTGATTTATACAGAAATTGAAGTATATATATATTTCTGGAAAAAGGAAAAAAAAAAAAACAGAGAAGTATGGTCTGAGACTCGGGACTGCTGTCTGTTTCTTTTATGTTTTACACCATATCGCTGTGGCTACACCCTTTAGCAACAGTGGCTTGTACCTGGCCCAGGTTCCTCTTGGCCTGAGGTCGGTAACATTAACATTAATTTCTAATATGAAGCCTACTACTTGCTCCCTAGATCCAGTGCTAACAAAACTAGTAAAAAGCACAATGAATGTTCTTGCAGCACCTATTCTTAGCATTATCAATAGCTCACTATTGCATCTTGCAGTACCTGATGTACTAAAAGTGTCAGTCATCAAACCATTACTTAATAAGTCAGACCTAGACCCACATATACTTAATAATTATAGACCCATATCAAATTTACTCTAAAATACTTGAAAAAGTAGTCGCCAATCAGCTTCAGTCACTCCTTACACATCACAATTTATTTGTGAAATTCCAGTTTGGCTTCTGCACTCGTTATAGTACAGAAACTGCAATAATTTGTGATGTTAACAACATTCAGATATCCTAAGGTTAAGGAACTCAACTATAATTATGTTGTTAGACCCAAGCACAGTGTTTGACACCATTGACCATTCTATTTTACTACACAGGCTGGAAAATGACATTGCGCTCATAGGCAATGTCCTTGCTTGGTTTAGTTCTTATTTATCAAATTGAATCCAGTTTGTACAGAAATGTGCTGACAGTACTCCATCATTATATACAGTAGTGAGATATAGTGTCCCACAGGGCTCAGTACTGGGACCTTTACTGTTTTCATTTTACATGCTTACACTGGGAAGTATCATTAGCAAACATAATGTTAATTTTCACTCATACTCAGATGACAACCAGTTATACCTTTCTTTTAGACCAAATGCCACTTCCCTGGTATTGCCCTTAATTGGATGTGTTAGTGATTTAAAAGAGTGGATGGATGAGAACTACATATCTTTAACACTGATAAAACAGATGTTAATTATTGGAGGGAAAGATGCTGATCACAACAATATTTTGTCATCATTTAACTCAGTTGGACTCACCACTAGTTTTATTGAGTTAGCCTGCTATCTAGGTATTATCTTTGACTCTAGCATGTCATTTAAATCACTCATTACAAAAATGCCCAAAATATGTTCTTCCACCTTAAAACTGTTGGGAAATTAAGGAGTTTTCTAAATATGCAGGATACTGAGAAATTAATTCATGCATTTATTTCTAGTAGGATTGACTACTGCAATGCGGTGTACATTGAATGTTCAAATTGTTCTTTATACAACTTTCAGTTTATTCAGAATGATGTCACAAGAAGTATTATAAGAACAAGAAAATATGAACACATAACTGCAATTCTTAAATCCTTACACCGGCTCTAGGGTAAGTTTAGGGCAGATTTCAAAAATCATTACTAAAATGATATTGGAAAAGGGATTTATTTCTGATCCAATCCAGATCTTAAATTCAGGGATGTTTTAGTAGAATCCTGAGTTTACATACATGGCTTCAATCTAAGTGCAGCTCAGAAAATGTAAAAATTATTTTCAATTTTAACCTCTTTTGGTAACATGTAGAATTGTTCTGACATGATGGTGTGCATCTGAAAATGTATGGGGCTTGTATTTTAACATCAAGAATTTCTTCTGCTTTACCATCAAACATTCACTTTACACAGCCCAACTGAATTTACTAGTGAAACCTACTTGCTTCTCATTTTTCATCACTTCTGTGGACACATAATCTTTAACTCAGTCCAGTACTACTGTTGTGTTCAACAGCTACCTCCAATGCCACAGCAAAATTTTTGTCCCTACTAATATTAGACGTTGAGTTTTTACCCCAAGATAAAAACATTTCCTTAAGTAAATTTGGATAATTTAATAACTTCACCCCGCCCCCGTCATTGCCTTTCAAACTTGTGTTGCCAATACAGTGACTTAGCTTAGTATGGCACATTTCAACGTAAGATCACTCACAACTATGACTCTTTTGTAAGTGACCTTACTTTAGACAATTGTCTGGACTGCATTGGTCATGAATGTCCAGCATGAGTTGTGCAATCTAAACTATCAAAATGTTTACGCAGTAAGAAAAGGGAAAAGATGTGGGGATACTGCTGCAATATTGTAAGAGATGACATGAACAAACACAATGATGCTACTGTGGGAGCTTTTCCTCATTTGAGGTTTTGGTAGTAACCAAACTAGCAATCAGTGCTTGTAGTAATTTTTTCTTGCCCCCCTGAAACAAATTTGTTTTTATATCTTTCTGATTTGCCATCAGTTATCATCACAAGATATAACAGTATCCATCTAATTTACACCTTAACAACAAGGATGATGTAAATGCCATAGAGTTTATTAATCTAATACATTCTATCAATTTTACTCAAATCACAAACATGGCCAAAGATAACATACAGTTATGTCATAGAGAAATAAAACTGTTGTGTTGTCTGGAGTGAATATCACCATTATGTATTTTTTTAATGCAATGACTCAAAAAGAAGAAGAAAATACAGCACATTAACAAGAGGTGTGCTTAATTTCAGCATTAGCTATAAACATTTTAGAGCTATTAATGGTGTTGGAAATGCCATTCGATCTTTCTTTCTCTGTAAATGTTCTGTTGACAATTTTAAAAATATGTTGAAAACGACATTAGATTTTGTACCACCAGAAAAGATAAAAAACAAAATAGTTTTTCGTATGATACCTTGGAAAATGATATTACCTGCAAACTTAAGAAAGAACAAACACATGAAGCAGAATAAAGCAGAATAAAAATAGTGAAAAACAAAATTATAGATCTATACTAACATTCTCAAGGAGGATAAAAGAGCCCTTAGTAGAGAAAGACATGCCTATTTCTCTAAATATTTTGCTTACTATGGAACAATTCAAGGATATTGTTTTCTACTATTAATAACTTGATTAAACAATTTCTGCAATTGACTGGCAAAATCAAGGCGCTACACAAAAATGTGAACAATTTGCTTTATACTGTACTTTCATAATACTGTATAACATCTGGCATGGTGCAGACTTTAAATGTACAAGATTTAGATAGTCCTTCAAAGCCACCTAGTAATAATATGAATGTTTTTCCAAAAAAGTTAGGAATATAAAAAATGTGGTCTTACAATTTAAGTTCTCTGCTTGCTGTCTTAAAATTGTTCAAAGTACTTCATGAATGTCTTTAATTATTTATCAGACAGTAACGTCAATATTGGAAATTGTTCTTTCAAAACTGGATCTTTTGTAGATGCACTGAGAATGACTGTAGGAAAAAAAGTCTAAAAGTATAGTCTAATAGCTCTTTATATACTGCTCAAAAGAATTAAAGGGACACTTTTTAACCAGAGTATAGCATAAAGTCAATGAAACTTATGGGATATTAATCTGGTCAGTTAAGTAGCAGAGGGGTTGTTAATCAGTTTCAGCTGCTGTGGTGTTAATGAAATTAACAACAGATGCACTAGAGGGGCAACAATGAGATGACCCCCAAAACAGGAATGGTTTAATAGGTGGAGGCCACTGACATTTTTCCCTCCTCATCTTTTCTGACTGTTTCTTCACTAGTTTTGCATTTGGCTACAGTCAGTGTCACTACTGGTAGCATGAGGCGATACCTGGACCCTACAGAGGTTGCACAGGTAGTCCAACTTCTCCAGGATGGCACATCAATACGTGTCATTGCCAGAAGGTTTGCTGTGTCTCCCAGCACAGTCTCAAGGGCATGGAGGAGATTCTAGGAGACAAGCAGTTACTCTAGGAGAGCTGGAGAGGGCCATAGAAGGTCCATAACCCATCAGCAGGACCAGTACCTGCTCCTTTGGGCAAGGAGGAACAGGATGAGCACTGCCAGAGCCCTACAAAATGACCTCCAGCAGGCCACTGGTGTGAATGTCTCTGACCAAACAACCAGAAAGACTTCATGAGGGTGACCCAAGGGCCCCATGTCCTCTAATGGGCCCTGAGCTCACTGCCCAGCAGCATGCAGCTCGATTGGCATTCGCCATAGAATACCAGAATTGGCAGATGCACCACTGGTGCCCTGTGCTTTTTACAGATGAGAGCAGGTTCACACTGAGCACGTGACAGAAGTGAAAGGGTCTGGAGAAGCCATGGAGAACATTATGCTGCCTGTAACATCATTCAGCATGAGCAGTTTGGTGGTGGGTTAATGATTGTCTGGGGAGGCATATCCATGGAGGGTCACACAGACCGCTACAGGCTTGACAAAGGCACCTTGGCTGCCATTAGGTATCAGGATGAAATCCTTGGACCCATTGTCAGACCCTATGCTGGTACAGTGGCTCCTGGTGCACGACAATTCCTGGCCTCATGTGGTGAGAGTATGCAGGCAGTTCCTAGAGGATGAAGGAATTGATACCATTGACTGGCCACCACACTTTCCTGACCTAAATCCAATAGAACACCTCTGGGACATTATGTTTTGGTCCATCCAATGCCACCAGGTTGCACCTCAGACTGTCCCGGAGCTCAGTGATGCCCTGGTCCAGATCTGGGAGGAGATCCCCCACAACACCATCTGTCATCTCATTAGAAGCATGCACCGATGTTGTCAGGCATGTATACAAGAACGCAGGGGCCATACAAAGTGCTGCGTACAATTTTGAGTTGCTGCAATTAAATTTTGGCAAAATGGACTAGCCTGCCACATAATTTTTTCACTCTGATTTTTGGGGCGTCTTTGAATTCAGGGCTCTGTAGGTTGATCATTTTCATTTCCATCAAACGATGTGGCATCCTTTCGTTCCTAACACATTACCCAGTCTATATCAGTATAGATATCCAGGAGGATTTCTTTTTCCCATTGAGATCTGATGTGTTTTCAAAGTGTTCCTTTAATTTTTTTGAGCAGTTTATATTAATTATTGGCCAATAATCATCCTCGTTCTTCTATGTAAAATACTTAAGAAGGTGATTTTTAAACAACTGAATGATGTTTTAAATGAAAACTATATTCTGTAAAATATTATTCTGGCTTTTGTAAAATAAATAGCACTGAAACCACTTTAGTAAAGGTGATTAATGACCTTAGACTTAGTAGTAACAGAAACAATATACTCATGCTTGTTCTTTTGGACCGTGCTAATAGCAATAATAGTGCTGTATTCAATACAAATGTCCACACCATCTTAAAACATGGGTTGGTCTTTCTGATAATGTACTTAAACATATCTAACAGGTAAAAAGTTTTTTGTAAAATTAGGTGATCATGTACAGTAAATAATTAAACATCTGTAATGTGAAGTTCCACTGGGGCTGATCCTTGGTCCTCTCTTGTTTTCTTTGTACCTTCTTCCTCTCATTAGAATTGAGCACAGTGTTAATTTGCACAGCTACGCAACTGATACTCAACTATATATCTCAGTATCGCCTGAAGATCCAAATGCTCCACATCCTTTGATTAGTCGTATAAGTAGCTTTACAAAGTGTATGTCATTTTTTTATTAAATGAGGACAAAAGACACATTTACTTTTGGACTCCGGAATTCAGAAGTAGTTGTTAAACTCAAAGTTTGGCCAGGTAATCCTAACTACCAAATCAAGGTCAAAAATGTATATGTTATGATTGATTCTGACTTTAGTTTTTCTTCTAATATAAGCAATGTTATATATACTATATACACATAAAAATGTCTGTTTCCAAATTACGATAACAGCTGAAGTCCCACCACTTTTATCTTTGTGCTATTCAGAAAAATGGATTATGGATTTGTCAGCAGTAGTCTCGATTGTTGTAATGCTCAGTACATTGCTTTACCAAAGAAATATATTTATAGACTGCAACAATAAAAAAACAGAAAAAAATACAGCAGCAAGAATTTTGACCAGAACCTAAAAAAGAGATCATATAACTTCTGTGTTGGTCTGTTGGATTAAGAATTGATTTTAAGATCCTTCTTGTTTTTATAGTTTTAAACAGACTAGCACCTGCATTTAACACAGAATGCATTTGCAAGTACACCCCAGGCCTGCTTTTAGATAATCTGATGCCAATTTACTGTATATTACAAAAAATAACATTCCTAAAAATATTAGTGAATTGTCTCTTGATATTATTTCATAGAAAATCAAAACATATATGTTTACTCATAATTTTAATTGTTTTATATTATGTTTTTAATTAATTTTTTATATTGTTTTGATTTGTATTTAATTGGTTTCTCCTATGTTTTAATGATGTTTGTTCTCTTTGTTTTGTATGTCTTTAAATATATTTTTTCTTCATTATTTTTTCCTTCTATTTTTACTACGATTGAGTTTATTTAAAATTTTTTCTATTTATTATTTTTTTAAGATTTCATTGTTTTTATTCCTTTCTTTTATGTAGGGATGCTGTTTGATATAACAATTGAATCAATTAAACAATTAAACAATTAATACATATTGTATTTTCTTTATTCATTATAATTTTTATTAAGCAGAAATAACTAAGTGATTACTTTCTGATACAAAACAGTAATCACTTGCCTGGCATATTAAATTATTCCATTTAGTTTATAGAAAAGTAACAGCAACATTTGAATAACCAGTGTTTCACTCAACGATTCAATGTAAGCTTTTTTATTTTGAGCCACATCAGAATGCAAATTAATCTAGCACTTTGATTGGTTCCATCAATAATGCTGTCTTTAAAAATGATATGATAGTAAACCTTTATTGCTTTTATGACTATTAGATTCAGTAGTGACGAGCAAACACCCATAGTTTGTTTGACCATGGGTTTGGTGAGATCATGGAAATGTTCATAAACTTTGGCAAAGTCCACAAAACACATTGAAGTCACTCTTTCATTAATATTATTTAATAGGGTCTCACCTTGATTGGAGGAGGAGGGGTGGCAAGAGATCTCTAAGGTTTGTTTTGAGACTGTAGCTGGGCATATGACTAATTTTGCATGCAAATTAGCCATGCACTGCTAGTTATATATATTCAGTGGGTGTACTCATTATGGCCAGCTAGGGTAACCCTCAATTGAGAATACTGCAAGTTTTATTATATAGGCTTTTTCATCTTATTTTTATGCATATGGAATGGAATTCTGGCTGGAGTGCTAATTATTTTGTGACATCAGGCATATATCCAGCAGATTGGAAATGATTTTACAATATATACGTGTGAAGGTTCTATGCATGGCTGCTACAGTTCTGTGATATCATTCTGGTCTTGCAAAGCATCATGGGGCATTGGGACAAATATATTTGCATAGCTAGTTGGCAACATAGGTTTCCAGAGAAATATTTGGGCAACAAAGTCCCAGTCAAACACAGCATATTCACAGTGAAAAATGCTTTGCCAAATTTCTTTGATCAACACTATTCATGAGTGAGAGAAGAAGGGAGTGAGAGATTGACAGGCGGATCAGACTGTGGAAGTCGCAATGGTCTGTCACAGTGAAGAGAGCGCTGAGTTGAAAAACAAAGATCTTGATTTAAAGGTCAATCTACAGTATGTCCTTGTCCTCACCTTTGGTCATAAGCTTTGGGTAGTGACCGAAAAAACTAGATATCATATGCAAGCAGTAGCATTGAGGTTCCTTCATAGAGTGTCTGGCCTCAGGCTGAGGGCTGATACTTCACTCATCCATCCTGGGTTTTAACCACACACTACACAGAGAAACATTTCTTACTATGCCACTGCATACCCAAAGTGGGGAATTTCAAGGAGAGACTGGTTATGTGTGTGCCAGAATGCTGAATGAAGTGCTGAATATAACAGAACAGGTCATCAATGCATAAGGGTGACATGGAAAAATTTCTGAAGTGCATACAGTTTGTTCATCATGTTACTTTTGGTTAATGGCTCTGGCACGCCACCTTTTTCCTATCTTTCCTCTTAAAGTCAGTAACAGCAGTGTTGCAGAAAATACTTGGTAGATAAAGAAGTGTTTTGAGCCATTGTTATATATCAAATCCAAGCATGGGCATCCTTTATTTACATCAATAGTTAGAGCCCCCATGTGCTTTGTTTAATGCAATGTGGCACACTGAAGAAATCTAACAGAAAGCTTCCTTAAATCATCTAGATTCATATAATGACTACAAAGCATTTCAATCACACCAATGAGCATACAGATAAATGGTATTCTCCAAAAGCACCCCATTTCCATTATATATTGTGTAAAACAGTTAATTATTAAGAGTCATGGATATATGCCTGGTTAAAAGAAATTAGACTTCTTGTAAGTAAATATTATCAGTGAAAAAAATATTAGTTAAATATTATATAAAACTTCATTTTCTAATTTAAGCATACTGGTACATCTCTGTACCAATTAAGTCAGAATGTCCTATTTTAACAGGCAAGCAGTTTCATGCATTTTTTTCTTAGAAGCGGGCATTAACAGAGTGTAATTTTCTCTGCTGTAGCATTATTAGGAAGTTACGTTGAAACATTCCAACACTGATTAAAAGCTGTCACCTACTGACTAGTAGAATATCTACGTGGTGATTGAATAAGCCACAAGAAATATAACTGTGTTTTAGTTGCTGACCATTTATACATGTTTTGCATTACAGTCTGTGCAGTGGCTTTACTCGTATGTGGTAAGTATAACAAACCCTTAGAGAGGGAATGAGGAGTGCAGATTAGAGCCACTGTTACTCTGCATTGAAAAGAGCCGATTGAGCTGGTGCGGCCAACTGATTATGATGCCCTCTGGGTGCCTCTTTGGGGAGGTTTTCAGGCATGTCCAACTGGAAGGAGACCTCAAGGCAAACCCAGAACATGCTGGAGAAATTATATCACTCAGGTAGTTCAGGAATGCCTCAGTATCACCCCTGGAGGAGTTGGCAGGGAAAAGGGATGTCTTCACTTAGTTTACTGCCCCTGCGACCCAGACCCAGATAAGCGGCAGAAAATAGATGGATGGTTGGTTCAAGGGACACTCTTTTTTATTAACTCGTTTTTTCTGCTCAAAAGAACACAATCTGGGCACTTAAATCTGATGTCTTATAATGGATTCTCCTTCTCTTTGTGGTTTGAGCAGCCTAAATTTAATTTATGTCATTTACTGTCATTTTGAATTACCATCCATTTTTACTTCTTTTACTGTGGCATAGCAACATAACAAATGTACAACCTATGAGATATTTGCCGTGATCGTGCACTGCCCATAAAAACCAACCAGGATTCATATTTTTCTTTTAAAAATCTTTGGATTGGATAGGTTTATAATTGTAAGGATCAAAGTGGAGTTGGGTGTGTACTGGATATTGCATTGCTGTGTGTGTCTGTACTGTGAACATATTCACTTTTTCTGTTATTAGGCATATTTTTTTTTCTCATATGTTCTAAGGTCCGTGTAAGGTGTGCACACCGGCCAAGTTTATAGATCAAAGTCTGGTTCTCCAAGCAGCCCCTGATTGAGTGGAGTTTGCAAGCTCTCCTTGCATATGTCTCAGAATTTCTGTAGCTTCTCCAGTTTTCGTCCCCATGTATGTTAATTGGCATCCCTAAATTCCATCCATCCATCCATTTTCTATCCCACTGAATCCGAATACAGGGTCACGGGGGTCTGCTGGAGCCAATCCCAGCCAACACAGGGCACAAGGCAGGAACAGGACAACCCACCACAGGACACACACAAACACACACTAGGGCCAATTTAGAATCGCCAATCCACCTAACCTGCATGTCTCTGGATTGTGGGAGGAAACCGGAGCGCCCGGAGGAAACCCACGCAGACACGGGAGAACATGCAAACTCCACAGGGAGGACCCGGGAAGCGAACCCAGGTCTCCTAACTGCGAGGCAGCAGCGCTACCACTGCGCCACCGTACCGCCCATGCATCCCTAAATTGTCTGGTGCAATTGACTTGTGCGTGATGTTTCCCTCTTAGGTTCTATTTGCATTGGCCATAGTAGGTTAAGAAAATGAATAGTTAGACAGACAATAATTAATATACCTTTTATTTCTTGTCAAATATCAAAAGTTAGTCTCATCAACTTACTGCTGTGCTCTTTAAGGAACTTTCCTTCCATCTACTTTCTGAAAAAATTTAATTCAGGTCTGGAGTTGTTAATTAACTTAAATTCACATGTTTAAAAGTGGAAATTAATTAATAATTTCAGTTGTAATGCTTGCTGTGAAAGAGTTTTCATTAAAAACTAAACCTGCCTGAAGTGGTTTCTTATTCCTTTCTTGCCAACATGCTAAAACATTTATTAGCATAGTCATGTCATGGCACTTAGATGCAGGCTATGTTCTGGATTCAGTGTTCTCTCCACTAACATAGGTTGAAAATCCTTTCTGATTTTTCTTTCCAATGGAAGTTTCTTAAAAAATTAAAACTGTTTTGTGTGGGCTTAAACAATACCCTTTTATCAAATAGGTTTGTTTTTTATTTAATTTTTGCGCTTGCCTTCCATCAAATTAGTTGGCCAATGCCATTTAAGGAAAATCGATAGGATAATTTTTATTGGGTATCCTGACTTAGTAAGCTTTAAAGCTTATGCCACTTTACGAGATTGTTGAAGGTGGACTGGCAAGTGTATATACAGTGGTGTGAAAAACTATTGGCCCCCTTCCTGATTTCTTATTCTTTTGCATGTTTGTCACACAAAATGTTTCTGATCATCAAACACATTTAACCATTAGTCAAATATAACACAAGTAAACACAAAATGCAGTTTTAAATGATGGTTTTATTATTTAGGAGAAAAAATCCAAACCTACATGGCCCTGTGTGAAAAAGTAATTGCCCCCTTGTTAAAAAATAACCTAACTGTGGTGTATCACACCTGAGTTCAATTTCCGTAGCCACCCCTAGGCCTGATTACTGCCACACCTGTTTCAATCAAGAAATCACTTAAATAGGAGCTGCCTGACACAGAGAAGTAGACCAAAAGCACCTCAAAAGCTAGACATCATGCCAAGATCCAAAGAAATTCAGGAACAAATGAGAACAGAAGTAATTGAGATCTATCAGTCTGGTAAAGGTTATGAAGCCATTTCTAAAGCTTTGGGACTCCAGCGAACCACAGTGAGAGCCATTAACCACAAATGGCAAAAACATGGAACAGTGGTGAACCTTCCCAGGAGTGGCCGGCCGACCAAAATTACCCCAAGAGCGCAGAGACGACTCATCCAAGAGGTCACAAAAGACTCCAGGACAACGTCTAAAGAACTGCAGGCCTCACTTGCCTCAATTAAGGTCAGTGTTCACGACTCCACCATAAGAAAGAGACTGGGCAAAACGGCCTGCATGGCAGATTTCCAAGACGCAAACCACTGTTAAGCAAAAAGAACATTAGGGCTCGTCTCAATTTTGCTAAGAAACATCTCAATGATTGCCAAGACTTTTGGGAAAATACCTTGTGAACTGATGAGACAACAGTTGAACCTTTTGGAAGGCAAATGTCCCGTTACATCTGGCGTAAAAGGAACACAGCATTTCAGAAAAGAACATCATACCAACAGTAAAATATGGTGGTGGTAGTGTGATGGTCTGGGGTTGTTTTGCTGCTTCAGGACCTGGAAGGCTTGCTGTGATAGATGGAACCATGAATTCTACTGTCTACCAAAAAATCCTGAAGGAGAATGTCCGGCCATCTGTTCCTCAACTCAAGCTGAAGCGATCTTGGGTGCTGCAACAGGACAATGACCCAAAACACACCAGCAAATCCACCTCTGACTGAAGAAAAACAAAATGAAGACTTTGGAGTGGCCTAGTCAAAGTCCTGACCTGAATCCAATTGAGATGCTATGGCATGACCTTAAAAAGGCGGTAATGCTAGAAAACCCTCAAATAAAGCCGAATTACAACAATTCTGCAAAGATGAGTGGGGCAAAATTCCTCCAGAGCGCTGTAAAAGACTCATTGCAAGTTATCGCAAACGCTTGATTGCAGTTATTGCTGCTAAGGGTGGCCCAACCAGTTATTAGGTTCAGGGGGCAATTACTTTTTCACACAGGGCCATGTAGGTTTGGAATTTTTTTTCTCCCTAAATAATAAAAACCATCATTTAAAAACTGCATTTTGTGTTTACTTGTGTTATATTTGACTAATGGTTAAATGTGTTTGATGATCAGAAACATTTTGTGTGACAAACATGCAAAAGAATAAGAAATCAGGAAGGGGGCAAATAGTTTTTCACACCACTGTACCTTACGCCATATTATTTTGCTCTTTGTTTTTGTCTTACCTGAAAATTATGTACTGAACACAGGACATTAACAGTTTATTTAACCAAGATTTTTTTTACTTGGTTACCTTGCCAACTAACCATAACCGTTTACTAAAATTAGAGTAAGTTTATAAATATTTAATCTTCTAGTGTAGCACATGAAAATGAAACAGGTATTCTTGATTCAGTCCTCAAAGGTTTTCACTGACATGGTACTGGACAGTGTTTCCAACATAATTATCTGTTAATTGGATTTTAACAAGTTTCCAAATTCCTTAAAAATCATAGTAGTTAAACTACTTTTAAACAAAAAGAACAAAAAAAAGAAAATCTAAACACATTATCTGGCGCCCTGCCCAGGGTTTGTCTCCTGCCTTGCGCCCTGTGTTGGCTGGGATTGGCTCCAGCAGACCCCCTTGACCCTGTAGTTAGGATATAGCGGATTGAATAATGGATGGATAAACACATTACACTAGTTTTAGGCTATGTCTGCACTACTATACTTTCATCTTAAAACAGTGTTTTTAAACAAAAATGATCTCCATCCACACTATTGTTTTCATAATATTTATGAATACAATAAATCCACAATAAAACAACTGAAAATATATATGATATAAATGTTTGCCTATACCAGACATGTGCGCATTTGTGGAACCAGGAAGAGAAAGTGTCCTTCTTGAAGGGGTGCTTACGACGATCAGTAAAGTAGTTGCTTTATGTGCATATATTCAGCATTCAGGCCTTGTCAAACAGAGATCAGATACATGCACATAAGCAATGAAACAAGTGCTGTAGAAAACAACTATTCTATGTCAGCCATGTTGGAATACATTTTTATTTCATGAATGGCAACCAATCATGAAATGAGATGCTGTAATGAGCAAGATCCATTCAGGGAAGGGCCTTGTAATAAGTACAGACCTATCAGAGTGCGATTAGATTCTGCATTTTCAAAACTCTTTTTTTTCACCCATCCCCACTGCAATGCTGAGCCAGCATTTTCAAAAATGTACACCTCTGGACAGTGTTTACAAAAGTCTCTGTTTTCAGGGTTGTGTGGAAGAAAGGTGATAACGGAGACTAATGTCTGTGTTTTTAAACAAAAATGTAGTAGTTGGATGTAGCATTAGCATTTTTACACTGGCTACCCATGTTCTATAGTATTTACAATATTTTAAAATAGTAATAATCGTATACAAGACTAAGCAATCTTGCACCTCGTCATATTTGGGAGAGACTTTTCTTTTATATTCCTAATCATAATCCTAGCTGCTTTTACACTGGTTTGCTCAAAATTTGAAGAGTGAAGCATTACGACCCAGTGAGCTTTTGTTTTTCTTTAAATTTCTGTCCATTTGACAACAATATTGGTTAATTAAGCTGGAAATTTATTTTCTCCTTTTTCAGACATAAAATATCTTTATAAATAATTTTTCTTTGTTTTTTACTTTCTTTTTTATAACTATATTCAGTTAGCTATTATTATTGTAAAAAGCTTGTGTATGAAAAACATGCTGTATGAATAGATTTTGTAGATTATTGGCAGAAATAATAAAATTATTAACATGTTCTTACTTTATTATACAAATGCAATCTTATTAGGTGGTTTAGTGTGGCCATTCAGAAGAATTTAGGCCTATATGTAACTTTTCAAAAAATCTAAAATGCTGGCTGTCCCATTTTCAACAACCTATCATGTCATTGCCATCCCTTAGTGCCACACAAATCATTATTAAAAAGATGGAAATAAAGCAAAATATCACAAAGCTATTTGCCACTTCAGTGATTTAAAAGCAAGCCTTTTGTCTTTATTTTGATCTTTCCAAGTTTAATTAAAAAAAAAAACGTATAATCTTTAAGAAAAAATTAGACTGCAAACTTTAAAAGGCTGTATTTTTTATTATTTTTTAAATGTATGTATTCATTTATTTGTGTTCTGAATCACATATGTTTGTTTGAGCCTCAATTTTTTACTTTATAATCTAAGATAAGAATACCACTAAGTATACTGAAGATTAGTTTTTCAAGTTTTAGATGTCTATCAGAACACAATCAATGGTCCAGAAAATGGTTTGTAATAGTAATTTAATGCTTTAAAACAAGATCCTGATGCCTGATTAGTATTCTGCCTGGTTGTTATTTATGTGGAGTTTAAGAATGATTCTATTACTCCAGATTTTCTTCAAAAACATCAAAGATAGGCAGGCTTGGTAAACTGTGGAATTAAAAATGACCGTGTTTGAGTGTGGGATTTTGCAAATGTGCCCTATCATAGACCAGTGATGATTTGGGGGCTCTGCCCCCTTAGGGCCTAGATTATGCTACGTAGATTGAGAATGTTGTGTTTTTAATTTAAGATTGTGATCCTGATATTTACAAACTCTGTCTTTTCAACTTAAAAATAAGGTATTATAATGAGCACAAATCTAAATTGCATAGTGTGAGACTTGCCTTCTTCAAGTCACTAGTTGTTGAATTTACCATTTAGCCAATTTTAATAGAGCTTTGAGCAAATTATTTTCCATGAAATATGTCATAAACATATTTTTTTCATCCTTGTTTTAACCATATTCTTGAAAAGCTTATCCATCCACAACTGAACTCTCACTTAGTGTAGAACTGTCATGAAATAATTAGTAAGGACGATGACTCTTCCAACATCCTAGGAATAAATTCATCACTGAATTAGTAGCAGTATGAGCTGGCATTCCATCATTCCAATGACAACTTCAGCACTGGCTGCAGGGAAGCCGATAAAACTAGTTCAGCTAAAGCCAACGGTCCTTCTAATGATGGCGAGTTACAAAACGAGAGATGAAATGGGCAAAAATCCAATGGGCCAGTGCTGGCAATATAGCATTGGAAATGCTGTGGCAATAATGCAACTAAAGCAATTTTATTAACCCTTTCTTCTACATTCTGTAGTAAAATTTGTCTTTTTACCACACATGTCTAATGTTGCTCACAAGTTTTATTCTAACAAACTAACCAAGGTCTAATATCTTATATAATAGTTAATATTTCCTCCTTTGCCTTTTTTTCTCCACAGTGAAACCATTTGATCTCTAAACAGCAGTGTTCTTAAAATACCAAGACATCTATCACATAGACTTTAAGATTATGTCAAATATCTTCACGTCAGACAAAGGAAATGGATAATTATCCTAACATGGTACAATTTTTTTTCTGCCTGACTTCTTCATTAAGAACTAATGGTCAGTACCTTCTTTCTTAATATCATTAAAATGTACCATACCATTTTATTTATGTTTCTTTTCTGCTTCTGTCTTCTCCCTATGGATTTTTTTTTTGTTTCCTGTCAAAGTTTCTTCCATTCCTATGTCCTCATCTATTGTATCCTAGCCAATCTATTGTGACTCACTTTGTTCTTTTTTTCAGATTTCTCTTTTTATGAAGTCTTTTCCTATCATATTCTTTGGTGCCTGATCTGGACCCAGCTCTACACCTTACCTTCTGTTTGGAGCCCATATGCTGTGGTAGGCCTGAAAACTTAGTGTGCCTTAAATACAAGTGCAAATTGTATGCATTTTTCTGATTTTGTTTTTTCGTCTAAATTATGTAGAGGTCTCACCTATCAGACTTGATTATTAGACAAAAGAAACACAATTATACTTTTTATTTCATAGAAACACTAAAAACAAAGCATTTCAACACATGTACATTCCAAGAAACCTGGCTTCACATTGACTGCAGCAGCTCCCATTTCAGATTAGAATCAAGTTGCAGGTTATATTTAGACAACTTAATTCAATGACATGTCTGTAGATCCTTTTTTAGATCATATTCACCGTATTGTCAGCCTCTTCATATGATTTGACTTATGTTCCCACACAGACTTTCTCCCTAAAACGTCCATAATTCTCCTAGCCTATCAGAGTAGTATATTCCTGTCAGTCCTGGGATTTTTATAGAGTGGTTACCAGCATTGTACATAATTCCTCCAGATGTGGCCTCACTAGTGCATTATACAGTTTAAGCATAACATTTGATTTATATTGAACCATTTTTACTATATACCGTATAACAATATATAATAACATTCTGTTTGCCTTTTTATTTGCTTCTGCACATTGCCTTGATTAGTTGTTGTTTTGTTAATGAATAGCCATATGTCTGGTTTTCTTGTATTTATAATTAATGTTCCTTTCCCTACATGTAGGACTTTATCCTTGTATACATTAAATTGAATTTTCCAACCACCCAGTTCTGACAATTGTCCAGGTGTGGTGAGATGAGTACAGGGGGGTGTTTTAATGCTTTACTTTATTAATGATTTTAGTGAATTTTAGCACAACTCATCAGCTTAATGTGCGCTGGATCAAGATGCAAACTAAATATGACAAAATTACAATTTAAGCAGCAGCAGCTCAGTAATGAATGGGCACCAGCTGGGATTCAAGACAGATTAAAAGGGGTGGGTTAGTGCAGAGAATAAAGAAGTTTTGTTCAGAGAAGTATTTTTTTCATCCAAGAGAAATGAGAGGAAACAATCGCTTTTGGGAAAAGGTCTTAGAGAGAAAGAGAGAGAGAGCAGGATAGGCAGCACTGTCTATGCTGACAAGTTAAAGAGAGCAAGGCCGAGAGCAGTTGTGGAGATTCTGTTGCATGGATATAATCGAGTTTGTTGAGCAGATGCGTGAGGCCACAGGAGCTTGCTGGAGGTGGGAGAATCAAGGAGTGACAGCATCCATGCGAAGGGACAGGCTGAGGTGACAGCTCCAGGAACTACAGGATGAGGTGACAGTGCAGGTCTGTGTTGTGGCTTCGAGTGTAGATGGCTGCGTTTTTGAGATTCTGAATGTCTTGACAAGGATAGAGGGAGATAGATAGAATGAGAAAGCGATTGGGAAGATATTACCGATTGACCTTGCTGATTTTAAATATATTTATTGGATTATTCAATTACTCTTTTTATTTTACTGCTATCTTGCACCTTTTTGAACACTTTTGTTCTTATTGCTTTAATGAACTTTGCTATTATTATTAAGAAAGACACTTGCTTGTCTGCTTAATCGCCCTGGTCCATCTCGTTCATGACTATCAATGTTCCTGAATGGTAGGTTGTGCCAATGGCTGTTGTAAGGGGTTTTACTGCCCCAACAGTATTTACTATCTTTCTGATTTTGATGCCCTTAGATGTATTTTAAAAGAGTGATTGACCAGGTGATAGGCGAAAAAAATGAGCTTCCAAAATACATGTTTAGAGGAATCATGCTAAGGTTAAAAATGTCTGATTATCAGGTGTGATCTAAACTAAAACAACTGTGAAGTCGTAACCAAAAATCTTTGAAAAAGAATATGTGTGAAGTCTTTTGCAATACATAAAAGCTTGGATATTCATATTACAGTGATAACATCTTTCATAGCAATTACAGCAAACCTATTCCAATTGCGGCCCACAGGCCACGTGTCCCACAAGCAACCTCCAAGTGGTCCATGCTGTGTCCCTGCCAGGGATCCAGACTGCAACTAAAAAGGTCTCAAATGCAACCAAAAATAGGCTTTGGTGATTATCATTTCTGCTTAGTTTGCCAGTTTGTGAATTAAATCATTGAAACTTTAAACTAATTATATTGTAACAGATGCAAAAGGCCATTTTGTTATTGTTAAGCAGATACTCTGTTAACATATATGTCAGTATGGGCTCCCTTTGCATATCCCTGAGCTGCAGTAAGTCTAGTTTTTATGTGGTGCTGGGTGTGAGAAAGTTGCACCAAAAAGACGTCAGTCTTGGAGACATGCATTGGAAAATATTTCTAAGTACAAGCCACTTCTGATGGGTCAGCCATGTATTCCAAATGGTGAATTTCAGTGAGATGCTGGTTATGCTTAGGCCAGAATAATGAACGAAGGGCTGAACATGATGCCACCATTTATCAAAACAAAAGGTAGGAATGTAAAACATTTGAAATTCATCTACCCTTTATATAGGTCCCCTGTTATAAATTTATCTGTGACCTATGGAATTCTGTTGCCCATTCTGATTTGGCACAGCACATGAAAGTGTGATTGTCACCAATCTCCTTGTGTTCATGCATTTTTGCAAGCAATTTCTCTTTTGATATAATGCATAACCCATGCAAAATGTCAGCCTGTCCTGTCCGTCAGCAAAAATGAATGAGCAGTCACCTGCATTTCAAGGTTGAAAGTGTATTACAGTTGCTTTACTGGGGTGATTTGTAATTAATGACGGACAGTAAACTTAAACTGTTAAAATGGTATCAAAAATGCAAATTTGTTAGTTGTTACTTCAGTTGTTATGGCGTTAGCATTATATGTCCTGTTACCAATAAATTCTTCAATAGGAGCTATTCAACAAAGAAACATGGAAAGTAAGATTTAGTAAAAATAGTAATAGAAATAATTATAATTAATTATTCATTTCTTGACATCCAAGAACTCTATTACAAAGACGTTTTAAAGACATATCATTAAAATAAATGTACCAGTCTACTTTCATGCTATACATGGTGCCTTGCTCTTAAACATTTACTCAGGTAGTTTATTGCTGGGGTTGGAGTAAACAATTTCAACAGGAAAGGCGTTGTTGTGGAACTCAGATTTAACCTCTGTCATACGAGTGATTAAAACCTTGTTCTATGAAAAAAAATACCTTGCCTGTCATGACCACCACCCATTTAAACTGGGGGAGGATCTCATATTTCAAAACAGAAACAAATGTTATTGCTAATACTGTGCACTTTTTTGATTTTGTACACTTTGAGACGTGCCTGTTTCAGATGTGAGCAAAATCTGTTCAGTTATAATTTTTTTTTTTTAATACATTTTTGATGTGCCTGTGTCAGATGTGAACAAATGTAAAAGGGAAACAATAAATAAACATTACTTGTTTACTTAGGCCAACTGAAATTGTAATTGAATTGCCCTGAATTACAGAGATGTCACACATCATGATGCCCCTGATTGTGTAGACTGCAATCAACATTTTGCATAACAAAATGGGTCATTTCTGGTGTGCATTTGAAATTATCCTGAGAGGATTTGATTTTAGTATGGATTTACAGTAACAAGGCTCTCTATTGGGTTTAGTGCTGCTGTAGTGTACACTTAACGGGTGTACTAATAGTAATTATAATAATAATTAATTACATTTATATAGAGCTTTTCTTACTATTGAAAATACTTTGCATAGACAGAGGGGAATCACTGTAACCACCAGCAATGTAGCATCCACCTGTATGATGTGACAGCAGTCATTATTGTGCCAGAACGTTCAACACATATTAGCTATTTGTTGGTGAAGGGCTGAGAGAAATGGCCAATTAGAGATTATTGATTATTGTAGGTGATTATTAGGGAAACAGAATGAACAAGGTCATGTTGAACAATTTAGCCAGGACATCAGGATAAACCCTACACTTTTCGAAAGATGCCCAGGGATCTTTAATGACCACAGAGAGTCGGAACCTTGATTTTACATCTCATTCCGATGACAGTGTCATATTTACAGCACAATGTCCTCATTCCAAAAACAGAACACAGGTTAAGCTCCCCCTTGTGGTCTCTCCAATACCTCTTCCAGCAGCAACCATAGCTTTTCCTAGATGTCTTCCATCCAAATATGCTTAGTTTCAGGTGGGTGATCTGTTCTGAAGCACAGGTGTTGAGGCTGCAAATACTAGCAAGGACAGTAGGTGATTATATGCCCAGGACCCACACTTGTAGCACTTGATGACTGGAGGAAATTTTTCCTTTGGACATGCTGCAGTGCTTCAGGCCAGTTTAGACTTGGCGGCAGTTGTTTTCTTCTTTCCTTCCCTCAGTCTCTGTCCAAGGTGGTTGGGTTTCTTTCTATGATACTAATTAAGTGCACCTTGGTTTTACACATCTGGCATCACACCAACCTTGCAAGAGACTCAGGCATACCATTAACTAAAAAATCACACATGGCAATTTAAATGATAAACTCTTTGTAATTCTCATCCAGTTAGAGCCACCAGGGTACCTTCCCCAACAGGTCTAAGGCTTAAGCTCCCACCATATGTATGCTGTCAAACTATCAGTCATAACATTTGTTTTTTCCCACATATCCTGGGTGATGCTGTAGTATGCGAGTATTTGCTTCTTAAAAGTTTCATATTCAGCTGAAGCATCCATATCATAATACACTTTCTGAGGTTCACCTGAGAGGAAGGTTTAGGCCAGTTACGTGGTTTATTTATAAAGATGCAAGTAAGTCTTGGTCCATTATCTCTCCCAGGAAATCCTGCCAACTATGCCACTGTTGTAAAGAAGAGATAAAATAATCAAAAGAAGAGTTGGGGTACCATGGGTGACCCAACTTAATGTCCAAAATTTAGTTGTAATGAAAGGAAAAAAATCAGGTTATGACATCATGTTGACATAAACAGGTTTTAACTCTTCAAAGAAATTCTCTTTTCTCAAGTGTTTGGTCAGGTCAAAAATCTCCTGATCAGGTGACCTTAAACAGGGAGGCGGACACAGAAGGGATGGAGCTTTTGTCTAGTTGAGAGGAAGTGACATAATTTTTCCTGTGGATTTTGAACCTCCAAACTAGATACAAATGTAAATTGAGGTAAAGACAGAGTTACATTTAAATCCTTCCCTGTAACATCAGATGTCCCAAACACCCAGTGTTTGACTATATATATATATATATATATATATATATATAGTGGCAGTAGGGGGCGCTAGTGCTCCATTGAACCTTCAGGTACCACGCTAGACACCAGGTAAAAGTCCAAGACTCTTTATTTTTCTTTAACACAGTGCACCAAGCACCCTGCACACTACTCATAGATTTAAATAAACAACACAATAATAATCCCTCCTACTCGCCCAGACACTTCGCCCTCCTACCTCTCAGCTCAGCTCAGTGTCTGGACTGGCCCATTGTCCTTTTATAGCCCCTGACCTGGAGGTGTTCCTGTCCAATCAGACCACAGTCCCTTATTCCTTCAGGTTCAAGGTAAACAGTCCTTTTCTTCAACCCGGGAGCACATCGCTCCTTCGTGTCACGTGACCGTGAGGTACTCTCGTGTTATAGGGCACATAAGAGCCCACAAGCCCCCCTACAGTGACTCCCGGTGGCCCCCAAGGTATCCAGCAGGGCTGTGTATAAACACTACATAGTCCATGAGGCCCTGCTGGAACTCGGGGCACGATCCTGCTGTCGGGAGAGCTCCTCCTGGCGGCCTGGGGTGAGGGCCGGAGCACAAAGCCGGCAGTCCTCCACAATTCCCCCCCTCAGCAACGACAACTGGGGAAGAGCGTTCAGCCCCGCAAGGGATGTCCTCCTCCAGGAGGACACGTCAGCCGGACCCTGGCTGCGTTGTCCATGTCTCCCAGTGAACCTTGGGGGAATGATGTATCCTTTATCCGCCCGCTCCCCTGTCCTCCGGGAACAGTCTCGCCACTCGTGGCCCAGCCGACGGCAGTTGTAACACCGTCGATGTCCTCCTGGGTGTCTCCCTCTGCGAGACCAGAAACACCTTGGGAATTCTGTCAGCATCACCTCCGCCCCTTTCTCTGCCAAGGAGGGGTTTATGGCTGCTTTGCTGCTCTGAGCCCTTCTCTCTGTCATGTCAGGAGACCCACGTTTTATTTTCGGGATCTCCTGCTTAATCTGGGGCTTGTGCTCAGCGCGAGGCTCTCTTTGGAAAAAAGCTAGTATATATATATAGAGGTAGTTTTTTGTAGAAAATAATTCGTCACAAAGACAAAAACAAAGTTTTGGGGACCGTCCCGTATATTGTTGTCCAGACAATAAGAAAAAGAAGCGATTCAAATCTTAAAAGTACAATGAATGATTTTACTGGGAACAAAATGGCGGTTATATAACAGAAGAAGATCATATGACAGAAAATGGTTGGCATGGTGTGACGCTGCAGCAGGAACCGGAAACAATGTCATCATGATGGGCCGTAAGTGAGGTGATTTTTGGGAGCCGGAAGTGACGTTATTGCAGCCATTTTAGAACCCAGAAGTTGTGGGGATTATTTTTCTTCTTGATTTCTGTTGATGAAAAGAAGTTCAGGTAAGTACCACGTGACAACCCCTTATCTTGCGATATTTCACTCACCTTTAGGCTCTTTCACTGCCTCCTAATTGCACATGTTTGACATGAACCCACCCCCCCAGTCCAGACCCCTCAGGTTGGGCAACCAGCACCGAGAGGTTGTGGACACGAGAGAGAGCATCTGTGTTGGCCTGCAAGGAACCCTTATGATAAATGACACTAAAACGATAAGGTTGCAGCTCTAAGAACCACCTAGTGATACGTGGTTTAGACTCATAATGAAGGGACATCCACTGTAAAGCAGCATGATCCATCACCAGAGTAAACTCACATCCCAATAGGTAGTACAGTACATTAAAGGTGTGATAGCCTACTTGATCGCCAATGCTTCTCGCTCCACCACAGCATACTTGGTCTCACGTTCCAACGATTTCCGGCTAAGGTACATAACGAGCTGTTCAGCACCGACGACGCACTGGCTCAGCACGGCACCCAATCCTGTGGCCGATGCGTCGGCCTGGAGAATAAAAGGAACAGAAAAATCAGGGGATTTCAACACATGTTCTGACGTAAGGACCAAATTTTATTTCACAGAATGCTTTATCAACCGAATCGTCCCATTCCACTTTTAAAGGTGCTTGTTTCTGTGTTAAATTAGATAAGGGCGAAGCAATTTCAGAGTAATTTGGTACAAAACGGCGATAGTAACCCGCCAACCCTAAAAATGCCTGTACCTGCTGCTTATTTATCAGACGGGGCCAATTCATGATGGCATCAACTTTATTACATTGTGGTTTAACAATTAATATGAAGCCCTGCTGATGCTAGTGTGGAGAGCACTGTTTTAACCTGCCATACATGATCCTTCCATGTGCCAGAATAAATGACTACATCATCTAAGTAGGCGGCACTATTGGAATTGTGGGGCCGTAGCAGTGTGTCTACCAGACATTGAAAAGTAGCTGGCACCCCGTGCAAACCAAAAGGAAGGACCCTGTATTGCTAATGTCCACTGGGTGTACTAAAAGTGGTTTTCTCTTTAGCGGAGTCCATTAAGGGAACTTGCCAATACCCTTTAGTCATGTCAAGAGTAGTTAGGAATCGAGCATTCCCTAACTGATCAAGTAAATCATCCACTCACGTCATGGGATACGCATCGAATTTAGAGACCTGATTAAGTTGTCGGAAGTCGCTGCAAAACCTCCACGAGCCATCAGATTTAGAAACTAAGACAATTTGACTAGACCAAGGGCTATAGCTTTCTTCAATAACCCCTAGTTCCAGCATTTGTCTAATTTCCAACTCCACTTCCGCTTTCTTTGCCTCCGGGAGCCTGTAAGGTTTGTCTCTGACAATCACTCCAGGGTCAGTAATAATGTCATGAACAATCAACGCAGTACATCCAGGTGTCTCGTCCACAACTTTAGGGACAGACAAGATAGCCTGTTTGAGATCTTGTCATTGTTCAGATGTCAAATCAGGACCAAAATTAAGGTGGGCACATGACGTGAAAAGAGAACGAGGTTGACTGGAGGAGGGATCAAGATCCCTGTCCTTCCACAGTTTCAGCAGATTAATGTAATATACTCGTTCACTCGGTCGACGATTAGGTTGCTTAACCAAATAATCCACGAGTCCTTTTCTTTTCTTTATTTCATAGGGGCCTTGCCAATGTGCTAACAATTTTGAATGGGAGGTTGGGACGAGCATCATTACACGATCACCCAGGACGAACTCCCGAATGGTGGTGTTTCTATTATAATAACGGGACTGCGCAGCTTGTACTTTTTCCAAGTTGTCTTTTAAAATGGGTCTAATTTTCTCTAGTCTATCGCATAATTGTGCGATATATTCAAGAATATTTGAAGTAGGGAGGACCTCCTCTTCCCATCCTTCTTTTAACATATCCAAAAGCCCTCTGGGTTGTCTTCCATACAACAGTTCAAAAGGAGAGAAACCTGTAGAGGTCTGTGGGACTTCCCGGTAAACAAACAAAATGAGAGGAAGCAACTGATCCCAGCTTCTTCCATCCTCGTTAACCACCTTACGTAACATCTGTTTCAAAGTTTGATTAAAACGTTCTACCAAACCTGTCAGTTAGGGGATGGTAGACCGACGTTTTCAGATGTTTTATACAGTGTAATTTGGCTATCTCCCTGAACGTCTCCGAAGTGAAAGGAGTTCCTTGGTCTGTTAAAACCTCTTTGGGGATCCCAACATGAGCGAATATCCCTACTAATTCCAGTGTGATGTTTTTTGTATTAGCTGAGCGCAATGGAACAGTTTTTGGAAAGCGAATGGCATAATCAACTAACACTAAAATATATTTAAATCCTTTTAACGAGGGTTCTAAGGGTCCTACGAGATCGATCCCGACTCGTTCAAATGGGATATCAATAAGGGGAAGGAGAACAAGAGGAGCTCGAGTCCGTCTTGGCATCTGGCGAAATTGACACTCCGGACAGGAAGCACAAAATCACCAGACCTCCTCATTTATTCCCGGCCAATAAAATCTGAGTTTTATTCTCTCTAAAGTTTTATCGGAGCCTAAATGGGCTCCTAGAAGGTGAGCATGTGCCATCTCACAGACTTCATCCCTGTGTTCTGCCACTCTATATAATAAATAATTTTTCATTACAAAGAACGGCATCGGTGGCATGGGATCTAGAGTTGCATAACCCTTGGTGGACACTACAGCATTCCTAGCAAATTTTAAGGAATCATCGTTACACTGGAGGGGATTGTAGATCGCCCATGATGGTATTTAAAACGGTGTTCAGGTCCTGTTCCTCTGATATTCTTGAAACAAAATCCTGCCGGCTACGGCAATTGTGGTAGTTTTTTGTAGAAAATAATTTGTCATAAAGACAAAAACAAAGTTTTGGGGACTGTCCCCGTATATTGTCATCCAGACAATAAGTAAAAGAAGCGATTCCAAGTCTTAAAGTACAATGAATGATTTTACTGGGAACAAAATGGCAGTTATATAACAGAAGGAGATCATATGACAGGAAATGGTTGGTATGGTGTGACGCTGCAGCAGGAACTGGAAACAACGTCATCACGATGGGCCGGAAATGAGGTGATTTGTGGGAGCCAGAAGTTGCGTCATCAAGGTTGGCTGGAAGTGACGTCATCATGGCCATTTTGGAACCCGGAAGTTGCGGGGATTATTTTTCTTCTTGATTTCTGTCGATGAAAAGAAGTTCAGGTAAGTACCACGTGACAACCCCTTATCTCGCGATATTTCACTCACCTTTAGGCTCTTTGCCTCCTAATCGCACATGTGTGACTATATATATATATATATACTGTATATGTATATATATATATATATATATATACATATACATATATATATATATATATATATATATATATATATATATATATATATATATATATATATATTGTGAACCCGGCCCGGACACAGACAGGCGGACATGTTAATTTTCACCACCACACGTTTTATTTTTACACTATTTACAAAGTTAATTGTCACTCAGACACAGTACTGTGCACCACAAACCCCAACACACAGTCCTGGCCACTCAATGCCTTCTTCTCCGGGCCACCTCCACTCTCCTCTCGTGCCTCGTCCTTCTTCCACCCGACTCCAGCCTTGAATGAAGGGAGACGGCCCCTTTTATTCATGTCCCGGATGAGCTCCAGGTGTCCCCTGTTGGCCACAACTTTTCTCTTCAGCATCGTGTGAGCTAGCTTCGCAATAACTTGCAGCATCATAAGCTACACTTGATTAACGCGGTAAGTGTTCGGCAAGGCAGCTGAAGCGCTGCATTATGGGATCTGTAGTTTATTGTGTTACCAGCGCTTCATATACCCGGGCCATTAATAACAATAATACAGTATATAAAATGATCTCGGGCCGGATATAATTACACGCCGGGCCTGATGTGGCCCGCGGCCCTTGAGTTTGACACATATGGACTAAATAGAACTGAGTGTTACTAAGTGTTGCTGTTATCAAGGATTTGATTATCATTATTTCTTTCAATCAGGTTCAAATTTGTAGGATGTGTTGTGTTCAACTTACATTCCGTGTTTGTCAATTGTTGTAAAGATGACAGGTTTCATTCATCAATTCGTTTCTTACTGCATCAATAAACAGCTCGTCTTCTTCTTTATCTGAGACCTGACACACTGCATGCACGGGTTTTTTACACTGTCTTCCTTTAGCGGGACATTAACTTTTTCCACCGTGTGCTTTGTTTCCGCAGTAGCTGGATTTATGAATATGCTTGTATGTATCAGACGCTTCATATTTTTGCTGCCTTTTCAATTGTGTAATTCGGTTTTGTTCAGCGCTCTTTGGAACTGTTGCTTTTTATCTGTGCACTGCGTCAGTTCACGTGAGCTGTTCGGTGTACATGCATCGAAGTTTCCCAGCTGTGCTGGTGCCATCTCGTGCTATGTCCATGGCTGTATTTAATGTTACCTTAGCCCTGGCACTTAAAACTTTCTCTCACAGTTTCGCTGAGTTTGTGTCAAACACCACCCTGACCATCTCATCTTCCTCTCCATTCACACAGTCCTTAACCTGTGAATATTTAGTGGGAGTTTGCTATTGGATTGCTGCTGATGGACGGCCTTATATGGGCAGGCACTAAATTAAAAACGCCAGCGGCAGCCTGTCTATGAACTTAATTTAAAGTGTAGGTTTACATCGTGCTTTGTTTCCGAAGTAGCAGAACTCATGAATATGGTTGTATATGTCACTCGCTCGCTTCTTATTGCTTCGCTGCCTTCTCAATTATATAATGCATGTTTTCTTCAGCGCTTTTTGGAGGTCTTCCTGGTTTTCCATGTATTGCGTGATTACGTGGGAGGCGTGATGATGTCACACGAAACTCCGCCCCCACGGCGTTCAAGCTCATCTCCATTACAGTAAATGGAGAAAAACAGCTTCCAGTTATGACCATTACGTGTAGAATTTCGAAATGAAACCTGCCCAACTTTTGTAAGGAAGCTGTAAGGAATGAACCTGCCAAATTTCAGCCTTCCACCTACACGGGAAGTTGGAGAATTAGTGATGAGTCAGTGAGTGAGTGAGTGAGTTAGTGAGTGAGTGAGTGAGTGAGGGCTTTGCCTTTTATTAGTATAGATATATATATAGATATAGATATAGATAGATATATATATACATCTTGTCACGCACGCACGAGTAGGACCTTAAACCGCTTCGAAAGACGTTCGCCGGCAGGGAGTGGCAGGGTACTAACCTCTCTCCTTTAATGTCTTCCCGGAAAAGAGATGCTCCGCCATCATAAGCCTTCCCGCAGTACGTCTAATTCCGCCCTTCCTCCGCCATCTTTCCTGACGTCAGCAGTCCCCTCCTCCCTCACAGTTCCTTCCCAGCATTCCTCCACTTCCGGCTCCTCCCCTATAAAATGGCCGCCGACGCCTCAGAATGGCGTCGCGCATATGAACTGTTTTGTTTATATTTGACCCGATTTTTGAGTTATTGAATTGTGGATTGTCTGCAATATACGGGGCCGGAAAACCCCAAACCTTTATGCTGTTTGTTGTTACATATCTTACACTATATATATACATATATATATACTCAGCAAAAAAAGAAACGTCCTCTGACTTTCAACTGTTTTTACTTTCAGTAAACTTAATGTGTAAATATTTGTATGAACACTAAAAGAGTCAACACCATAAGACATAAACTAAAAATGTTTCACAATGTGTCCCTGAATGAAGGGAGGCTCAAAATCAAAAGTACCAGTCAGTATCTGGTGTGGCCACCAGCTGCTTGAAGTACTGCAGTGCATCTCCTCCTCATGGACTGGACCAGATTTGTCAGTTCTTGCTGTGAGATGTTACCCCACTCTTCCATCAAGGCACCTGCAAATTCCTGGACATTTCTGGGGGGAATGGCCCTAGCCCTCACCCTGCGATCCAACAGGTCCCAGACGTGCTCAATGGGATTGAGATCCGGGCTCTTCCACTGCGAGGATGATCAGCTGTCCTTCCTGTCTCCCTGTAGCGCTGTCTTAGGCATCTCACAGTGCGGACATGGCAATTTATTGCCCTAGCCACATCAGCAGTCCTCATGCCTCCCTGCAGCATGCCTAATGCACGTTCACGCAGATGAGCAGGGACCCTGGGCATCTTTCTTTGGGTGTTTTTCACAGTCGGTAGACAAGTCTCTTTAGTGTCCTGCGTTTTTAGAACTGTGACCTTAAATGCCTACTTTCTGTAAGCTGTTAAGGTCTTAACGACCATTCCACAGGTGCATGTTAATTGATTATGGTTAATTGAACAACACTCATATCAATGACAAAACAATTACATTAACAATCATGTTACGTTATTTTTTAAATTTTTCCTTTTCTTTTTCATACCTTCTTTAACACACTACTTCTCTGCTACGAAGCGCGGGTATTCTGCTAGTATATATATATATATATAAATCCAAAGAGGACTGTTTCATTTATGTTAGGTAGAATGCCCAGAGGGGACTGGGCGGTCTCATGGTCTGGAATCCCTACAGATTTTATTTTTCTCCAGCCGTCTGGAGTTTTTTTTTTTCTGTCCCCTGGCCATTGAACCTTACTCTTATTCGAAGTTAATTAATGTTGATTTATTTTGTTTTCTTATTGTGTCTTTTATTTTTCTATTCTTTATTATGTAAAGCACTTTGAGCTACTGTTTGTATGAAAATGTGCTATATAAATAAATGTTGTTGTTGTTGTTGTAATATTGTGATAATTTTCACTGCACTTCATCCCCCGGTGCAGGTCTTTTAAACAGCATTCTAATGCAAAAGAAAAATAACCTCAGAATAACAAATGTCAGTTCAGCTGCTGCCATACTGTATAACACTCTAATAACACATTTCTGTGAGTCTTTACAGCCAGTTCACTTATTTCTTGTCTTGTTCTGACTAAAATAAAACTTTTATTTGCTCGGTCTCCTCCTGCCCGTCTTTTGTTCAACTCAGCAGCCCAGATGCAATTCATTAGTGTGGTAATGAATTAGTCATATTTAACCCTGTGTCATAGAAAAAAATATGTGATGCATGCAGAATTAAATATCAAATTGTCCTACTTTGGATCACCATATACTGTACATTAAACAATTACTTATTCTTCAGTGTTGGAAATGCTGATAGTAAAGGTGATGCAAATTTGTTTCATGCTGCAATCCTTTTAAGTCCTCTGTAAGTGTTTTTTTGGGTGTTCTCCATGTATTCATTTTTTCGCAATGTGTATTGTATGAAGTGTGTGCTGTAGCACAGATATTTTAAATGTTTATATATATGGTTTATATGTTATATACCTTTTGGTAATGCTTAGATTGTTAACATTATTAGAATAAACTATGCATATAATAGCTAAGAGGTTTTACCATTAACAGGAACTTGGCAACTTTTTTATTTCACCACCTCTTTCACCACTTCTTTGCAGTTCTAGTAACATGCAACTATCCAAAGTTTCATAAAGTTATTGCTCTATCTATGCATATACCATTTTTCTTTTACATTCATGCTTACTGATTATAAGGATTTCATAATTATGGCACCTTGTTTAATGAACTATATAAAATTATAGTTAATTATAGGATATAACTATATATTTATTTATAGGATACAACATTTAAACTATAGATGTACTGGTTAATGTTACTCAACACAAAGAATGAGTATACTAATACAATATTAAATTTCCAATTCAATATTTTCCAGTCACTGTTATGACAATTTCAAATTCTTTTCATAAGCCCCAAAGTGAATAATATTTACAATAATACTGCAGTTTGTCTTGCAGCAATAGTCTTTTTTATATGATATAATGTAGTTTCAAGAATGTGTGATAAGGATGGATGACTTAATGTAGTGTTTCCAACTCTGGTTCATGAATTTGATAATGTTTATATATATTTTTTCAGTACTCTGCTTAGTTAAATGTGAAGGAATGCATAATAGCAAATCCTCAATTACTGATGTGGTGCTGTTAACACCTGACTATGCTGTCCAACAAAATGTCAAGCCAAATTAATATTTCTCAGAAGATTAATTTAAGGTATTTGTAAATGCATTTAAGATGTCTTAAAATGTGTTACAGGTATTTGAAAATACTGTAACAACCCGGCAGCAAGCGCTGGCGGAGTGACGCCTCATGGTAATTTATGTAAATAGTTTGTGGGGAATTTATGGGTAATTTATAAAAAGCTTATTGTATGTCGACATTTACGTATTGTCATTTGTGTTGTAAATAATGGTGTGTTTGTATTTAATTGGTTGGGTGGGTTTGGGACATCGCCGTCCGGGGTTATTTATTTTGTAAAAAGTACCAATTTATTGAAATGTGTCTCTGTGCGTGACCTTGGCAATGGCCGAGCAATAATGTTGAGCTTTTGTTTCTGACTATCTTCTGTAATAAAAAGATACAACAGGACAGAGCTGTTTTATTGCTAAGATTTTATCTAAGCAAACTACCGAGACACTCGGAGTCGTGCGGTGTATGGGGCACGAGTGTTCTCTTTCTTAAAGAGCTGGGTGCAGTTGCGTGCATGACGCTGGCAAGCCGCTAGCCGACAGCTTCGAGAGGTGCACGGCAGAGTTCGGCTCGAAATCTTAAAAGACTCCTCCACGGGTCGCTACATTGGTGTCAGAAGTGGGAGACCAGGCTGTTTAGAAGACGCCGTCATGGAACAGAGTCTTGAAGAAATAGAGCGTGCCATCTCGGAAAATAGCGTTATGTTGGAGCGCCTGATCAGCAGAACTGCACGGAGAAAAAGGACAAACTGGCCTGAGGGTGCCAGTATTCCCCGGACAGTGTTGCGATCTTCTAGGCACGGCCGAATGAACCTGTAGCTGCCGCAACGACACCCCAAATCACCAGTCGGCGGTCCTCCCCACACGGTCACCCGCTAAGCTGCCACGATACAGCGGGTTGGCGCCCCTGGAGCCATACCTTGCACAAGTGGATCTGGCTGCTCTTCACAATGGTTGGAGCTGCGAGGAAGCTGCAACACACTTGGCCCTTGCCTTGGAGGGTCCCGCACTTCAGGTACTCATCGACCTGCCGCCTGAGGAGTGTCGTGATCTTCAGGCCCTCACCGATGCTCTCACCCGTCGTTTGGACAGAGAACCTCAGCGGAACACAGCAGGGAGGAGCTGACAAACCGACATCGGCGTGAAGGTGAGAGTGTGGGAGCATTTGCAGCTGACATCAGGGTCTATGTACGGAAAGGTTACCCTACTTTCTCGACAGCAGCAAGGGAAGAACTCAGTCTTCATGCTTTCCTGCGGGCCTTGCACCAGAGCGTCTTCGTCAGCATGTCTGTCTGTCGTCGCCCAGACATTTGAGCGAGGCACTACGGGAGGCTGAACGGGCTGAAGAGGTACTACAGTTTGGGTCTCCGCACGTCAATCATCACGCCCAAGCCGCTATCGAGAGCAGTTGAGCGAGTGGTAGAAAGGGACCAGCCTGAGGGTGTGGAGGTCAGTCGCCCAGCCATCATCAATTCCCCGACAGAGACAAAGATCGGACCGCTGTTTCCGATCGCGGAGAACCAGGGCATTTTGCCAGGGACTGCCCTGCTCCAAGTCCCCTGCCTCGTACAACATCACCTTCGGAAACGACTTGAGTGAGGCCGTGAGGGGACCCTCGCTCCAATTTTCAGCATCCCTCCGCAATGACTGCCCTAAAGTGGGGCTGTGGGTTTTCAGGTGGACTATACCTAGACTGCATTATAGACGGACGGCCATGCAGTGCCTTAGTGGACACGGGTCCACTATTTGTCTATTACAGAGAGGAGTGTTGCCCAAACAGCTGGTCCTCTTCCAAAGACTGGACTCCTTCTAACATCGAACTGCGCGGTTACGGGTGAGCGGACAAAAATGCCGGAAAGAAACTATTGACTGTAGTAGTAGGGACGAGCCAGACCAGCCACGAATTCTGGCTCGGGACATTAAAGACAAATGCATAATTGGGTTAGACTTGCTGGCCCACTGGGGAGCATGTGTTGATGTGTCCAGGGCCATCCTCTGCGTAGGTAATGAGACTGTGTCGCTCAATCGGGCTGGAATCATCCTGGAAGGGCTGTTAGCTTGGATTTGCCTGGACACCACGGCTCACCGGCTCCCGACCGTTGTTCGGAAGATGCAGGGACTGAAGAGGACCCCAGGAGAGTATTGCAGCTCAGACCAGTGCTCCCCAACGGTTTTCCTCACACGACCACCCATCCACTGAGGCGGTTGCTGCTGTGGAGGAATTGGGCCATCGAAGTGTTGAACAGCTGAGCACGCCACAGCAGGAGCAACTCCAGAAAGTATTGAACGACTTTGTGGACATTTTGCGGCTCGAGAAGAGGACTGCACCAGAACCTCGTTAGTCAAACACCACATTGACACTGGCCACGCCGCCCCCATTCGGTTGCGCCCCCACAGATTGCCTCTTGCAAAACGCCAAGCTGCCGAAGAATTGATTCGCGAGATGGTAACCAACGACATCATTGAGCCTTCGGACAGTCCCTGGGCCACACCCATGGTCATGGTGCGGAAGAAAACGGGGGGTTGGCGCCCTTGTGTGGACTTTCGTAAATTAAATGCAGTCACTCGAAAAGACTCTTACCCATTGCCTCGCATCGATGATGCATTGGACTATGTGGCTGGATCCCGTTGGTTCAGCACTTTGGACTTGCGCAGTGGATATTGGCAGGTAGAACTGGCAGCAGAGGACCGACCCAAAACTGCATTCACCATCGGACAAGGGCTGTGGCAGTTTAAGGTAATGCCGTTTGGACTTTGTAATGCGCCGGCCACGTTTGAAAGACTAATGGAGCGGGTCCTAAAAGACATTCCCCGAACCCGTTGTGTGGTCTATTTAGATGACCTGCTGATTCATGCCAGAGACTTTGACCAGGCGGTGCACAATTTAAGGGAGGTCCTGACCGCCATTCGTAGCGCCGGGTTGCGGTTAAACCCTGAGAAATGCAATCTTCTCGCCCGACAGACTCAGTTTCTAGGGCACGTAATCAGCGAGAGTGGGTGGCTACAGACCCGCGAAGGTGACTGCCGTGAGCAACTGGCCCCACCAGCCAATATCACTGAACTGCGGAGCTTTTGGGTTTAGCCTCCTACTACGAAGATTCGTAAAAAACTTTGCGACCATTGCCAGCCCTTTGCACCGACTAACGAGTAAGGGCCAACAGTTTGGGTGGACGGAGGACTGCACAGCCGCCTTCCAACAGTTAAAGGCTGCCCTCGTCAGCGCCTGTCCTGGCGTACCCTGACCCCAACCAACCTTTTGTGGTGGACACTGGCGCTAGCAATGTGGGGATTGGGGCCGTGCTCTCACAGAAGGGGAGGCTGGAGAAAGAGTGATAGCTTATTACAGCTGCAGCCTCAGTCGACGGAGAGGAATTACTGTGTCACTCGGCGGGAACTGTTGGCAGTGATCCTAGCGGCGGCACTTTCGGCCCTACCTATTGGGCACTAGGTTCACACTGCGGACTGACCATGCTAGCCTCACCTGGATGTTGAATTTCAGGCAACCAGAGGGCCAGGTGGCAAGGTGGATGGAGATTCTACAAGAATATGACTTTGAGATACAGCACCGACCGGGACGGCAGCATGCCAACGCTGATGCCCTCTCCAGGCGTCCATGCCTCAGCAATGAATGTCGATATTGCCGCCGACAGGAAGAAAGGGGGCTGGGGCCATCGTCCGCATCCGCAAGGATAGATGACACTGTTGGAGTAGGGGAGCCGTACACTATTGACCAATTGAGGCAGTTACAGGCGAACGATCAAGCACTAGAAAAGGTAAAGGGCTGGTTGGAGACACAAGAACGTCCCGACTGGCAAACCGTGTCGTCACAGGGGCCTGAACTCAAAATACTCCACTCTCAGTTGGGCAACTTGGAGTTGCACGATGGCGTAATCTACAGGCGGTGGCACGCACCCGGGGGAGGAATTGACCGGCTACAACTACTGGTTCCCCAGGCTTTGCGCCGAGGTCCTCCGATGGGTCCACGGAGCGGCTGGATCCGGACATTACGGGAACGCTAAGACAGTGCGTCGACTACGGCAGCGGTTTTATTGGCCCGGGTGTCGGCAAGGCGCAGAGCTACACGTCCACTGCTGTGACGTCTGCACTGCACAAAAAGGACCTGGTCAACGTTCTCACGCGCCATTGCAACGATACCTGGTCGGGCACCCATGGAGAGAATTGGCGTGGACATACTGGGTCCTTTTCCTGTAACGGAAGCGGAAATCGCTACGTTTTGGTATCAATGGACTACTTTACCAAATGGCCAGAGGCGTATGCAGTTCCGGATCAGAGTGCCCCCACAGCTGCCCAAAAACTCGTGGATGAAATGTTCACTCGATTTGGAGTTCGGACGAGCTCCACAGCGATCAGGGCGGAACTTTGAGAGCCGTTTGTTCAGGAGGTGTGTCAGCGACTGGGGTGAAAAGACCGGACCACCCCTTCACCCACAAAGTGATGGATTGGTCGGCGATTTAATCGCACCCTGGCCACTCAACTGGCAATTCTGACCAGTCAACACCAGCGGGACTGGGACCAACATTTGCCTTTGGTCCTATGGGCATATCGGACAGCAGTGCAGGAGTCGAGCCAATGCACGCCAGCGGGGCTGATGTTTGGAAGGGAACTCACGCGCCGGTGGAATTAGTGTTTGGCTCACCCCCTGAGCCTGAGATTATTGGTGGGCCCGAAATGGATTATTTTAGACGGCTAAAAGAGCGGCTGGACACCGTTCATCGACTGGCCAGGGAGGCCCTGGAGGGAGCTGGAGCGCGCCAAAAGCGGGCTTACGATTCACGGGCTCATGGCCCGGCGCTGAAGCCAGGGGACAAAGTGTGGGTATTTTGCCCGCAACGGAAACGGGATTGTCCCCAAAACTAGCCCACCATTGGCAAGGACCGGGAAATATTGGACAAAATATCGGAGGTAGTTTTCCGAGTCGAATGCCTGGGCGAGGCAGGCGGGTGGTGCTGCACAAGGACCGTTTAGCACCATACCACCCACTGGCCCCAGAACAACAACAACTCGAAAATACAAGCGGTTCTCCAACCTCCACCCCCGGCACCGAGTCAGACATTGACAGGACTGAGCCCGACACAAGTGACGGCACCTCCGGCAGGACAAAGCGTATCCGTCGGCGGCCAGGACATTTACGTGATTTTATCTGTGATGAGTAGGGTTGTGGGGACACTAACCCTCTTAGGAGGGGGCTGTGTAACAACCCGGCAGCAAGCGCTAGCGGAGTGACGCCTCATGGTAATTTATGTAAATAGTTTGTGGGGAATTTATGGGTAATTTATAAAAAGCTTATTGTATGTCGACATTTACGTATTGTCATTTGTGTTGTAAATAATGGTGTGTTTGTATTTAATTGGTTGGGTGGGTTTGGGACATCGCCGTCCGGGGGTTATTTATTTTGTAAAAAGTACCAATTTATTGAAATGTGTCTCTGTGTGACCTTGGCAATGGCGAGCAATAATGTTGAGCTTTTGTTTCTGACTATCTTCTGTAATAAAAAGATACAACAGGACAGAGCTGTTTTATTGCTAAGATTTTATCTAAGCAAACTACCGAGACACTTTCGAGTCGTGCGGTGTATGGGGCACGAGTGTTCTCTTTCTTAAAGAGCTGGGTGCAGTTGCGTGCATGACGCTGGCAAGCCGCTAGCCGACAGCTTCGGAGAGGTGCACGGCAGAGTTCGGCTCGAAATCTTAAAAGACTCCTCCACGGGTCGCTACAATACATTAATTTCGAGATATCCTAAATGCATTTTAAGATATCTTGAATTGATACACTGTACAATTTGTGATATCTCAAACCAATTTCATGATATCTTAAATGGAACACAGACCTATTTTGAAATATTATGAATTTTATTTGACATCTTAAAATACCTCTGTAGTCATTTTGAGATATCTGAAATGCAATTCAAGATATCTCAACACGAATTCCTATAATATGGTTTGTGTTTTCAATAGGGCTTCCTGTCTATTTTAAGATATTTTGAAATGAATTAGAAATATCTTAAGATGCATTTCAGATATCCTATAATAGTCTGGATGTAATTTTCAGATATCTGGAAATGTAATCAAAATATCTTAAAATATATTTCAGCAATTTTCATATTTACTTACATTTCTGATATCTTAAAGTACATTACTAGATATCTTAGATTAAATTTATGCTTCATTTCATACATCTTAAAATATATTACAAGATATTCTGAATTTTATTTCGAGATATCTCAAGTTTATTTTAAGATATCTTTATCAAGATTTATTTTAAAGTATCTGATTGTCACTTTCTGATAAATACTTTGCAATTGTACATATATCAAATACCTTTGCGGATATCTCAAACCAGCCACCTGTCAATTTTTGAGATATTACAAAAGCATTTCAAGGTAACTCCCATTGAATGAAGAGCATATTTTATAGGTAGTAATTTATGTATAAAAATAAATTCCAGATATCTTGAAGTGGACAGACAATTATTTTGAGATTTATGAAAATATTTTTGAGACATATTGAAATTCATTTCAGATATCTCAAAATGTATTACAGATATCTTAAATGGGAAATGTATTTAGGATATCTGGAATTTATTTTGAGATACAGTGGGATGCAAAACTTTGGGCAACCTTGTTAATAGTCATTATTTTCCTGTATAAATCGTTGGTTGTTATGATAAAAAATGTCAGTTAAATATATCATATAGGAGACACACACAGTGATATTTGAGAAGTGAAATGAAGTTTATTGGATTTACAGAAAGTGTGCAATAATTGTTCAAACAAAATCAGGCAGGTGCATAACTTTGGGCACCGTTGTCATTTTATTGATTCCAAAACTTTTAGAACTAATTATTGGAACTCAAATTGGCTTGGTAAGCTCAGTGACCCCTGACCTACATACACAGGTGAATCCTATAATGAGAAAGAGTATTTAAAGGGGTCAATTGTAAGTTGCCCTCTTCCTTTAATTTTCTCTGAAGAGTAGCAACATGGGGGTCACAAAACATCTCTCAAATGACCTGAAGACAAAGATTGTTCACCATCATGGTTTAGGGGAAGGATACAAAAAGCTGTCCCAGAGATTTAAGCTGTCTGTTTCCACAGTTAGGAACATATTGAGGAAATGGAAGACCACAGGCTCAGTTCAAGTTAAGGCTCGAAGTGGCAGACCAAGAAAGATTTCGGATAGACAGAAGCGACGAATGGTGAGAACAGTCAGAGTCAACTCACAGACCAGCACCAAAGACCTACAACATCATCTTGCAGCAGATGGAGTCACTGTGCATCGTTCAACCATTCGGCGCACTTTACACAAGGAGATGCTGTATGCGAGAGTGATGCAGAGGAAGCCTTTTCTCCGCCCACAGCACAAACGGAGCCGCTTGAGGTATGCTCAAGCACATTAGGACAAGCCAGCTTCATTTTGGAATAAGGTGCTGTGGACTGATGAAACTAAAATTGAGTTATTTGGGTATAACAAGGGGTGTTATGCATGGAGGAAAAAGAACACAGCATTCCAAGAAAAACACCTGCTACCTACAGTAAAATATGGTGGTGATTCCATCATGCTGTGGGACTGTGTGGCCAGTGCAGGGACTGGGAATCTTGTCAAAGTTGAGGGACGCATGGATTCCACTCAATATCAGCAGATTCTGGAGACCAATGTCCAGGAATCAGTGACAAAGCTAATTTCATTTCTTTTTTGTGGTGCCCAAATTTATGCACCTGCCTGATTTTATTTGAACAATTATTGCACACTTTCTGTAAATCCAATAAACTTCATTTCACTTCTCAAATATCACTGTGTGTGTCTCCTATATGATATATTTAACTGACATTTTTTATCGTAACAAACAATGATTTATACAGGAAAATAATGACTATTAACAAGGTTGCCCAAACGTTTGCATCCCACTATATCTCAAAATGTTAAATCGGCTTGGTACACATAAATGTCAGGCTACAACAGGGAAATCTGCAGATTAGTTACATTTATTTCAGAACTTCTTCTGTTGTTCACTGCAACACAACTTAGACCTGAGGATCATCCCATACAAGTACTGTAATATGCAGTCTGGTCTTGATACTGTGCTAGTACAGAACTATGTTAGGTATATAGAAACTGACCCCTTGTGTCTAAAGCATTACTCATGCACCATTCTTAAAGGATCAACTAAGCTCACAGTTAAAACAACCACAGAATAGACAAGTGGCTAGAGAATGGAACAAAGAAAAATGTGTGAATTTTATTTGTCAGATCATTCAACAATATTATGTAGTGCTGAAATTATGACCTTCACCACAAAAGTGCTATGTCTGTTTCAGCGGGACTACTGTGGTATTTCAGTTGTACAGACTTCAGTTGACCAGAAGACTTTACCAAAAGTGATTCACCAAATAAATATCATTGTTGAGATGTCTAAAGTATGAAATAATAAATGCCAGACCACAACAGGAATAGCTGTGGACTAGTTAAACTTAGTCCTGATCTCCTTCTCTTATTTACTGAAGTAACACTTACACCTGCTGATGCCATAATAAACAGCCTCTTCATGATATGGTCCTAGTACAGTACTGTCTCAGGCACAGCGCACTCGAACCGGTATGGCCACAGCCATAAGAAACAACTGCAAAATGAAGATTTCTGCTGTGAAAATCCTATTTAAAATGGCAGCATGATGATGTAATTGATATTACAATAAAAACATTAATCATTAAATTAAAAAAAAATGTGCAGAATTGAATCAGAAGTTGTAAAAATTAATATCACATGAGTACAGGAACCTGTAGAAAGTGTTAGGGTGCCAGCCAGGTGGCCACTTGTAGTAGTAGTGAACAACAAAACAAGAGCTCAAGGGTGCAAAATACACCATAAAATAACCTTTGTGACTTTTCAAGGTAATGGCTCTGAAGTACAGGTAAATATCTTGGAGATCCATCCGGGTCCAAATGAAATGCCCTCCTCTGAGAGGGCAGGTGGAAGGGTTGGAGTTAATTGCCCTCAATGGGCGTCATGTTGCTGCTGAGGGAGAGAAAAATAAAAAAGCCCTTAGTGGAGGCTCCCCCTCTTGCCCCGGTGGTGTATTCAATACCTTGGCTAACCTCTAATGGTATCCCTCAGACGTGCATGCATGAAAAAGGAATACAGAGCTCTATCAGTTTGGGTTAAAATGTAATCCAATTCATGCTAACAGAAGAACCAGACACAAAAATAGGTCCAGTTGACAAGAGAAGAGGGGAAATCAAAAACTCTAGATTGCAGCAAATTATATACTGAAAAACTGACATCTACATTGTGATTGTGCTATACCAAAGAAAGAAGGAAGAAAAAGAGAAAAAGAAAGAGGAGCTTCTTCTTCTTCTTTTGGCTGCTCCCGTTAGGGGTCGCCACAGTGGATCACCTTCTTCCATATCTTTCTGTCCTCTGCATCTTGTTCTGTTATACCCATCACCTGCATGTCCTCTGTCACCACATCCTTAAACCTTCTCTTAGGCCTTCTTCTTTTCCTCTTTCCCTGGCAGCTCTATCCTTAGCATCCTTCTCCAATTATATACTCAGCATCTCTCCCCTGCACATGTCTAAACCAACACAATCTCGCCTCTTTGACTTTGTCTCCCAAACTGTCCAACTTGAGATATCTGGAGCAAGGAGAAACATAATATGGAAACGATTCAAAAATGGCCAGCCTCATTGACTTCTTAAATTGACAGACATATGTCATGTTACATGTCATGGTGGTATTGTGGGATTTTGGGTATTGCAGAGAACTGGTCTAAACCTGCTATTTTGTATGCTGTTTAATACTGGACTGGTTACATTTGATATGATCGGATGAAGTGGAAAAAGCAGGAGGGGGTCACTTATGTGAATAAGATATATTAAAAAATAAAGCACATTACGACTAAAGTTGAAATGTGCGATTCAGACTTGAAAATGCATCTTGAATTCGTCCACATTGGTGGGGTTGCATCATCTTATTGGTGCTTATTTTTAAACTCTGCAACAGAAATGATTCACCCAGTTGAGAACACTCTATAAAGATGAAATATTCTGAATGCTAATGTCTTCAATCAGGCAACCGAGATAGAACAGACTTCTAAACCACATGTTCCTTTTGTGGACTCAGAAAGTTGGATCTGCTGTAGTCAAATGTTAATCCATTTAAATGTAAACTTGTGGTACATCTGGACCGGTCTCACCATTGTACAGCCACCTCAAAGCCTGTTATTGACAGCAGCAGCTCTTCGTTATCCAAGCCAGAAGTTCTAATGTATGCTTTGGATGTTGTTGTTTGTTTACTATAAACCCTGCATCAAATTGCTGTATAATTCCAGTAAACCTAGGGGTGTTGTCTTGCAACATTATTCATTCTAAGAAAACCCAGGCAGTTGCTGAGAGCTGTTGCATGCTGCTTGGCACTGACAAGTAACTTCTGCGGCTTCTTTCACATTAAGGATCATAATTAATCAGGTAGGTTTCTAGGTTTTCTTACATTTTTTGGAGACCTACTGTAGACACTGTATTGTTATGACTTTTTTGCTGCTTGCTGTAGATTAACCTGGTTGGGCAGCACTCCTGGTGTTTAGGCATTTTTCCATGATTTGGTTTATCTGTTTTGTTACTCATGATGCTCTGATGCACTCCATAGGAGCATATTCAAAATAGGCAGGCCCCTATACTGACCTTGCAGTATCTGGTGGTCAAAAGACATTTCCGTTTGTTCTACAACAGATCTTATGCATTTACTCCTTTTGGCTACAGACCTTAAGTGACAGACCCTCTGTGGCTTCTCCAGCAATGCAACCCTGTGACTTCATTTGGGTGCCTGTTGCTAGAGAAGAGGAGAGCCTTGGGATAAGGCTATCAGGAAAATGTGCAATTCAGTGGGTCCCCAGGACTAAAATATTGTTTTAGAAGATAAATCTATCATGGATAGGCTGATATGGATGCCACACATTAAAAAAAATTTTTGCAAATGAATAAAGTCAAATATCTTGATTATTTAACAAAAAACTTTAATAACAAAAGATAGTTTACTACTTTTACATTTGTACTGTTGCAGAACACTCCTTAAAGCTAGTTAAATGGAGTGTATGTTTAACCAGCTAATATTTACAAGTACTCTCATGTTTTATTTGCTGTAATGAAAACCAAGATGAAAAAACTGAGACATAAATCATTGGCAGTTAAGTCAAATAATGGGATTGTTTATTTAATAATGCCAAAATCGCAAACTTTTCCATAGTTAACATGTAAGGAAAGTGCCTATAAAATAGCAAATGCGCCTTGGCGCTAGATACTGCCTTGCACTGTCCCCAGTTATGTAGCATGGCTAAGACCTCTGGTTATCCTTCCTATTGTCACACTCTCTCCTTGCAATCCACCAAAAACTATTCTGATCTTTTGCATGGATCTGCTGCCATATTTATTCTCTCCTCTGAAAGTCTCTGCCTGCATTCTTGAATCTTTGTGTTCTTGTAGAATATAGTGTGCACCTTCCCAAGACTTATTTTACATGTACCTGTGTGACAGACTGCTGTCAATCAGATATGAAGCCCGAACAAATGTTCAGAGCAATTAGATGGCTGCTACAATATTACTGTATAATATTTCAGATTTGATATCTAAAAATATTCTTAATGTTAAATATACTGTGATATTTTCCACGAGACAATGCCATGGTCGTACAGCTTTAGCAGCTGCAGCAGGTACAACCAGCCTGCCAATCACTGCTTAAGTATGTATTGCAAAAATATTAAGTTGCCAAAATAAAAAAGGAATGTTTTAAAGTAACATTGTATGATGGTAATATTGTTAAACAAGAGAGTTAGATAATATCTGGTTAAACACATATACAATATAATTAATTTTACAGACATTTCTGCTATGGTGCAAATATAAACTGTATTTTTTCTATGGAAGTCATACACTCATTCATTTTTTATATTAGTCTTCTTTATTAAAATGTAGCTACATTTATTTTATTGATGGGCTGAACATCCCTATCTGTCTTTACATGCACACATCACCCTGTGCCAAGACTCTCTACTTCACACCTCCAGCCACAAACCCCCAGATACCACAGAGTCAAGGGTCTGGTACTGGAGGACTGCAGCCAGACTCTATTACATTTTTCAGGCTAGCATCAAGGACTGATACAGGTACTGTATGCTTTATAATGCTTATTTTTAAGTCTCGCTGTCTCAGCGACCATCACATGCCACATTAGCACACTCATTTGTACCAGCTGAATCATACTTTGATAGTGTCCGACTGTAGTTTGCAGTGTATGATACCGATTTATATTATATGAAGTCACTGGAGGACATCAACATAAAAAGAAAGGCAGTTTTAAGGACTCCTCTGATTACTGATCATTGGATTAGGTCTTATGAATTTGCTTCTGCTTAATGAATATGAATTGAGTGGAATTGCTGGAAAACAATATTAAATATGCATAAATCAATTCACATTTTGCTGACTAGAAAGTACATCCCAGCAAAGATCACAACCCATCTGCCTCAGGATCATAATAAGATATACCACCCACTGGTTATTTGCTTTGTTGACAGTCGATATTAGGCAGTTATAATACTAGCTACTGTAGACATGATGACATGATTGCAGCCTCGAATAAAACAAAAAAAATCTTTCTTGCTTAAAGCCTTCAGATAATTAAGATTGCCTGTAGTCAGAATGATTTGATGAAAGGGTCGCATATCTGTTTTAAACTTTGCTTAAGAGGTACGTTTTCCGTCATTCTGTACTGTAACACGCTATGATTGATTGGCAGAGTGCAGACATGCCCTGTCATAGATGTCTCAATGAAATGTTCGCTCCCAGATACCTGTAATGAAAATATATCATTGACTTAGATGTTCTGCTTACCAGTTTCTTTTGAAATGCAAAGTGAATATATTACCTTTCTTTCCCAACACATACTTATTTTCCTATAAAATGTATTTATTTATTTAACCAAAGTGATAAATTAACTACTCTACCTTTTTTCTACACAGATTTAATTATAAATTTAAAAAGTTATCTTTCTGCTTTGAATCTTTCTTCTTGTGAGATTGCTTTCCCATACTTATAATTATTTAAAGTAGTAAGCAGCATAATTATATGATTTAAATCTTTTCATGCATTTATTGTTTAAACACAATACATTTAAATTAGAAGCACTAGAGTAACATACATTGGCGTTTTAAATTATGCCCTTCACTTTAGTAGCTCATCTACAATATGAGACTTTGTTTCTGCTTAAAGCAACATGCATCAGTTCACTTCCCACTGTGTGACCCAAAGAAAGTCATTTCACCTACCTGTGCTCATATTGAAAAAATGATCCATAACAATTTTAATATATGCAGATGTTACGTGTCACCTTTGTTAGAAGTGTGTGCCAATCATACAATAATAATAATAATAATAATTGTTGTAATTACTCTAATCTGAAAAGATGGTATTGAATCAGTGACTTTTTGACTTGTATCCACTTTACAATTACAAAGTAACCTGAAATGCTTAGGCATTACAAGGTCTTCATCTGTTATAATATGGTCAGGCATATATACTGGAAAGTAGCAAGAATGCTAAAAGGGCAGTCTGTGGAGCCACAATATTTAGTGAGTAATCTGGTATGTTCAAAATCTGGATTTTCAAGATTAAACTAACCTTTAGCTGTGTGAACAGAAAGCAGGTGACAGCCAAGACAGCTGCAGTAACTTATCGTTGTACATCATAGCATCAAAGAACTGTGGTATTTAATAACTGCTGGATGGGTGGAGGCCCACAGACTGCACAGAAAAATGTATCACACAATGGCCATTGCTTCATACCTGAGAAACTGAGCAGAAAAAAACAATAATGAGAAAGGTGGATGTTAGCTCAAAAGGATTGGACATGACACTGGGGATATTAAATGCATACCACTAAGTGAATAATGATGGAAAAAAACACAGACTAATGGCCTTCAGGAAAAAGGCACAGACAGCTGAACTTGACAGGAGCCCTTAATCCAGAAATAAGAAAAAAGCTCCAGTCACGTGTTCTGAAACACTACTCATTGCAGAGTTCTAGTCCCTAATCAAAAAGATAAAATCAGTGCACCGATGAGATCACTGTACTTTCACATTATATGTATGTCATGTTTATAGAGCTTTCATTTAATCACTCGTAGATGAGTTCTTACATACTGTACATATGCATGATATCATGTAAATGAAAAGAAAAGAAAAAAAATATATAAGTAATAAAAACAATAAAACAAAAGACTCAGACAGTTAAAACAGAACATTGAAAGTGATATAAAAATGTGCCCAAAACTCATCCAGAGGCCATTAACTTTGAAAGCAAGTATTGAAATTGACTGAATGCAAGAACTTTAACCTCAGCTGTAATTGAAATATTTTAGTCTTACATTGTTATGTCTTCCTTTTTTCACCCAGTTGTTCCACCTTCTAGGTAAGCCAAAATGTTTGTCTGAAAATTGAAAAACAAAAGGCAGTGTTGACTTTATTGTTTAAGATGGTGGGAGTGTATCTAGCTAGCACACGCAGGTATACTTTTGTGAATCCATATTTTCTTAATCCTTCAGAAGCAAAGCTGGTAAGTAATTATACATGTTATAGTAGATGAATATAAATGTTTCTGCATTAATATAGTTCATGTTTTCTGTAGTTTCTTGATTTTAAAAGCCCTTTTCATTTATTGGCTTACTTTTGCAATTCTCAGTCAGTTCACCCTTACTTGAATGCACAACCTGTGGAAGAGAGAGAGCTAATGGGTTAGGGCACAACATGAGGCTATTGTTTTCAAATGAGTTAAATACTTGTCAAAGCTAGACATTTACCTGACATTAACAGTCAAACATTCGAAATCAAGTTCTTACCCAGCTGTTTGCTAACTATCTGTAATTCACCTTGGCATTGATAAAAACTATCATTTTATGTTCAAAACATATAAAATAACTTAAAACTTGATGAAGAAAAATGTATTAACTTAATTTACAATGATAAGTGGAGGGGCAACTGGCTTTCTGTGACTCTATTAAATCATTTCTTATTTGCTCTGAAAGTGTAACAATGGTTCACTGTCCACTTTGTCCTATAGCTGTAGATAGATAGACAGATAGATACTTTATTAATCCCAAGGGGAAATTTACATACTCCAGCAGCAGCATACTGACAAAAACAATATTAAATTAAAGATTGCTAACAATGAAAGTATAACAGACAATTTTGTATAATATTAACATTTACCCCGGGTGGTATTGAAGAGTCGCATAGTGTGGGGGAGGAACGATCTCCTTAGTCTGTCAGTGGAGGAAGACAGTGACAGCAGTCTGTCGCTGAAGCTACTCCTATGTCTGGAGATGATCCTGTTCAATGGATGCAGTGGATTTTCCATTATTGACAGGAGCTTGCTCAGCGCCCATCGCTCTGCTACAGATGTCAAACTGTCCAGCTCTGTGCCTACAATAGAGCCTGCCTTCCTCACCAGTTTGTCCCAGCGTGAGGCCTCCCTCTTCTTTATGCTGCCTCCCCAGAACACCACCGCATAGAAGAGGGCGCTCTCCACAACCACCTGATAGAACATCTGCAGCACCTTATTGCAAATTTTGAAAGACGCCAGCCTTCTAAGGAAGTATAATCCTTTCGGCTCTGTCCTTTCTAACACAGCGCATCAGTATTGGCAGTACAGTCCAATTTATCATCCAGCTGCACTCTCAGGTATTTATAGGTCTGCACCCTCTGCACACAGTCACCTCTGATGATCACAGAGTCCATGAGGGCCCTGGTCCTCCTAAAATCCACCACCAGCTCCTTGGTTTTGCTGGTGTTTAGTTGCAGGTGGTTTGAGTTCCACCATTTAACAAAGTCTTTGATTAGTTTCCTGTACTCCTCCTCCTGCCCACTCCTGATGCAGCCCATGATAGCAGTGTCGTCTGCAAACTTTTGCACGTGGCAGGACTCCGAGTTGTATTGGAAGTCCGATGTATATAGGCTGAACAGGACCAGAGAAAGTACAGTCCCCTGTGGCGCTCCTGTGTTGCTGACCACAGTGTCAGACCTGCAGTTCCCCAGACGCACATACTGAGGTCTGTCTTTAAGATAGTCCACAATCCATGCTACCAGGTTTGAATCTACTCCCATCTCTGTCAGCTTCTCCCTGAGGAGCAGAGGTTGGATGGTGTTGAAGGTGCTAGAGAAGTCCAGAAACATAATTCTTACAGCACCACTGCCTCTGTCCTAGTGGGAGAGGGATCGGTGTAGCATGTAGATGATGGCATCCTCCACTCCCACCTTCTCCTGGTATGTGAACTGCAGAGGGTCGAGGGTGTGGCGGACCTGTGGCCTCAGGTGGTGAAGCAGCAGCCTCTCCATGGTCTTCATCACATGTGACATCAGAGCGACAGGCCGGAAGTCGTTCAGCTCACTAGGATATAATACCTTTGGGACTGGGGTGATGCAAGATGTTTTCCAAAGCCTTGGGACTCTCCCCTGTTCCAGGCTCAGGTTGAAGATGCGCTGTAGAGGACTCCCCAGCTCCAACGCACAGGCCTTCAGCAGTCGTGGCGATACTCTATCTGGACCCATTGCTTTGCTGCCACAAAGTCTCCTCAGCTCTCTGCTTATCTGGGCTGTTGTAATTGTGGGTTGGGGGAAACTCTCTCCTATGCTGGTATCAGCAGAAGAATGGGTGGAGGGTGCAGTACTCCGAGGTGAGAGTGGGTTAGGGTGGTTAAACCTGTTGAAGAAGTTGTTCATCTGGTTTGCTTTCTCCATGTCTCTCTCAATGGTGGCACCCCGCTTCGAGCTGTAGCCAGTGATGATCTTCATCCCGTCCCACACTTTCTTCATGCTGTTATTCTGCAACTTGTGCTCCAGCTTTCTCCTGTACTGCTCCTTCGCCGCCCTGAGCTGGACTCGGAGTTCCTTCTGCACGGGTTTCAGCTCATGCTTGTCACCGCCTTTAAAAGCTCTTTTCTTCTGGTTCAAACGGCCCTTGATGTCACTTGTAATCCATGGCTTGTTGTTAGCATAGCAGTGTACAGTTCTTACTGGAACTACAATGTCCATACAGAAGTTGATGTAATCAGTTGTGCAGTCAACACCCTCCTCAATGTTCTCACTATGTGACCCCTGCAGAATATCCCAGTCCGTAGTTCCAAAGCAGTCTCTCAGAGCCTGCTCTGCCTCAGGGGACCACTTCCTGAATGAACGTGTGGTTGTAGGTAGCGCCTTCACTCTTGGTTTGTAGTGAGGCTGAAGCAGAACCAGGTATGTATGGGCTAAAACAAACTGTTTAGCATTTTTGGTAAAATAACTGAATAAGGGCAGAAGAAAATTTTTATTTCAAGCTTAATTTTAACATTATGTTTTGTGGCTTGTAGGGGAGATAGCAGACCCCCAAACACCCACACACAGGAAACCAAAGAAAGTCACACTGATCTAATTTTCACATAATCACACGTTTTCTTCATTTTCTTCTCCTTCCTTCAAAAGTCCACTTCTTCCATGGCCTTTTTATCCAAACTGTTAAGTGTAGCTAATGGCCCCCTGACTCACAAATCCACCAGTGGAGGGCATGTGGGAATCTTAATACATTGAATACTCCATTTGTAGTATCAGACGTAATGTCTGATCCTGAATGGTGATATGTCATGGTGATGGCCAATTTATTTAATACAAAATGATTTTGATAAATATCTGTGCATCTAACAGGAATGATAGAGATTTCACCTAAAATATATTTGCATCTATTCCTAATGTGAACACTCATAAAATTCTAATAGCTAGAGACATTAATTGTGTATTAAATCCTGACCTGGATAGGTCTTCAGCAACAGTGGTGATCTCAAGGCATTTTTAAGAAAACAGATTATTTCATATATTTCTCACAAAAATAAATTGGAAGCCATGAAGACATCATAGTTAATCAGCAACATTACCAAAATAGATCTAGAATATGCCAGGTATCTAAAATGAGGCACTTTATAGAAGAAGACTGTGATAAGCCAAGTACAGTGGTTGTAAGTAATGCAAATAAAGAGGCATGGCTTGTCATGGACATTTGAAAAAAAAAATAAAGAAATAAAGTTTTCATTTACCTGTTGTAGCTCCACTACACAGATTAACATGGCAGCGGTACAAAGTTTTAGTGGCGGTTTGAGTATCGGTATGCTTGAAGGGCTGCCTGGAGGCCTACAGGTGCTCCAAGAACAAGCCATGAGGCTCAAACTTGACGACGCTGAGGCACGCACCTAAAGGCCGGTTTTCAAGCGCGCTCATGGTTTCTGTTTATGTTTTCAGTTTCATACGTGTGGCAAAGCATAGAAGTGAAAGCGGGAGAAAGTAAAACAGTACTCAATTGGGAGCCGCAATTTACCAAGACAGATGGGTACGTGCGAGAGAGAGCAAAAATATTTAAATAGGATGGACTGTTCCTGAGCAGGTGTTGTTGAATGGTGCATGTCCCGACGTGACTGTTTATTGGAAGTCCGTGGGAAACGTAAAGGCCAAAAGGGCTTGTGAAAATAAAACCAGGGTCTGAACGCCGCAGGTCATCTTTTGACCAGGTCTTCAGGCTTTAATATAGATCTGTGCTACTATGTTCTGTCTTTTGTGTATATAGTAGGTGCTTAGTTTTTCATTTTGTTTTTGGTAATTTTTTTCAGTCTGTCTTTTGGAATCCATTTTGTAACTGAACGAAGGAGGGTTTTTTTCTTTTCTTCACTTTTGATTTGGAAACAACTGTAAATATTATAAGTAACACCTAAACTTATTTTTCTTTTTGGAAATGTCTTTGCATTGCTGTTTGTAAACATTTTTTTGAAAGCATTTGTTTGTAAAATAGTATGGACACTGCTGGAATAAAACAGATTCCTGTTTTTGAATAGTCTTTTTCAGTTTAAGTCTCTGTTACTCAATCCCCTGGTTGCTCAGTCTTGTCTACTGACACTCCGAGTTGGGAATTGTACAAGTTCCTTATCCTGGGGTGTCACAAAGACAGGTTTTTCAATGAGAATATAACCTCTTGAAAACTAAAGAAATGGAACCGCTCCTCTTCAAATCACGTCATCATTTCTATGAACACGGAGAGAAGACCTTAGCTCTACAAATCCACAAGCAGGAAATCTGCAATACAATAGCAGTAATTACCAACACAGGCGGAGATAAAGTGATTGACTATAATATCAGAACCAACACATTTAGAAAGTACTATTGTCCTTATATTGTGCTCAGTTTAAAGAAAATAAGACACAATCTAGTCAGTTGTTTGATTGATTACAGATACCATCGCTACATATTCTCAGTTCAGTGGAACTGGGTAAACCTCTGCAACTATCAGAATTACTAGATGCTACAACCTCACTTCAAAGTGGAAAAGCAGCAGGCCCTGATGGCTACCCAGTGAAATTTTATAAAAACAATGTTCAAATAAGTTGGTTACACTATTATTAGCAATGTTTATAGACGCTAGAGATAACAAAATTCTACCTCATGCTTTTTGCTAAATATTAATTACCATCATCCATCCATCCATTTTCTAACCCGCTGAATCTGAATACAGGGTCACGGGGGTCTGCTGGAGCCAATCCCAGCCAACACAGGGTACAAGGCAGGAACCAATCCTGGGCAGGGTGCCAACCCACCGCAGGACACACACAAACACACCAAGCACACACTAGGGCCAATTTAGAATTGCCAATCCACCTAACCTGCATGTCTTTGGACTGTGGGAGGAAACCCGGGGAGAACATGCAAACTCCACGCAGGGAGGACCCGGGAAGCGAACCCGGGTCTCCTAACTGCAAGGCAGCAGCGCTACCACGGCGCCACCATGCCGCCCTATTACCATCATTACTACCAAAAATAAAGACTTACTACAATATGCATCATACAGACCAATCTCACTTCTGAATAATGACATTAGGATACTCTCCAAAGTTCTAGCCAGAAGGATTGAGAAAGTGCTTCCTTCTATAATATCACAAGAGCAAGCCTGACATTTGTTTAAGGCAATATTTTCACCCATTAAATCTAACACTCCAGAGATCTTATTATCTATGGATGCTGAAAAAGCTTTTGATATAGTTTGAATGGGACTCCCTATTCACCACAAATTTGGGTTCGGCCCAAACATATGTGCATGCATCAAATTACTCTATACTAGTCCAGAAGCCACAGTTTGTATTAACAGCATTATTTCAGACTACTTCAAACTGCAGTGTGGTACTCGACAAGGATGCCCCCTATCACCAGTGCCCTTAGCAATCGCCATTGAGCTATTGGCTGTTTACTTTTGAAATGCATCTGAGGTAAAGGTGATTTTCAGAGAAGGACTTGAATAGAAAATATCACTATATACAGATGATATGGTACTATACAATATATATCTGACCCACAAAATTCCATACCTGCAGTCCTGAAAACACTAGCACATTTTGAAAAAATATCTGGACTCAAAATCAATTTGAATAAAAGTGCTTTTTCCAGTGAACTCTATAGTACAAAATTAGACTGGATACCTTCACATTTATCCTAGCAGATCAGTTTAAACACCTAGGGGTAAATACCAACAAATAAATATAAAGCTTTTTTCCATAAAATGGTGCTGTCTGTATGGAAAAAAATAAGGAAGATGTGAATAGATGGTCCATCCTCCATCTCATATTAGCATGAAGAATCAACAGTTAAGATGAACATCCTTCCCAAGCTTCTTTTTCTATTTCAAAGCATCCTCATTTACATTAACAAAACTGTTTTCAATCATAAACTAATTTATTTAGAATTTGAAATACCCACACTTCCAAAGGGCGACTCTACAATGACATAAACCAGAAGGAGACATGGCACTACCTAACTTTCAATCTTATTACTGGGTGGCAAATATATAGGCCATTTTTTCCACTACTTTCAAATTAGAAACTTTGCTGAATGGAACCTGCCCAATTTTCCTCACCTCCCATCTATTTCTACTCCATAAGAAATATTGATTAGTCTTGAAGACTCAGATAGCATCTCTATAATATATAGAAACATTTTAAAGTCCCTTCCTTTCAAACATCCCAAGATATCATTGGGAAAAGACCTTCCACTTAATATTACAGAAAATGAGTGGAAGGCAGCCATACATAAGGGTGCACTCTAGCTCCATATGCACAAAGCATTCAATCAAGCAACTTAAAATCTTTTATTGAGTGCATTTATCTCATATAAAATTGTCCAAAATGTATCTAGGGTAAGATTCAACCTATAATTGTTGTAATTTGCTACATGCCTCATTGGGCCACATGTTTTGGGCATACACCAAATTAACATAATTTTGGACTAGCCCTGATGTCACAATCGCTCCTGACCCATTAACAACTGTGAGGATCTAATCAATAACATTTTATAATAAGCTTCTATATCAGGGAAAAGGATAGTCTTCCTTCCTTACTGCTTTTAAAGATTTACTCTGTCCTCTCTATCTCTTGGGTGAGGGTTAAATTTTGGTTTGTTAAATTTGACTTGATTGTACAGAATATTATTAGCTTCAAATTAAAATCAATAAAAATATAAAAAAAACCCAAAAATGATGAATTTTAAAAACAATGTTTCCACTTTGCTTGTATTTTGAGGTATAATACATACTCTGGACAATCTTTGGGAAACAGCAGCCCTTGTTGAAGTACTGAAATTTACCTTATGCGAGGATTTGACAGCCTACATAGTTCAAAGTATGGTGAACCTGAATTTCTGTAGAGCAGAGTACTGGAATCTACACATACTGTATGAATGCACAGTATAAGACCTCAGCTTGATCCCTGGTTGTGATGGTATCTGAGTGATGTTTGTTCTTGTGCAGTCAAGGCAATCTAAGTAGGTGTGGAAACCTATTAGAAACTCATCTTACACCAAAACAAGGATGTAAATGTTTGGGGATGAGAAAACCCAAATAAAAGATAGGTACATCCTTAAATAATGCATATTACCTACTGTATAAACAAGATATTAGAACAACTTTGGTTTTACTTTTATGAACAGAATGGTCTTCTCTTTTTTATGTTTAGGCAAATGCTCCACTCTCAACAAACTAGACAATGTATCTGTTTATTCTGAATACAGTATCTATTTCAGGCAATAAAAAAGTTTAAAAGATGACCCAATATAAAAAAAATAGATAATTCAAGAGACAGTAAATTGGACAGGAGGACAGAGCATATACCACAAATACATATAATGTGTATTGAGCACAATCTATTTGCTATAATACAATATTTTAAGACACATACATATTACATTCTTCCTTTATAAAGCATTTTCTTTGTAGTCTTCTTTAATACTGGTATGTTAAATGTTGAGCACGCTGATGAAAAAAATAATTGTACTAATTTCATGGAAATAAAGCAGTTGTATACAATGTATACCGATTTCTTCATCCAATCACTGGATTGTAGAAGTACTTTTTCAATTTTCATATCACACCATATCAGTTCAATGGCATGCAGATATCTAAAAATAATGCACTTGACCATATTTAGGGTGGAACAGTTGCACCATGGGTTGTGGTCACACAAATGCTTGGCAGGTTGGGCACAGCTGGACTACTGCAGAGAAAAACAGAGATTGCTGGAGTTTAATTAATGAATGAATTTCTGTTCAGTCAGAAATCCATCCATTTTCCAACCTGCTGAATCCGAACACAGGGGTCTGCTGGAGCCAATCCCAGGAACCAATGCTGGGCAGGGTGCCAACCCACTGCAGGACACACACAAACAGGTCAGTTTAGAATCGCCAATTCACCTAACCTGCATGTCTTTGGACTATGGGAGGAAACCCACACAGACATGGGGAGAACATGCAAACTCCACGCAGGAAGGACCCGGGAAGCGAACCCGGATCTCCTAACTGCGAGGCAGCAGCACTACCACTGCACCACTGTGCTGCCCTTCAGTCAGAAATGCCACTCAGATTTGTAAAGAATGGCCATCCTATTTTTTTGTATTTGTTATACATGTTTTCTCAGGCCATTATTAAAGAAAAGTTGATATCAGTAGCAAACAAGAAAGAGGACTTGTAAGAAACAAGAGCAATGACAGTTATCATTCTCCATCTCAGCACTACCAACAAAAACATATTCTTTGCAAAGTATCACAAATGATTAAGGACTTTAATCAACTCAACGTTTTCCATGATAACAAAGGATGATAACAGAAAAGTAATTCAAGTGATACCTGATAAAAAATATTTTGATGGATGAGCTGTGATTTTTGACAATACTAGTAGGTGATTTTAAAATCAAATGAGGCGTGATAAATGACTGCTTTGTTTCCCCAAGCTGCATGCATGATCAGCTCTTTACTGTACCAGTAAATAAAGGCACTTGTGATTTAAGTCCCTGGTGTATTTTTTTAATTACTTTTTATTAAGTCTGACCCAGCTGCCAGCTCCAATGCAATCATGGGACACTTGTTGTTAAACCTTCCACAGTTTGTAATTGGGAACTGCTGGTGTGAAAGACAACCATGTATTATATCACACAATACATTAGAATCCAGCGCCATTGTTGCCAGATGATCTTGTTATGCGATTGAGCTGTTGGATCTTTCATGCAGAACAAAGTAATAATGTGAATGGAGAAAAAAAAAATTATCACAAACTTCCTACAAATTTTTAACCAAAACTAAAGGCACTGTACAGTGAGATGCATTCTTCAGTGAGACACTATTGTTATCGATAGTGAGGAGTATGTAATCGGTATAAGAAAAATACTTTAATGCACATTTGCATTGTGTTACTTTCTGATCCTTGTGACTATATTCCAGATAAATTATTCTTTCTTCTTAGAACTTTTTGTGTCCATTATACTAGGTAAATAGGCTTCAGAAAATTATTTAGCCTCGTTTCCGGCTATTTCCCTCTTTAAAAGACTTTCTCTTTTCAAAGTGATATGCACAACTGGTATCATGACCAGCTCAAATAACTATCTCTCTATTTAAATAAAAAAATCTTGGGAGATGTGATGAGACTTTCAGAGAGACTTTTTGGAATGAAGTCCGTGAGACGGAGACATTTAACATGAGATTATTTCAAGTCACACCATACTTACAACCTTTGGAAGCAAGTTCCACGAGACAGTGACTTTTGCTATTAGATTCTTTCAAGTCACATCCTACTTACAACCATTTTTAAACAAGACCATGGTCATCTAACCTCAGTAGTGTGAATGCTATAATGTTATATGTTCTAGATGACACGTCAACAACTAAGCGAAAAAGAAAGAGTATGGACAAGCATTCGAAAAAGTCGGTTTATTTATTAGAGAGAAAGAAACTTATACGTTGTCCAAACAGAATCAAAATTCACTGAGATCTTGAAATACAGTTAATTCCAAATATAGTTTTTACTAAAGTGAAAATAATGGCTATTTAACAATTCCCATGAAAATAACAATCTCTTTAAATTGTATATCCGGTTAACCAAACAGGTGGGTGAGTGAAGCGAGCTGGGGGCAAAGCCCCCTAGTTATCTCAATAACAAATCTGAATGTGACCAGTAGGGTAACACTTTTATTTGTGGTCACCTTTTCAGAGTGTTTTTTACCCAGTTTTCTGTACTTGTATTAATGCTTTTCTAGGATCTCATTTGGTAGACTGGTGGGACAAACGGTAGTTTCTCCTAATCAAATACTTGAGGGAAGGAGTCAATTGTGACAAACTAGAAATTGTAATGCATGTTGGTACATTATGATTATGTCAATTTTAAGTCAAGTGGTCTTTACAATTACATTCTCAGATAATGAATGAAAGTAACACTTAACAAGACGTATTCTTGTGCAACATGGTTTTAATTTGATTAAATATTGTTAATACTATACTATATATGTTTCTGTCAACTTAGAGTGTCAAAATTGTACCCTGGCCTAGGCCCTACTCCTTCTAGATGTTTTCTAGCACCATCAACCACAATCCTAACAGACTAAAATATTCTCATACTTATCAGGCAGCCTTAAGACTACTATAAATCCATCTGTTGTAACACAAGATTAAACACCAAAGCTTAAGGATCATTCAGACTTCATAGCTACACTATTCTACAATGCTACACTAGTATAAGATAAGAGTAGCATTGTAACTGATATACCATGTTATTTATTAACATGTGTTTATATGTTTTGTTATTTTTGAATAATTATTTTTAATATTGTTGTTTATTTTTGTGCTGTCTTTCAAAATGTACCTCTATTCCATGTGCTTTGTGGATGAAGACCCAGGAGATATTGCTATCCTGAATGAAGACCTTGATGCTGGCTCCTCACACTGCCTTAATCTATAGGCCAGAGTGAGATATCCAGCCAGTGGTTAATTTGGTTTGTAGTAGGACTTTTCTGGAATTATTCCATCCATCCATTTTCTGCCACTTGGTCTAGGTAGCTGGGGCATCAGTCACTTTTCCAACTCTGCAGGGAGATTCCGAGGCATTCCCATGTCAGCTGGGAAATACAACCTCTCTACCATGGCCTGTATCTGACTCCAAGTCTCCTCCTCCTGGTTGTGTATGCTCCTAACATCTCAGCAGAGACATGTCCTGGAGGCATCCTAATCAAAAGTCCAAACTACCTCAACTGGATCCTTTCAAGGTAAAGGAGAAAAATCTGTACTTTGTACTCCTCTCAAATGACTGCACTCCTCACACTATCTCTAAGATGGAGCCCAGACACCCTGTGAAGGAAGGTCATTTCTGCAGTCTAGTTGTTTTGGTCACTACCCAAAGCTTGTGGCCATAGGTGAAGTTAGGAATGTAGGTTGACTGGTAACTTGAACAAGAGAGTATGTATTGTCATTATTATTATTATTATTATTATTATTATTATCACCACCCTCCTCTCAGTGCATTGAGGCATTTGCATTTGCCAGAGGTCATCTAAGCTTTGAACTCAGCTCATTCTTCAATTGAGGACTTTCCTAAGAATGCAGGCCATGTTGACAAGTGCGATCTTCTGGGTCTCTTTCACACTGACTCTACATAGGAGTTTGTTCAGCTGCTATTGGAAGCCTAGTCTTGATGGTTCCAAGTGCACCTTCTACTACTGGAGCTACTCTTGTACTTATGTTCCACATGCACCTGACTTCAATTCTCAGGTCTTTATACTTGATGATCAACTCTGCCTTCTTGCTCAGGATGTTGTTGTCATCCAAGATTGTCCAATCGATAGAAACACAGGGTTGCTTTCCTTGTTGTAGAACATAATATCCATCCTGTTGGTGGTGATGGTATGGTCTGTGGGCCTTGCCTAACATGACAATGTAGTCTCCATTGTCAACAATCGCATCTGGTATATTCTTGAACCATTTCTCTGCTGTTAGAACAGCCATGTGGTCGCACAGCGCCCAGTGCACATATGTACCAATGTTGTTGTGATGTTTAATATATTCCTTTGGGGTCCGTACATGGCATCTGGATGCTATTTCATTGATAACATCCTCAGCTGCACCACACAGATGGCATATACTGTTAATTGGTATGTCCAATTCAAACTTCTGGTTGTGCCGGTTTTCTGGAGTAACTGTAATGAGGCTCTCAGTGTTGCCTTCGAGACCTGCAGTTTATAGTGCTGCATCCTAGCCTCCATGATCTTGGACTTGAGTAGCTGCTTCATTTTCATGCCGCTAGTGCTTGTGGTCTTGGCCAAACCATACCTTTTCATCTCATGGCCTTTCATCACAATGTGCTTGTGTTCGTACAGAGTTTGGTGGTAACAACAATCACAGAAGCCACCCACCAGTCCGCTCAAGGTGCTCACACAGACCGTCTCTCCAACCTTTTTCACTGTCTCAAGTTCTAAATAGCCTCAGCCTCCTTGGTGTTGAGGGATGTAAAAATGTTTGGCGTCTGCTTTCTGATGTAGAAGGCCTTGAATTGCAAGGATCTTTCTGGTCTTTCGGTTCTTGTTTTTTTTAACTCCAAAAAAAACCCATAAGATTATACTAAAGCTTTATAGTTTGACCAGTACAGCCAGACTGTTGTGTGAGCTGAGCTCTGTGTTGAAGGCAAGTCGCACTCAACGATAGTGCTCCTTGGTGGTCCTGGACTTTTATCAGCTTCTGCTTGATGCATCACTCTCATCAATACCAAGGTACTTGTACACCTTGTCTGGTTCCAGGTTCTTGATGGCCTCCTTGTTGTTTATCAAAACATCAGGAGTTGCTACAAGCTTGCTTCTGTTAATAGTCGCTTTGGCACACATGAGGCTGAACTCCATTCACATGTCATCACTGAGCCGTTTGACCAAGGATGACCAGCTTTGTGCATAGTTTCATGTTGTGCATGAGCAGTAATTCGCTAATTTATTGGCCTGTCTTAATTTTGTACCCCACATTTTCAGCTGAAAATGCTATTGAGTGGAATCATGGCATTGTAAATAACAGGAGAGACAGAGAGTCACCTTGGAAAATTCCACTTTTGATGTGTATCTTGTCTGACTAGACGATCCTGCCGTTGTAGGACAAGTTCATCTTGGTTTGCCATGTTCTCATTGTGCTCTTTAAGAACTTCAAGCCCTGCAGCTGTTTGGAAGAGTATCAAAGGCCTTCTTGTGGTCTATCAATGGCAGGCTAAGATACTTCTTCCTTGTCTTGGCGATACTGATAAACATCTTGTTGATGAGGAGCTGGTCCTTGCATCCTTGGCTTGCTTGACAGCAACCTTTCTGCTCCTCCAAGAGCATATTATTATTTTGATTGTTAATTCATTATTATTTATTTTTTGCTGATTACTGGATTTTCTTACCGCTTTATTTGGATTTAGTTGAGGATTATGTACTGGGACATGGTTGCTTTAGATTGCCTTTTAGAGAAATCCTTGTTTTGCTCTTTTGAGCATTTTGCACTGTTTTTTCTGCTTTGTTAAAGAAATGTTTCCTTTATAAACATTCTGAATTGCCCTTCTGTTTACAAGCCAGGAGTCTGTGGTTTTCCCCTTCCTTGTAGGGCATTTTTGAAATATTTTGGGATATTTTATATTTTAAATTTGGGCCTAACTAGGTCATAGCTGGAGAGTAGTTTTTTAGAGCAAGCTAGAACAGGAGTGCCTCATCTAAGCTGGCCAGCTTTTTAAGGGTCTTTTTGGATCTTCACCCAATCCTGATGTATATATTATGTTCCCTTGCTTTGATAAATCTAAGATTTATTCAAAGTGATCTACTCCAGTTTGGTCACTGCTTACTATTAGCATCCAGGCCCATCCCTTTGAAATTTGTAATTTATCCTCAAAGAGGTAGATAGATAGATAGATAGATAGATAGATAGATAGATAGATAGATAGATAGATAGATAGATAGATAGATAGATAGATAGATAGATAGATAGATAGTGTCACGCACGAGCGCATGGGGATCAGCTTAAAAACCTGACGTGCATCGCGAAAACCTGTGCCAGGGGACGATAGCGGTGTACTAACCTTTCTCTCTCTCTTCCCATAGAAAAGACGAAGTGCCGCCACCATAATCCTGCCCGGACAACCAAAACATCAAAACTTCTGGGTTCCTTCCTTCTCTCCAGTCCCCCACTGATGGTATCATCTACCCATCCAGCATCAGGCCTTCCCAGCATTCCACGTACCAATTTCCGGTCCGACTCCTTATAATGTCTGTCCTCCCATTGCTTTTTGTCTAATGCTATTTCTGTTGAAACGAAGTTGGACATTTTTGTTACAGTATACGGGGCTCAAACCCCCAAACCCTGATCTTTTTCTGTCTTATTACAATAGACAGATAGATAGATAGATAGATAGATAGATAGATAGATAGATAGATAGATAGATAGATAGATAGATAGATATGCCCTAATAAGAAGTGTTGATTTTGCAGAAGCTCAAGAATGATAGAAATGTTGTAACAAACAACAATACATTTGTACTACTGCAAATGGGACTCAGGTATTATATGTGTGGTTTCTTCTCTCATGTCTTAGATGATATATCATAAAATAATTTACTCTTTCTTAACTCATTGACTTATTTATTTATTAAACTAAGTGCAGAGGCAAGGCTGTGTGATTCCTCAAACTCATCTATGTCCTAATTGTTAACCCTTTTCTAAAAAAAATAAATAAAAATAAAATCAAGCAAAAATGTTACAAATGTTTTTGGGACTTTTTATTTTATTTTTATATAATGCTGTTTGCAGATTTTTAGTCTTGGTTCACAAAGGATTGCTTTCAAGTTGCAAAATATAAGTGGACCCCTTAACTGGCCTTTTGAACTCTGAAATTCTCTAATTCAAAACTGTGACGTGTCTCTGAAAATACATTTTAAATACCTGTTATGCTGTTATAGTGAGGTTGAGTTGCAGTCTTTTGGGTTGTAAGAGCGGTGGTACAAAATGTGAAGCATTACACTCATGAAAATGCCACTTAACATAATATGGCTCTGTGTTATGCTGGTCCGAGGTACATGGTGATGTGGCTTTTGTTAGCAGACTGTGTATTTGTGTATGCAGCAAATCACCTGGTTAAGATGCGTGTCCTAATTGATATAATTCTTCATAGCTGAGTCATTGTACAAACCCCATTTAGAAAAAAGTTGGGACACTTTCTAAAAATGCAATAAAGACTAAAATCTGTAATTTGGCAATTCACTTGAACCTTTATTTAACATTTTAAAGGACAAAGAAAACTTAATTCTGTTCGTTAAACAAAAATAAATTTTGAAATTGATGCCTGTAACTCACTCCAAAAAAGTTGGGACAGAGGCAAGTTTACCACTGGATCGTATTCCCTTTTCTTTTAGTTACACTTCTTAATCATTTGGGAACTAAAGAAATTAATTGTTGAAGTTTTTTAAGTGGAATTATTGCCCATTCTTGTTGTATACAAGACTCGAGCTGCTCAAGAGTCTGTGGTCGCCGTTGTCGGATTCTCCCCTTCAGGATGTGCCAGATATTTTTAATAAAAAATATATCTACACTGCAGGTAGGCCAGTCAAGCACAGGGCCTCTATGTTTATGAAGCCACGCTTTTGTAATTTGTGCAGAATGACACCTGTCATTGTCCTGCTGAAATATACACATAGTTCCTTGGAAAAGTTGTCATTTTGACAGGAGCGTATGTCTCTTTAAAATTCCAAAGTAAGCCTCTGCATTAATAGTGCCTTCACATATATACAGATCCCCTGTGCCATTGGTAGTGATGCACCCCCATACCATCACAGATGCTGGTTTTTGCACCCTTCATTGATAACAGTCTAGATGGTCTTTTTCATTTTTGGCATGGATAATCCAACATTCATTTTTTCCAAAAACAAACTGAAACGTGGATTCATCACACCACAGAACACATTTCCATTGTCTTTTGGTCCATCTCAGTTGAGCTTGGGCCCAGAGAACTTGCCAGTGTTTCTGCACAAAATTGATGTATGGCTTCCTCTTTGCACAATGCAGTTTCAGGTAGCATTTCTTGATGCAGAAGCGGAATGTGTTAAGCGACAATAATTTCCCAAAGTACTCTGAAGCCCATGTGCCTATGTCTGTCACAGTAGTATGATGGTTTCTACTGCAATACTGCCGAAAGGCTCGAAGATCATGTACATTCAGCAGTGGTTTCCACACAGAGATTTCTCCTGACTCCCTGAATCTTTTTACAATGATATTAAATGTAGATAGTGACAGATCTAAATTCTTTGCTGTCCTGCACTGAGAAACATTGCTTTTAAATTGACAGATAATCCACAAAGTTCAGCACAAAGTGAAGGGGGGGCATGTCCCATCTTTGCTTGCAAAGACGGAACCTTTGATGAATGCTCCTCTTACACCCAATCTTGATACGCACCAAGGTTATTATCGTTTTGCCTTTTTATATTAGTTTTTATTTCTATATTTTTTCTGACCATACTTGGAAATTCAGTTTAGTTTTTGTTTTCCTTCATTGTGTATTTTTAGTTTTAGTTTAGTTTTTATTTCACAAAGACATTTCTATTTTATTTTTATATCTATTAGTTTCCGTTTTAATTTTAGTAATTATGGCAAGGAGCTCGTACAGAGTTTAGTTTTGTGTCACAATCAGTCAGAACTGTACACTTAACAGATTTGGATACGAGTTTAATGTTAGTGGAAGCTTACTACACTACGTGGTTTATTATCTGGTTTTGTTTTTGTCTGATAAAAACAAGCAGAATCAAAACTAGACACTGAATATGAACAATTTTATAATTTTTTAAATATTTTCTCATGAAAATCATGGGGGCTTAGGAAGAATAGGGCTCTTAGACTTGAATCAGTGTGCAGACCCCACCTAGTTGTATTGAGGGAAACAAAGATAAACAAACATGTAGTGTGAAGGTTAAGGGCAGTGAGACTTGAATAGCCCACCATAAAGGACAGTAAACCCATAATGAGCAGAGCAAGAGCAGGTAATAGGAGTAAGGATGGCATAAACTGATAGAGACAGCAGCTGAGATTAAGAACAATATATACATTATCTAAACCTGTTCATCCAGAGCAGGATCACAGGAACCTGGAGCTTACCCAAGCAAGTTTGGATGTAAGGCAGGAAAAAACCCTGGTATGCAATATGTATGATAAGGCTAATGTTAAGAACAAAAAGAATATGATAATTCAACTATTTTGAGAGAGAAAGAAAAACATTGAAAAAAGGGAGACATTTTAAAATACAATTCTGCTAATGGATTACTTTCACAATATCAGGTATTTTGAGTTGTGAATATGAACTAAGTACTAGAGTGTTGCACCATGTTAGCCATTATGAATGTAGAGAAAAGTCAAGCAAAATGACACCTTTTATTTGCTAACTAAAAAGATTGCAATATGCAAACTTTCGAGGCTTTCGAGGCAACTCAGGCCCCTTCTTCAGGCAAGATGTAATACAGAAACTGGAGTTCTCTGTGTTTATATACACACTAGGACAAGAAACAACATTGGTAAATCTTTAAGTGAGAAATCTTAAATGTAAAAAATTAATAGATTCCTTCAGGCTAGGGTTAATTTAACAAGAGAAAGAACAGTGTATGGTCAAGATCTTTGGATAAGATAACTGTTCAACAAAGTCTTTTAAAGTTTCTAATGAGTTTTTCAAAACAACGTGGATCTGTAGACAGGCTGTCTGGGACAGTCGAGAGATGCAAACAATCCTCATATCTGACCATAAAACTCTTGTCTCTATTTAAACCATGTTGTAATGTATTAAATTTTATCATAAGTTTAACTTCCCATTCTTTTCTCTCTTGCTGTGTTTTGAAGTTGCCCATAAGCACTGTGACTTTAAAGTCCCTCTCACAGTGTTCATAGCTGTTGAAGTGGGCCGCTACAGGAACATCTGTGTTGCCATGTTCAATGCGGAAATTGTGTAAATGCATTAGAATTAAGCTTGTCATTGAAAACACTGAAAATCTTTTCTTTGTCCTTTAAAATGTTAAATAAAGGTTCAAGTAAATTACCAAAAATGTACAGATTTTAGTTTTTATTGCATTCTTAGAAAGTGTTCCAACTTTTTTAGAAACAAGGTTTGTATATTCCATAGTTCCAGAGTAATATGCTCAGTGCATTGGAACACTAATGGGACCCCTAGTTCACCAAGAGATATTTCACACACTGACTATGTAGGAACATTCTTTTCTTATAGAATAGTCATACTTCCCAACACAATTGTCAACATCAAATCAAACACATCAATTGTCTAGTACTGTGCAAAGGTTTTAGGCAGGTGTAAAAAATCATTTTAACTAAGAATGCTTACACAAATAGAAGTGTTATAGCTTATTTTTATCAATTAACAATGTAAAGTGAATGAACAGAAAATAAATCTAAACCAAATCAATATTTGGTGTGACCACCCTTTGCCTTCAAAACACCATCAATTGTTCTAGGTACACATGCACACAGTTTTTTAAAGGATCTTTGATCTGTGGAAATTATTGCTTAACTGTCTGCGAAAAGTTGCAGATGCATTATATTGCGCATTATATTACGTTTTTTGACAGATGACCATAAAGCGAACCTTGTCACAGTCAGTCAGGAGTTGTTAGATCATTGAAATTCTGCTGAAAAGTTTCTGAAACATGTCATAACAGGCAATGAAATGTGGGTTTACAGTCCCTATGAATTTTTTCCTTCCCAAACTTGAAATCCATGCTGAAAGGTCACCAATTTTAATTGACAGAAATTTCACCAGAGGACCTACTTTCCACAAAACTAGTTCTAGGACATATTCCAGAAACGTGAAAATACGTTGAAATTTACATTTAAGCGTTATATGGCTGTTCTGCATGATGTTGGTCTGACGTGGCTTTTATTTTGTGTATGATGTGACTTGTCTGCTTTGAGTAATGCATATCATAAGTTCAAGGTATCTATAAGTACTTTAATGTATAATACATATTAAGGTGGCCTTGCTCAACCAACACTGGAGCTCCCTGTCTGTGAAGTACATAAGCACTTAAAAAACAAAGTGATATTTTTTATATTATGAATGCAATCATTTCTATTTTATTACTCTGGGAATTATCATTTACCAAATTTACTATTATTATCTTTTTATCTTGGTTATACTTAAATACAGAAGAACAACAGTTTTTTCAATAACATAACTATAATGTTTTAAAAGAATAATAAACATAATTTACTCAATACAGACAGACACACAAAAAATACCACTGTTACATTAAAATTGTTTTATTTCAAGGGAGACATTATTCATGGCAGGATTTTAAAAAATAAACACATAATCTGAAGCAGTAAAGGCTGTGTAGAAACGGATTTGTTTTGTTAATTTGCATACACAGAGAATAAAATTAAGATGATTTGATTTTTCCAGTACGTCTGCAGCTTTAATTTGTAAGTTTTTTAAACCTAACATTATACCTAAGGGCATTCTAGGTTATTGAGTACATTCAAAAGTAAAACTTGTATTTGTTTTATGAAATTATTTCCCTCCCAACATCTCAGATTGAAGGTTATTTGCTTTGATTTGGCTACATGCTGTAAAACTTGCAGCTGTGTCGCTGTACAATTCTGTTGTAAATAATTTATCAAAAGGTGTTGAATTCAAAAACAAACAGTTTCAAGGAGGTAACATTCACAAATCTCTGAGTGTTGCTTATGCACATAAATGAGAACTAGTCTGTCTGGAGAGTTGCCATTGAATCTTGTTATTCAGTAAGATCAATTCTTGGAACAGACATTCTGAATCCAATAGCCCAGCTAACCATTTTCCTTGTTTAAACCTTAATATGATTTGCTGCTCAGAGATGCAAACACATCACATTTTGATTTCAGAGGTCAACATATCCAAATATTGGCGACCTTCAGTGCCAAGCTGCACAGCTGATTGAAACTCTTTTACATCAGAAAGGGCATTTGTTATAAACATTGAATGTTAAAAGCATTCAAAGATTTCATAGGTTATGGTTAGATTGACACTGTAGGATTGTAGATTTGGGGTGCTTGGATTTATTTAAATGTAACTAGCTTAGCAAAATATCAATGTGTCATTATTGGCCTTGTAAAATAGCATTATAATTCTTTTCCATTTAATTAGTGATTGTAAGAAAATGTTAACATACATTACTTGACTGCAGTTCAAAATCAGACAATTTAATCTAATCATAGGTCAAAGAGCATTTCAGACTGTGCTAAAAGTATTTTTTCTTTTAATATTGAATAAACATTGCAGAATTTTGCAAAACTGCACAAACACTGGATATATCTCAGTTACCACATAGAAAATGAAAATTACTTATTTAAAAATAAATGTTTAAAATATTCAAATTAAGTTTTATCATTATATTCAAATTATTGTCATGTAGTTTCTTACATACTACATATTATGTTTGTAGATTAAAATATACTTACCTTCATCTTAACGGGTCTTGTATTTTTCAAGGAATAAATGCTGTCTGGCAAAATAACTTCTTTTATCTCAGAACCTTTTTTAAGTATCTAAACCTTACATGCATACACCTCACAATGGGTGAGCAAAGACAAAACATGCAAACGTTAGAGAAAAATGGAACTACATTAGCATAACTTTTAATACTCTTTTAACTTCTTGAATCTAACAGTAGTTAAGGCGCAAATTATGCAGTGATCATGGCAAATGTCTCTTGTCCAACAGTGAACACAGGAATATAGCAGGGACGAAGTTCTTGTCTTTTCAGTTTCCTCGAATCTTCAGTAATGTGCAAGCAGTATGGTTTGAAGGGAAAGTTGAATAGTTGGACAACTTGATCAGCTCCAACAAGAGAAAAATTAGATGCTTACTCACTATGATAGACAGCCAGAAACGGGGTGTGTTAGGAACATGTTTATAAGTGTATTTAACTATATAACTGTCAAACTTTAGAAAACTGCAGTCCTGCAAAAACTAATTGAACAAATAATACCATTGCTTTCAGCATTCATCCATGTTTTACTTGTCTCTTTCTAACTAGAAACTTCTAATGTATAAAATAATCTTGTGCCTGACATTTAAATCTTTTTTTCATAATTTGTCTGTCTTATAGCTAAAAAATGATTATATTAAGCGTGTACACATTCCTAATACAATGTGAGTGTAAACACAAGCAAAATCTCTAAATATAGCAGAAAAGCAGGCCTCATAGCATCTTAAAAGTATAAATCACAGTACAATTTTAATTATTAATTAACCTTCTCCATCTCAAAAAAGAGACTTAATGTGTACCCAGCTTTCACAGATAATGCAAATGATGATGATTGTACAGATGATTTATAAATGTCTGCAGGTTTTCAAGGCAATGACAATTAAATGAAGAGGGCTGATGCCTTTACGTTGTTATCCACTGTTCATATCCTCCAGATCTACTGTGATCCAGTTCCATCTCAAGGGGGGAAATCCACAGCTTATGTGTGTAATGCCTGACTTTGTATAAGGTGTGATCAGAATAAGACAGTCACTTCACAGACAAATCAGGAAACATACCAGCCGCTACTAGGGAAATGCAATTGATAAAATTAGTAGAATGGTGTCCAACATATTTGTATAGTTTTTCTTGTTGTTACTTTGCAGATCACTTCTCTATTATCGCTAATACATCTGAAATAACAAAGTCAGTTAGAAGAGATGAGGACAAAGAAGGATTTTCAGTTGGAGGAAATGTGAAGTATGCGGTGGGCTGGTGTCCGGGCTGGTGTCCAGACTGGGGTTTGTTTCCTGCCTTGCACCCTGTGTTGGCTGGGATTGGCTCCAGCAGACCCCCGTGACCCTGTAGGTAGGATATAGTGGGTTGGATAATGGATGGATGGAAATGTGAAGTATGATTTTTTTTTTTTGGTTATATGAAACGTTCAAAGTGAAAAAACAAAACAAAAAAAAATGTTCAAGTGAAATGGAGGAAGTGTACAAGGAGCAGGTGGAGTTCAGAAAGGCGATAAACACTATCCCTGGGGACTCAATGACAGATTAAAAATGATTTCCTCCCAGAAACAGTGAAGATAATGAGAAAAATAAGACAGAGTGATAATTTCTTCTGCTTACATTTTTGACAGCAGTATAAAAAGTGGATGTTAGGTAGAGCTGGGGAAGACAGGAGAGAACTGGATGAGTGAGGATGAACAAGAGAAACAGAATGAAAGCAGTCTGGTCATAGAACTTACAGAACAATAGGTAAATAAATCAGGAGGAAAGCCCACAGAGAACAGAAGTAGGGAAGCAGAGTAAAAATTAGATACACAGTGTCAATGGGAAATAGTAGTAAAAGACAGGTAATAGAAACAAAAAAACTTTAAAATAACAAATAAAACTCAGCAATAAATAAATGTCCATTAAAAAGTTCAAAGTTCTAAAATGTCCTCCTTTGGATTGAGTCCGTGGGTTCTTTAAAATTCAGTCACCTAGCCCACATGCTGGTTCAGTCCCCAACGCCATGGCTCATCCCACTGCTACTACCAAATGTAAGGGTATAGGTTGGCTCAATGCTTCTGTTGTGTCCAGGAACCTCGTGAACCTGCCACCATCTTTACTGTAACTGAGATGAACCAGACAGATGAGGACACATACATTCCAAACCAAGGGGCGGGTGCAAAAAGTATGCTGTGCTTTTATTACAAATCCAACAGTAAATAATCCATAAAAGTTAGTGTCAGTGGAGGTTAAACTAAAATAAATATTGTTAAAAACATGGCAGGAATCTTATTTGGATCTCAAAGCACAGAGAGACATCTTTCAACAGGCGCAGACAACCTTCAGTCCTTCTCGTATCCCCACCACCCATACCATTGCAATTCACGGGACACCACTCCCCTGACTCCCGTTGCCATCGTCAGCCTTGCAAGGGAGTTCTATGGAGTAATACGTTGCACCTGCTTCCATGCTCAACAGGAGCAAGACTCAGTTCCCTTGAGCACTGGCCACACACTCCTTTCTCTGAGGTTCCACTCCCATCCGCCTGTTTCCTTCTTATCACAACAGCTCTCGCTCGCTCCTGACCTTCTCTTCCTTCTTTTAACCTCTGCTCTCAAAACTCTACTTTCCTTTTGTGTGAAGGCTCTTTTTCTCTGCTGCCTAACTGGGTGCTGTTGCATTGAGCAGTTTTTTCTGTGACCCCATTGAGGCACCAGACTGATCCATCCTCCTATGTACGTGTGTGTGGCACGATCAGCCTGCACCTGAATTAACAAAAATGCACTCACACACACCTGCACCCAATTGGTCCCGCACCTTTGCAGAGATACGATTGTTTATTTAAAAAGTTGCCCTGTGCCACAGACTACTCATTACACATTGCCAGCTCTCTTTTGTGCATCTTTTTCTTATTACACCTTGCAATGTAATACAGATGAGTATGTGTGTGTGTGTTTGTACAGATGTACATTTCATTATAGTGGCTACCTATAAAAGATCACAACATCTTTTAAATAGTGTCTGAACATTGAATTTTAAATATAAAACAGTACAAGACATGCTTCTTGAGCAACTATGATTTGGTGCACAGGTTTGATTTTGTTTATAAAAAATGGTTTTTGCAAATGCCCTTTGGTTTTGGTTGCCAGGTTTATTTGGCCTAGCTCACTTTTCCTTTGGTTTTCTTCGTAAACTTCTTGTCACTCACATTTTCCTATACACTCAGCAGTTGAGCAACATTATACTAAGGAGGCAGAACAATGAATGCTTAGATGGGCAACAGGATGGCTGTATTCCAAATTATCACCTCCTCACTAAGTCCTGAGGCTGGTGGAGTATTGTATCTAACAATCAGTATGAAGTGAAAAAATAACATAGATTGTGCTTAGACCTTAGTACAAGAACAAGTACACATACATTTATTTTATTTTGCTTTGTTTCAGTTCATTTTTATTAAATAAAGTACTACAGTACAAACTGACTTCTTCTTGATTTCTAATTATTACAGTGGCTATATTGCAAGTCAATCAATTAAAAATACATACTTATTTCAAAATTACATTAAAACCTCACATCCCCATGACAAAAATATGAAAAAGAGAGGGGAAAACTAAAAAAAAAGTAATGAGTCAGAAAAACTAAAATGATTTTGAAATTTGCTACAATTATATGTTGTTGCAGATTTCAAGCTGAAGATCCCCCTGATAAAAGGCTGCTGTGTAACAAACAGCTTTTCCAATTTTCAGAATTGAATAAATGTAATCTTCTGAAACTTATGGTCATTTAAAACATTTCTGTTGATTCAGGGTCTTATCAGGGCTCTCAAAAGGGCTTGCGAGTGTCCAGGATAAAAATTAAGGCCTTTAATGATCTCTTAGGCACAGCCATCAACAGTGTGTCTATCTGTGCAGAGAGTGTCGACCTTGTCGAGAGGTTTACTTACCTTGGCAGTGACATTCATGTTTCTTGTGACTCTTCCTATGAAGTCAGTAGATGGATTGGGAGAGCATGGGGGGTCATGAGGTCACTGGGAAGGGGTGTGTGGCGCCCCCAGTATCTATGCAAAAGGACAAAGGTCCAAGTCTTTAGAGCGCAGTTGCTTCCTGTCTTGCTATATGGTTGCGAGACATGGATGCTATCCAGTGACCTGAGATGAAGAATGGACTCCTTTGGTACTGTGTCTCTCCAGAAAATCTTTGGGTACTGTTGTTATGACTTTGTTTCAAATGAGTGGTTGCTCATGGAGTTTCAAATGAGGCACATTACCTGCATTGTGAGGTAGCGTCAGTTATGGCACTATGGCCATGTGGCGAGATTCCCCAAGGGTGATCCAGCTCTTAAGATCTTCATTGTTGGGGACCCGAGTGGCTGGACCAGGCCAAGGGAACGCTCACGTTAACCCCTGGCTACAGCAGATAGGGGGTCATTTCCGGAGGGTGGGACAAGACTGCATGTCTGCCTGGGGGGTTGCCAACCAGGATCCTGAGTTGTTTCATCGTGTAGTGGGTGCAGCAACGCATTGTAGCAGTGCATGCTCCCCAACTTCACTTGACCTGTACTCTGAAAGGCAGGTTAGAATTCCTCCAATTAGGTTGAATGTAATAGCAAGCTAACTGAGCTGTAAAGGTTGCCACACTTAAATAGATCTCATCAGGTTCATTTAAAGAATGAGCATTTGCAAGGAAGCATCAGTTTCCTTATTTACAGGTTATCATGGGAAAAGTGCAGTGCAAAGTCTGAAGAAAAAAAAAATGACAAAAAAGATATTAAAAGACTGCTTAACAAATAATGTATGAATGTTGATGTAATATACACAAAATATCTTAAGAGATGACCAAGAGATCGGCAGATGTCCTGTAAACAACAAAATTGGGCAGTTGTTGCATACACAAAAATTTCAAAGCTGATGGCTAAATCTAAAGGATATGAGAAAAAACAAGAGTATAATAGAACAGACTTTTATTTTTAGTAAGTCAATAAGCCAATGACCCAACCAGAGTAAATGTGTGCATTGATTGACACTGTTATATAAATTCAATTGCTCATAAAACAGACCTGTACCCTTAATATTTTGATCATTCTGTAACAGACTGCTGTGAAGAATGTTCCCTCTTGATGAAGAGATATTAAAGACACATAGAACAAATTTCTTCCTGCCTGGTTTCTGATAGAAAGAGGTTTTAATTCAAACACAAGATTTCTTTCTTTAATATACCATATTTACGCGTGCAACACGCGCACATTTTTTCCCGAAAATTACCATTAGAAAATCAGGTGCGTGTCATACACGAGGAAATGTAATTCTGTAATGTTTACTTGTTCTACTTGGGCTCACTTGCGCACTCGTGCTTGCTCTATCGCTTGCTCGCGCACTTGCATTCTTTCTCTCTCTCTCTCGCTTGCTCGCGCTCTCTCTCTGTCTCTCGCTTGCTCGCGCGCTTGCGCTTTCTCTCTCTCTAAACGCTTCGTATACAATCACACTCACGTCTTACACGGGGCAAAATGATTTTCGCAGTTTTCTTTGTAAAAATTAGGGTGCCCGTCTTACACGAGGGCGCGTTGTACACGAGTAAATATGGTATATCTCCAAATTTAATTTCTTCCACAACAATCAAGTTCAATAGCTTTTTTTTTCTCATTTCAAACAAATGTTCAATATCATTTAAACTCCTCTCCAAGTTTTTCATCCTTAACCATTTGTCATAATTATGTTGTTCTCAACTGAAACTTAACTGTGTCCATGAAGCAGTGTTCAGTATGTCAACAAAAGTACATTTTTAAAGATGGCTATTAATGGTAACTCTGTCACTGTTAATCATAGACATTGCAGTCTAAGAATATAACCAGAATGTGTGGCTGGAGAAGGTGCTCACATAAAGACTTCAGTGACAGATAGGGCTTAATTCTGGGCACATTTCATACACAGTGGAGCGAAGGTTTGCTGTTTCTCACACAGTCTAAAGAAGAATACACTTATGATAGGGTTGACTTTCATACTCTATTGGATTACCTAAGATGTTTTCTCAGTGATGTCTACAATTATCTAAAGAAATATTGTATTATTATGAAAATACTGAAGAAGTCGTGGGGTGCAGCTTACTTGGTTTCAGTTCTTACATGCTTCCTTGATTCCTTAAGCTTTTGATTCACTATTTAGGAAAAATAATTCTGCTGGAGTAATACCTTGGAGAATTTTGTATAACTGGATTTAGATATTCTTTTTCAAAACTAGGCCAGAAGTGCAGGGCCCCACTCATTCTCTTGACCTGCCATTGAACTGTAGTTTCAGATGAACTCTACCAAAGGCCTGTTGAAAGTCTAAATAAATTACATTGTATGCATTGCTTTTGCTAACAACTTCTGTTTTCTGTTAACAAAAAATACAACAAATTTGTTTTTGCAGGATCTTTGTATTATAAAATCAAACTGGCTATTATTTGAATTGTTACTTTCATAAAAGCAGTATTTTAATTTACCTTTCATAAATTACATAATTTTACAAAGAAAAGATGTAAGGGATAGTAGTCTGCAGTTATGGGAATCTAATGGCAAATTTCCAGTTACCATTCATTTCTCCAGTGTGAAGTAATTGCAAGAATATGTTTACAAAATGAATAAAATCCCCTCATACCTGGGGGATTTGTTAGTGTTGAGTGCACTAAGTGCTTGAAGCAAATCAAGTACTTCTATGTTAAAATCATTAAATGTGGAGTGTGTTTTTGTTTCTGCCTGATGGATTAAGTTCTTCTTTCAAAAATTACCTCAGTAAAATATTATTTACAGTAAATCATTGGCTCTTTGCTGTTTATTTTTAAATGTTTTTTCATTGTGTATATTTGAGGCATTATAAATTCTGTATTACTGCTTTTTACTGGAGAACTTGTGAAACCAATTTTAATGTGTATTTTATTCATATTAGCAGTCTCTGGTATTTCTCTTGGTATAAATGTTTTTTGCTCTTTTAATTTTTGCTGTAGATTGGTATTTATAGTGTTTGTTCATAATAATGTCTTTGTTATCAATTTGGCACATTTGATGTGATTTAGAAATGATGATCATTTTTGTACATAGATCAGTGAAGTTTACAGTTTTGTTTTTGGTGCACATTTTTGAATTTCCAGTGTTGATTTTAAACATTATATTAATGATCATTTTGTCTAATGCACATCACTGTTGTTTCTATTTTTCTCTGTAAATAGTTAAGCCATTTAAAATAAGTTCACATGTTACAACATATTATCTGACAACTTAGTTAACTACTTTGAAAGTTGGAGAATTTAAATTTTTGTTTTGTTTATTTACTTTGTTAAAGAGACAGATGTTACATTTTTGTTTAAGTATTTTTGTAATGATAAGGACAACAATGTAGTTATATTAAAAATAACAGCAGTAATCTTAAAAAATAACATTGATTACAGAAAGTCATTATATGTATTAGCAGAGTACATAAAATATGTTTTTAGTAGCATTTTATAACATTATAACTCAGCCCAAATAGGCATGTGGACACTGAAATAGTGTCCATGGATGGTTGATTCCAATTCAAGTGGTGTAAAAATTGCATCAATTGCTGTCCTTCAGTTAGTAATTGGATGTGGAGGGTCTAGGCTAATTGTGGATGATGTATGTTAGACATAAGTTTCTTGGAAGAAGCACCCAATATACAAGTTAAAAATCTATATTGTTGGCATAAGTCTAAAATTGATGCCTTCATCGATGTTGGCCATTATACATGACAGATCAGGGGCCTCATGTATAAATGATGCGTACGAACATTTCCACGCTCAAATCATGATGTATAAAGCCTAAACTTGGTGTAAAGCCATGCACATTTTCATGGTAGCTCCAACCCTGGCGTACGCAAGTTCTCCACTCGGTTTTGCAAACTGGCGGCACCAGCGTCAAAGCAGTGTTACTGTTTCTGTGTTGTTTACCCTTTCTTTTTTGAATCCACATCCCTGATGCGGCTTTATCATATACACTGAAATTAAATACATATTGTTTATTAGTTTAAGGCATCTGATTGTAATTAACCTGTAACAATATAATGGTCCAGGGATTAGCCAAAGTATTCCAAATACCATAGCTGCTTTAGCATTGTTACTTATACTGCACCTTCTTTTTCTTCTTTCAGCTGCTCCCGTTAGGGGTTGCCACAGTGGATCTTCTTTTTCCATATTACTCTCACTGCACCACTCAGAGTATTTATATCACTATATCTGAGTGGGGAATAACAGCTCAGTAGCTGATCGGAAAGAGAATTATCGGCATACAGTATCAAGCACACGCTGCCTCAGCCATGCTGTCTATTGAACTGCTCTCACACAGCAAATCCTTCAAAGCCTTTCCTGTATGGACCTTGCAGTTCAGAAACACTTTCATCCCAAGAACTCTAAATGCACTCAATCATTCCATCAAGTGCTCCTTGTAGAACTGTTTGTACTTATAAGTACAATCACCTCACAGTAAAATGCACTTATAATGTTGCATAACCTGAGCTACTTTATAAAGCGCGTATTTACATATAATGAGGATATCATTTTTAAGATGAAATGCAACAAGATATGTTCATTATATTATACAGATAAAACTTTAACTTCATTTAAATAATCTATATTGTTAATAACTAAAACATGTGAGGACAAGGTTCCACAGTGTTAGCGAGGAGCTGCCGCTCCGTTCATGGATTGTTCCTGCCTCGCGCTGTATTCTTGCTGGTGCTGGCGCGATACTGGAAGGATAGATACTACGAAGATATTTCAATGTTCCTTAAAAGTTTTGAAGAATTGTCGTTCTAAGCTTACAGATGGCTTAACGTCTATTACAGAGCTGATTGTGTGCCGATTAGGTATTTGGAGAAAGAAAAGTAAGGACAGAAATTGGGGGTTAGTATGTTTGAAAGAGACAGTACTGCTACAATAAAGTATTTCATCGAAGGTCGTGCATGGCGCAGCAAGCAACATGTGTGAGACATGAACAATCACTGCGCCACCGTGTAAACAATGTTTAATAACATGCTTTAACTCCTGTCATCATGAAAATGATATCACGTATACATCTCTGTATTATAATTATTCATAGAGCTGTAATATTATGAATGTAATGGATTCTGTGTCCTGTCGGAGGAAGAGAAAGCCAGGAAGCATGTAGTGATTCACCCACATAGAGCACATAGAAGATCAAATACAAAACAAAGCATTTAACGTGCTACTTTAGTTCTGATGGGATTTGAGAAACTAGTAAATTAAGAATAGAATTACCAGAGCCTACGAAAAAACTCGTAGATCCAGCCCGCCTTAAATTCGTTGCACCTCTCCATCAGCATCTTTTGTCCTGTAAATGTTCTGATAAAGACAAGCAGCAAGCAGTCTGGTATCCCATCCACAATGCCACAATGTTTTCTGAAATGTACTATACAAGTCATAAAATGAGTTATTCCAAATATCATATATACCTATGTCTTTTATCCATCCAGATCTGAGAATTTCCAGTTCCATTGCCTCAAAACACCACTCACATCTACAGTTATTCCCAGTTTCAGATAAAAAGTAACAGCGTCAGATCCCTGAGTGGCTAGTATGCATCGTGATCGTGACTGAAAGAATAAAAGTGAAAAAAAGTACCATACATGTACAGCGGCTGTTACAGACGCAAACCAAATGTATGTATGTTGTGAACTATGGCCGATAGCTTATCCCGGGCAATATCCCAAAGCCGCCAGATGGAGCCCTCCCTGCAATGTGGAGATATCCCGAATTCCAGCAGGGCATCATGGACCCTTGGAGTTTCCCTTCACAACCCTGCTGGATACCGTGTGGACCACCAGAGGACACTGCAGGGAGGCTCAAGGACTTGTATGTTCAGTATAGCCCGGAAGTACTTCACAGTCACGAGGACAGAAGAAATAAAGTACTTCCGGGCTGAAGAAAACAGAGGAGTTTTCACCGGGTCAAGGACTATAAAGAATTGTGGGAAACCCCAGAGCGGGGAGCTGAGTTGGGAGGAAGGGTGACAACACGTCTGGGAGTGGAGGATTTGTATTATTGATTAGTTGATTGTTTATTTATGAGTATTGTGGAGTGGAGGGTGCTTTGTGCACATTATTGTACAAATAAATTTAATATTTGGACTTTTATCTGGCATCTGGTCTGAGGGTTCAAGAGGACGGCAGTGTCCCCTATCTGTCACAGTGTACTGTATAATATTAACAATAAGAGCAACTGACTACTGAAAATGGTAAATATAGGAGGCAGTCGGGATCGAACCGAGGACTCTTGATTACAAGTCAGCAAATCTAGCTGTTGTATCATCCTTGAACCTTTTGTGAAAGTGTTTATTTGATCTTAAAGCTTCACACATTATATAGTTTATGCCAACATTCTGTCATTTATTACTAAAATATGAAAAACATTTCTGTTTTAACAATGTGTTTACACAGATTATTGTAGAAACGGAACACACATAAAATGCATGTTTTCCAAATAACGATCTATTATTTCCACTCTAAAACTTCAGCACTTCACTCCCAGCTAATAATCAATCAAGGCATGAACTGTGCAAGTTCTGCGGCAGTGGGGGATGGGATATCAGGCTGCTTGCTACTTGTCTTTATCAACACATTTACAGGAGAAGATGCTGATGGAGAGGTGCGAACGGATTTAAGGTGGGCCGGATCTACGGGTTTTTTCATAGGCTCTGGTAATTCTTGTATTAAACAATTTTAAGATGAAGTTTATGATGTTCTACTTTAATGACAAAGTAAACTTTGTGATTAAAGTGGAAATTTAGAGATTAAAGTTGACTTTTTGTGCTTTTTCTCTGTACCCTAATAAGCTTTCATATGACACTCAGACAGTGGGCTACGACTTGCCTTTTCACGATGACTATGATATGTGACAACTTTTTTATTATTTCAGGCACTGTGCGAGTTTGTGAACTTGAGCTTTTGAGTTTCTCCAACACGCTGTGTCACTCGATCAACTTCCTTTTGTTATTTATACCACTGTTTAAACCGACAAATAGTATGTTTTTCCTTGCCTCCACTTGGCATTTGTTGAAATTCTTCTATTTTCCCTCGTGCTTTTGCCGTTGTCTTTTCACAGAAGGCTGAGCTTAAGGGCTATTTGTATTGATTTGTATATTCAAATAGGCGTAATTCTGGGAGGAGTTGGGGCGGGACAGAAGGCGCGTGCACGTGTGTTACTTTTCACGCTGACCGGGATTTATGGAGCAGAAGAACGTGGAAGGTGGTGTTCACACAGATTTATGCATCTGGATTTTTTTGTGCATACGAACATTTCCGCTTTTGTGCTTACACCATGTTATAGTGTGAGTTCTACGCATGGCGTTATGCATGAGGCCCCTGGTCATTGTGCTGCTTCTCTGATAACTTAGATTGTCATTGCAATATTGATTTGTTATATTCTGCAAACAATGCAACTTATGTGGTTGTTTTTAGTAGAAAGTAAATAATGAGTACATATTAATTCATTAAATACTGTATATTCAAACTTACAAAGACATGCTTATGGAGCTCTTTGCCTCTTTCATTTATTTTTAGATAAGTTACTTTTGTTTCCCTTGTTTACATTGTCACTTTTACCATTACAAAGATTATATAACTTACCTGGTATGACATCAAGTAGGTCTGAGGTTTTTTCGCATAACCTGCTGAAGCTGAGACATCTGGTTACATGTGTAACTCTGCTGTCTATGATAATTATAATACATTTTATTTATATAGCACCTTTCTCATGTTCAAGGCACTTTAAACAAAATTATACAAATAGTTTCTGCATAGAACAATAAACAAATAAACAGGATATACAAAAGCATCAAATAGTATAAAAGAGAGAATAACCAGAGAATAATACTAAATTCAATACTAAACGAAATGCCTGAACAAATCATATAATTTATACATATATAAAATCCAATGTATGTCTGTCTGTTTGTCTGTATGTCTGTCCACTATTCACAAGAGAACTACTTAACGGATTTAGATCGGGTTTATTTCTATAATTTGCTTGAACATTCTGGTTGATTTTGCAACTTCTGTCATCTCACTAAGTATCATAGTTCACTTGCAGGAGACAGAGGCTGCAGGCTGAAGGGAGGGGAAAGGGTGACATCAGGAATAGGGAGTCAAGCGGGGCCCTACTCATTCACACACCAGCCTCTGTTCAAGTCAGTCTACCTTTCGCCACGTTTTAGAGAGTACCTTACCTCCGCATAGCTAGCGGTACCCTGTTTGTTTTTGGTTTTTAAAGTTTGTCCTGTTTCACTACTATGTGGGTGGAGCCACAAGGGACAGCTAGTTATAACACACACACAAATTATCCTGAGCATCTGGACAGAGAAGTAAAGTGAAAAAAGGGGCAGAAAGTTAGGTTAAGTTAAAAGCCTTCCTGAACAGATGAGTTTTAAAGGTCTTTTTAAAAGAATGAATGGAGTCAGCTGGTCTGTTTAACTTAGAGAGGTCATTCCAAAGTCTGGGCACTAAACAGCTGAAAGGCCTGTCACCCAGAGAGGATGAACAGGAGCATAGCGATGGAGAAAGTCACTGATGTAGTCCAGTACATGGCCATCTAAACTTTGTAGGTCATTAATAGAATTTTATACTTAATCCTGTAAAACACAGGGAGCTAGTGAAGGTAAACAGGATGGGCGTGATGTGCATGCTGTTTCTAGTTCGTGTAAGGATTCTTGCTGCAGAGTTTTGAATTAACTGGAGATGTCATATAAGATTTGAAGGGGCACCAGCCAGTAGGGAGTTACAATAATCAATGCGGGATGTGATAAAAGCATGGACAAATTTCTCAGCATTAGAAAAGGAGAGGAAAAAGTGAACACAAGATATGTTATGGAGGTTGAAGTAAGGAAGTTTCTTAATGTGGTGTAAATGGGTGGAGTAAGAAAAGAAGGAATCAAAAATGACATCAAGATTCCTTGAATTAGAAGAAAGTCTAAAGAGATCACCATCAAGAGTGACTGAAAAGGAACTAATTTTCTTATGTTATGCGTTACTGCCAATTTGCAGTTCAGTTTTGTTGCAATTTAATTTTAAAGAGTTATGCTCCATCCAGGTTTTAATTTCACTGAGGATAAGTTGTGAGCTGAGAAAGAGCTGAAAAAGTTTCATTTTTAACATTGAAATACCATCTGCATAAAAATGATACCCAGTCCAGAGCCACGAACAATATGGCCAAGGGGAAGCATATATATACAGAAGAGCAGAGGGCTGAATTCCTGAGGAACTCCTTGAGTGACTGGCACTGTCAGACTCTTGCCTATCAGTCTGATAGGACTTAAACCACTAGAGGGCCAGAGACATCCAGAATGTTCTCCATTCTTGACAGTAGAATGTCATGTCTGACAATGTCAAAAGCTGCACTTAGGTCTAACAGAATATGCTGCCATAATAATCAAAGTGGAGCAAATGATATTATTTATCTGGACTTTCAGAAAGCATTTGATAAGGTGCCACATGAAAGGTTGGGCATCAAATTAAAAGAAGTGGGAGTTCAGGGTGATGTTTTTAGATGAGTGCAGAATTGGCTCAGACACAGGAAGCAGAGGGTGATGGTATGAGGAACCTCATCAGAATTGACTGATGTTAAGAGTGGTATTTTTAATAAATATAAATGATTTAGATAGGAATATAAGTAACAAGCTGGTCAAGTTTGTTAATCATACCAAGATAAGGGGATTAGCAGATAATTTGAAATCCGTTATATCATTAGAGAAGGACTTGGATAGCATAGAGGCTTGGGCAGATTTGTGGCAGATGAAATTTAATGTCAGTAAATGTAAAGTATTACACATAGGAAGTAAAAAATGTTAGGTTTGAATACACAATGGGCGGTGGGAAAATTGAGAGTACACCTTATGAGAAGGATTTGGGAGTCATAGTGAACTCTAAGCTATCAACTTCCCGACAGTGTTCAGAAGCCATTAAGAAGGCTAACAGAATGTTAGGCTATATATGTAGCACAGTGTGTACAAGTCCAAGGAGATTATTCTCAAGCTTTATAATGCACTGGTGAAGCCTAGCCTGGACTACTGTGTGCAGTTTTGGTTACCAGGCTACAAAAAAGACATAGCAGCACTAGAAAATGTCCAGAGAGCAGCAACTAGGCTCATTCTAGGGCTACAGGGGATGAATTATGAGGATAGATTGAAAGAGCAGAGCCTTTTCAGTTTAAGCAAAAGAAGATTAAGTGGTGGCATGATTGAAGTGTTTAAAATTATGAAGGGAATTAGTACAGTGGATATAGAGTGTTATTTTAAAATGAGTTAATCAAGAACACAAGGACACAATTGGAAACTTGTTAAGAATAAATTTTGCACAAACATTAGGAAGTTTTTCTTTATACAAAGAACAATAGACATTTGGAATAAGCAACCAAGTAGTGTGGTAGACAGTAAGACATCCAAAATTATGTTTTTTTTGGAAGAAATAAGTAGGTAGGACTGGCAAGCTTTGTTGGGTTCAATGGCCTGTTCTCGTCTAGATTGTTCTAATATTCTAATAAGCAAATCATTAGTTATCCGAGGCAGAGCTGTGCTCTGAAATCAGACTGAAAGGGTTCCATCAGATTATTAGAAGTTAAGAAATTGGTGAGTTGGGAGACTACAACACACTCCAGAACTTTTGACAGAAATGATAAGTGAGAGATAGGCTGAAAATTATCCAGAGCATGCAAATCATAATGGAAACAACAACAAAAAAACCTTAAACACAGCACAACTGGCTTTTGATTTTCTTAGCGATAGCCTCCTACTTTCTAGTACTATTTTCTGATGCCACATTAATTCTCAAAGCTGAGCCTACTAAAGCTCCAGTGTCTAAAGAATACAGTATCTTTGTTTCTCCAATAACACACTAGTAGAAATTTTAAGCAAAGAAGCAATGGAAATAACCTGTCTGTGTAGCTGAGATATTGATAAAAGATAAATGGAGAAATCTAGTAAAATCAGTAATTGTGGTGATATACGTATCTGACTATCCAGAATGGAGTTTAAGGGTCCTTGTAATAAGATTCCACAATTTCGCCACCATGGGGCATTCCCAAAAATCATGCATAAAGGAGCCAAGCACCTTAGATGGCCAGAAATGACAGCCTGGGAAATCAGCCTTACCCATACAAAATGCTTATGTTGTGTGATATATGTACAATGAACAAATCTAATACTGATAATCTGGATTTCTAGAGGAGGCTTTTATACTGTCAAAACAGTATTCCAACAAATCTCTACAGCAGACAACAAATCCCATTGCCAGACTTTTTGAATAGCTAATGGATTAGCCCAGTAGCAGCTATCTGACAATTAAAAAGGAAAGTATACAAGCTGAAATAACCTTTCTGCGGGTAAATTTGAAAGAGAAAATTAATGAACAATTTAGGTTACACAAAATGTAAGATAGATTACTGAAAATTAGCCAGCACTTTTAATTTGAGTTTTTCAGTTAAAGAAAAATGTGTACAGCATTCTCTATTCAAGATAGCACTTGATAGCACAGACTTCCTTGAACAATTAGTATTGCAGATTTCAATGCAGACAGACATGAAATTAAACAATAGGAGTTTTTCACAATTTATGCAATTCGCCTAAAAAGACAAGGTCTAAGGATGTGTTTATTAATACTAATTTACATATTGTACCTGAAATGAACAATAATTCAAGAGGATTCCAAACAGTTAAGAATGATAGGTATAGAACCATTGTTCCCAAACTTTATATGATAGATGACTTAAAAAAAATGCTTTTGAAGAATGGAAATACCAGACCCATCTGTATATACTGGGCACTGATGGGTCAAAAATACACTAATTAAGGTTTGTGCCTTTGTTGTAAACGTATCAGGAAGAAAGTAATAATCTTAATATCCTACATGTCTCTTGCGCACCAAATAATTCTGACTCTCTGGAAAGACATTTTAATCATTAGGTTTGTCTTTCACCCAATGGTGTAAATGGGTTTGACCATTAATTAAACTAATAGTCTTGTAATAATTTCTCATTGGCTCATATTATACAGAAATGAAATAACTATAAACAATGAGATATTAACTCTATGGAAACCATTCACGGTCTTAGATTTGAAACTTTTTTTGTGATTTTGCTACATGGGCTATATCCACAAGTTTCATAGGCAGGACCATTAACTTTATAAAGCCGCATTTGGTTTGTTAGACAAACTCCTTTGGGCCCATAATGAAAAACTCCCAAGAATGGCATACCTGCACCAAAGTGTATAGAGCTGGCAGACTGAAACAACCACAGAAGCACACTATTTTCTTCTTGGTTGTTTTATAATGTCCACAACTTTCTAAAGTGCTATAAAACTATAGACAATGTAGATACATTTTTTATGGTGGTGTACTTGGTCAAAAGACAAGATGTGATTGCTTCCTACTATCAAGCAAGCCTTCTAGTGGGCTTCTGTTGAGCTGCTAAGTTCTTTGCAATGGGGCTAAGATATCTGCCACATTATCCTGCCCAGCTTAGGTTCTACTGTAGCTCCCCTCAAAGGTTTACTTTCACTAAGAAAACTGTTAACTGGAGTTTTTGCACACTACTCCTTTATCCACTGGACATATCTTTTATTAGTTAAAAACTCTTGTTAACATGACTTACATTACATTTCAGCAAAAGACACTGATCTCTGTATATGAATTAAACATGCATTACTATATTATATTATATTGTGAATTTTAGTCTTAAGAATGCTCTTATTGAAGAACACTAAATATGAGCAAGTAAAACTGAATTGAACTGCACTGTTTATTAACTTTACCATTTATCAGTATGATTTGTTCATTTTTGTTAGCTGCTCCCAGCCTTTATTGCCCTGAGATTTATCATTGAATTATCCCGTATTGCACTTTATCTTGCCGCTTTGAATTAAATTCATGTTTGCTTTGTAAAGTGCCTTATGAAGGTGTAAAGGGCACCTTATAAAATAGAGATTGATTGATTGTCATACTCAATCTGGTTTACTGATGTCACTAATTGCATCTTCTTTTTCCAAGTCTCTTTCTGTATTTTTTTTTTGGTAAGTTACCTGTGATGTATATATTTTTTATCATTTTAGCTCTTTGTGAAATCATGCAAGGCTGCTGGAAAGAATAGTTTCATCTTATGTAAGCATAAGTCTTCATTTTAAAAGAATGAAAACACTTGTGATTATTTGCAAATCTTTATTACTTTGAAAGCTGAATACTGGCAAATTTATCCATGTGAACTCTTTATTCTAATTTCTGATTTTGAACTCATAGTGGGTTATAAGCCTTTTGTATTTGTTTATGAAGAAGACACCAAACTTACTAATGCCAATGAAGGAATGGAGCCACCCTATAGAATAGTCTACATGGAACAAGCACAAGTAAGCAGATGAGGACAGTGGCCTTTAGCTTATAAGAAACAATAGCTGCATGCATAATACCTGGACCAGGGCCATCTATAAAAGACAACTGAGGAGAAAAATTGTTAACCGGACTTTCTTTATTAAAGTAAATCCTTACAAATGTGGTTCATACCTGTAAGTGGGGTCTGCATCCTTGTTCATCTCTAATGAAGTCTACTGCTTAACTTTGTATAGGTATTTTTAGATATGTGATTAGAGATTTGGCCCAATGTGTTGTGGATGAGAAACTGAATTAATATTTGCTTTTAAAAAGGATGAAATAAGATGCTTTAAAAGACTCTGAACAGAACCTCAAAGGCAACACATACAGAAAATGATTGTTGACAATGAATATATGCGACAAATAGCATCAGACCTTGTAGTAGGTTGTAGCACTAATGGACTGCAGAAACTATGACCTGTGGCCAAAATCGGGACATTTCTTTCTCTTGCACAAGTGTTAAAAAAATCAATGAATCTTGAAGAGTGAAGAGAATATATGCCACTAGGGTTTATAAATTATGATCTGCTTTTTTGAGCATTCGAAATTCAGTGAATGGCGCAGAATAGAAGTCCTTTATGCATTCTATAATAATCCATATCAAAATATTTTTTAATTTATTTTGTTTTTGTAAATTAGGTTAATATCTGTGATTTTGCTGACTGGTTTTAAAATTAAATTTGGTTTTTGAGTAATTTTGTTTAAACTATGAGTTGGTCTGCTTCTTTTTTTTGGCATTGTTAATTTTATGTGCTTCGTGTGTTGTCTACAACTTAGCTTACATAATATAAGTAGCTTTGTATTGTTTCCTACTAGGTGCCAATTGCATGTGTGAAAATAGTAAATATGGTACAAGATATCAGTGTGTGTTCTTAAACTGGCAACATAAAAATTATGTCAAAAAATTAGATTTTTTTCCAAAAGGTATTAGAAATACAAATATATATAAGCAACTTAAAATCACATCACCCAATAGGCCTTCATGTAACTGATTTTTTAATTTTACATCCACCTAGAAGCAATTTCAGTTCTGCCCACTGTAATAAAATTATACCCTGCATGTAAAATGTGCATTGCTTCCCACAGGACTTGGTGCAAACATACCCCTAAATATTCCTTCAATTAAACAAAACATTTTCCAAAAACCACACCATATGTTCCAATCTTCTGACTAATGAAATCCACAAAGTTTAGTTACTTAATGACTTGTGTGTTTGTTGTGCATGTCAGCCTAATTTGTCCTTAGACAATATGCCATCAAACAAACAAGTGTACCTTTGTTATTGTAATGACTAATTGTTAAATTGTCATTTTTTTAGCATCTTTCCAGCATTGGTGATACTCTTTTTCATGACAGGAGTGTTGCTGCTTAAACATGAAACAAATCTCAGAAAGATTCAGAATTATATCCCATGCCACAAGTTCAAATGCAAGTCTATAAAATGAGGCGATTAAAGTTTCCAATATATCATAAGAGAATGTAAAGAGAGCTAGCTACAACAAAGCAGTAATGACTGTGAAAAGTGAAAGACATTTCACCACAAGATAGGTTATTAAAAAATGTCTTTCAGTGGCTGATTGCTTGTATATGCCCTGATAAAGATACCATGTACAAATATGTGGCTGGTATTGCAGAAATGGCTGTAAAACGTGAAGACTCAAAATGACAGCTTGTCAGCATTTTCTCGAGCTTTCCAATTGAACCAATGACTGGCTTTTACCAAATTAGTCAAGTTTATGACTGACACATAATTTATGTGTCATTTAACTAAATGTACATTTTGACAATACATTGATATATATTTTCTAAGTATTTATGTTGTATTTGATAAGATGTGCTTTAAAAGAAATTAAGGATTATGACAAACACATGAATAGACAGAGAGACAGAACCATTACAATTGTTGACATAATCCATCAGTCAATCTTGCAAATTAAATTTGGGCCACTAGGCCAGAAGCCTTTCATACAGATAAACACAACACTCTTGTTGAGGGGTCAAACGTGGTACTTCATATAGACTTTAAAGATGAGTGTTTTCTGTTTTAGTTCAAAGTGAGTCTTAATTGTTTGCTGCAGTCAAAACACATGGATTTATGGTAATAAGAACATGTATAAATTCTGTGGAGATAACTTGTAACATAACTGTCTCAAACCCATCTAATTCAGTTCATGCTTGTATCCGGCCAAAAGTTATCCCAACATCAGTGCAGTACTCAACACCAGACCACTGCAGGACCCACTCACACACATATACAAGGATATGTAACGTACTGTAAATATCTTAGGAGAGGTGGGAGGAAAACCAAAATAACTGGAGATACACCAATGCTATGTGGGGAGAGGTGTAAACTCCATACAGACAGCGATTGCATGTAGAACTGAAGCCAGAATGGCCTCTCAAAAAGGCAGCAGCACAAGCCACAGTCCTCACCAAATATAAGAATCCAAAGCAGGTTGTAGGCAAGGGCTCTGAAAATCTTAAACTTAAATCTACACATGATACAAACTCTCTACTGACCATCCCAGTGCATTCATCATGATTTCTGGGGACTTTAACCTTGTTCACTTTCACCCACCCTCAACACTTTTTACCAGTTTGTGGACTGCATGACTAGAGAAAACAGGATCCTGGACTTGTTACATGCCAATGTTAAAGAGGCATATAACTCTGTTGATTTGTATTGACACCTTTAGGCTGATTGGACCATAATTTGTTACAGCTCATACCTGTATATAAACTCACTGTCCAGAGGTTGCCAGGCACCACTAGGACTGTGCAGGTATGGACAACTGAGACCAAGGAGGCTCTGAATGATGCATTTAAAAACAATGACTGGGATATGCTTTGTGAGTCACACAGCCAGTATATTGAGGAACTGAGCAACTGTTTCACAGACTACATCAAGTTTTGTGTGGATAACACAGTCACCACAAAGGCAGAGTGCACTGTTTCCCAACAACAAGCTATAAATAACAAAAAAACTGAAAGTCCTCCTGAATATGAAGAAGAAAGCCTTCAGGTCTGTAGATAAGGATAAAATCAAGCAGGTGCAGTTCGGACTGAAGTAGGGCTCCATGAGGGGCTCCATGAGGAGAAAATCCACAACAGAGTCAAACTTGAGCACAAGTTACAACAAAACGACATGAACTTGTGTGGAATGGGATAAGGACTATCATTGGTTACAACAGGCTGTTAAACATTCTGATGAAAGGAGCAAGAACAGAGCTAATGAACTGAACCAATTCCTCAACAGGTTTGACTCCAGCCCTCCCCTAACACTGCTAGCCTCTGTGAGCAAGCTGAAGAGGTTTCAGATCTGTACCCTGCATGGCCTTTCCCTATGGCGACATTACACCTATGGTCTCCACTCCTTGGAAGGTGTGTCTTTGCTGTTCAAGTGAGGAGAGAGCTGGGAAAACTCTACATATGCTGCTCTGTGGGGTCCTTCTGCAAATTCAGGGAAAGGGAGAATATGTGCTGAAGGTTCCTCTGCTGTGTTGTCCTGTGTCGTCCCAGTGCCAAAGAAAGAACATTCCAGTTATCCGAAGGACTTCATACCAGTTACTTACTTCATACATCATAAAGATCTTTGAGAGGCTGGTCCTAAAACAGCTACATCTCTTGGTTATAGAGCATCTGAATCCTTTGCAGTTTGCCTATCAAGCACATATAGGTGTGGAGGATGCTCTCATCTAGATGCTCCACAGAGCCTACTCTCTCTTGAACAAAGCTGGTACCATAATAATGTTAATTGCAATGTTCTTTCCAGTGCCTTTAACACTAAGGATTTGAATAAGTTCCCACAATCTCTTGGATCACAGATTATCTGACCAACAGACAGCAGTTTGTGAGGCTGAGGAACTATGTGTCAGAAATGGAGCTGTGTAAAACTGGAGCACTTCAGGGAACTGTCCTGTCTCCCTTCTTGGTTGCCCTCTACAGTGCAGACTTCCAGCACAATACTACTGCTTGCCATGTACATACATTTTCAGATGATTCATGAATCATAGGCTACATTAATTATGAGGAAGAATCAGAGTACAGGAAAGTCATACAACCTGAAACTCAACATCAACAAGACAAAAGAACTAGTGGTGGACTTCTGGCATGCCAAGATGCCACTGACACCAGTCACCATTCAGGAGGAGGGCATGGAAGTTGTGCAGAGCTACAAGAATCTAGGGTTTCACATAAACAACAAACTGGAGTGGTCTGACAACAGAGTGGTGCTGTACAAGATGGGCCAGAGCAGACTGTACTTGCTAAGGAGACTCAGGTCTTTTGATGTGTGCAGCAAGCTGCTGGAAATGGTCTACCAGTCCATAAGTAGTCAGTGTGGTGTTCTACACTGCTTCATCACAGGGCAAACCCTGGACGCACTGGAAGTTGTGGAAAATAATATGATGGCAAAATTGGATGCCATCATGAAAAATCCCTTCCACTCCACAGGCTTATTCCACCACGGTGTGCTAAGAAGCGCCTCTGGGGGTCTTTTCTGCCCACTGCTATCGGGCAATTAAATACTTCTACCCAATGTACTTGTTAACACTAGAATTACCAGAGCCTTATTAAATCAACATGCCTTGATTATCTGGGAGTGAAGTGCTGGAGTTTTAGAGTGGAAATAATAGATTGTTATTTGGAACACATGCATTTCATGTGTGTTCCGTTTCTACAATAATCTGTGTAAACACATTGTTAAAACAGAAACGTTTTTTATATTTTAGTAGTAAATGACAACTTTGTGCACTTTCTGCGGAGGTGGGGGGATGAATAGCAGGCTGCTTGCTGCTTGTCTTTATTGGCACATTTACAGGACAAAAGACGCTGATGGAGAAGTGAGATGGGATTTCAGGTGGGCCGGATCTACGAGTTTTTTCGTAGACTCTGGTAATTCTAGTGTTAAATCTATCTATATATCTATCTATTGGATGCATTATCGGTCCTTTGAGTCTATACTCTTGTTTTTAATGTTTTTGCTACTGTATGCATTAACGGATGTCTTGGCACTTAAGAGATACTTTTTATTCTCTTATGTATGACCTGTATTGTTAAAAAAATGATTTATGTGAACGTTGCATTTCAAAGACTAATAAAATTTCATATTTCGAACTTTTGAAAAGTTCATATTTGTTACCATGATTTACTGAAGCTTATTGTAGGAGTGGAGCTTAAATATTCTGCATAACTTACACTACAAGAAACAGAATAAGTGATGAAAGTCAAAATGTTTTGATTATATTCTAAAGGTATACTCGAAAGGAGCTGAAGTCCAAATCACTTTATAAGGGTACACTGTGCTGTATATCACTTTTAGCAATTTGTGTGAATGTTTGACTGAAATGAGATATGATCAACGTGAGAAATCAGGTTAACATCGACACTAAAATTAACACTTATCTGCATTCCTCCTTTTCTCCATTCTCAACCAGTGCATGGTCAATAGCATTTCCCAACAGCAATGGCAGTAACTATGCCTGAATGGAAGTCCAGTCCATTGCACAGAATATATTAAATGAGTGAGACACATGCATATTTAGTGCAATTTTGAGTCACCAAAGAAAATGAGGGAAAATAAATCTCCATATAGTACTTCAGTGGTTGTACTGTCAACTTGTGCTTGACATAAAATGGCTTTCTGTAAGGTAATTGTTGCCATATGTACAGAGTAAAGTGAAATTTGTACCTGCATGGGCTAATCGACATGCAGCATCATCTTTCTGACACACTAACAATGAGAACTTTCAGTCAGTGAAGCATTCAGCAGAAGTGTGTCAAGAAACACCACTGGGGCTCCTTTATACCAACAGAAATACGCTTGTATAATGCCTCACTGTAGCAGTAATAGTTAAGTCAGAAGCTTTCTTTCTTTTTAATTTTCTTGCTTTTTAGTCATTCTGTTGTGTGTTTAGACCATAGTGTGTGTGTGCTGATGTTAGTTTTTCCTGTATATGATTTCTTCAATAAGATTTTTTTTTCTGGAGTGTTTCATTCTAAAATTTGCCATTTTGGGTGCCAAGTCAGAAGTGTTCTTCTTTTTTGTAATTCTTGTATGTATCAGAGAACGATTGTTGTTGTTTATTTTTGTATCCCTGTTGGGACAGATAAAGTTCATTTAACAGTTTGTTTGATTGTTTGCTTTATCTATCTATCTATCTATCTATCTATCTATCTATCTATCTATCTATCTATCTATCTATCTATCTATCTATCTATCTATCTATCTAATCATGAACCATTGGTGTCATGCTTTGTGAGCAAAACTACCTTAACTCAAAAATTTTGCCTTCCTTATCTGAAAGAATTATCTTACTTCAACACTTGGCTGAAAAGTTTCTTGTTTGTCACAGAAATGTATATTTTAATAATGAGGATGCCATAACCACTAGAGTTGGGGGTGGGGGGAGTGGGTTACTGCGGTGGGTTGGCATCCTGCCCAGGATTAGTTCCTGCCTTGTGCCCTGTGTTGGCTGGGATTGGCTCCAGCAGACCCCCGTGACCCTATTCGGATTCAGCGGGTTAGAAAATGGATGGATGGATGGATGGGAGTGGGTTAACACAGTATTGCAATATTGTTATGGCAAGATATCATCAATAGCAATGAGGAAAAGTATAATTTCCAATTGGTTAAACAGTTACCTTAACAAATAACCTTCATTTTGACCACATTCTGCCTCCTGTCTGTCACCTGGACTTTCTTCTGTTTTTTTTACTATCCCAACTTTACACATGGTCAAAGACAAAAAAACAGGCACATGGAATTCAGCTCTTCCTCTTGAACAGTAGAAATGCCTCTTAAATTAAAGTCATATCCTGAACATGTTTAAAATGACATTGCAGTGACCAACCCCACTTACCTGAAGAATCTGATTCTGATTATTAATGTCTTCCTTGTCAGAAGAGCCTGAAATGCTTTGTAGCATCAGCAACAATATATTTCTGCAGATAGCATTTTAATTTTTAATTGTAGATTAGTTACAACAGAAAGGTAGAGGACAAACAACAGGTGGAAGTACCTATGCCCACTTTGCTTTAGGAGATATTCTGACTTGTATTTTATAGCTTATTTGTGCCAGATCTGCCTCTAGAAAGTAAAGCACAAACAATTTAGGATTGCACTGACCAACTTTTTTCCATGTACAGTTTTCTGTTGCTGCTGACTTTTGGGAAAATTTTCTCTGGATGGAAAATTGATTTTATCTTGAATTTCTTTTTTTTTTTTTGCACAAAGTGGTTAGAAACTTTATAGAACTAAATGGGAACCTTAGTTAATTATATTGTAGGATTCAGACATCAAAGCATAGACATTTCTATAGATCTAGGGAATATTAAGAATGAGACATCAAAACAGCGATCAATACCTTGAGATTATGCTTCATATTGTACAGCCAACAACTAGGTGATGGTTGATCATTGCATTTCTATGGACCATACTGGACAGTAAGTTTGAACTTTCTGATTACACCAGTATCATAATACAAATTATTGTTACTGTCATATTAATCTCAACAATAGCTAACTGTAGAGTTTTTTTTTTGGATACACTATCCTAGCTTTTATACTTTAAAAAAAAAAAGAACATATTCCACTCCATCCCTTTGTTGTTATGAGTTGCTGCCTTTAAGAATTAACGTTTTAGCTGAGTGTATTTATTATTTTGTTTCTTGGAAAGAAGTACATATTTTTACTGCTATTTTGTTATTGATTTACAATGTCATCTTTTTTATGTCAGAGGTGCTGCATTTTAGTAGTTTCTATTGTTAGGATGCTACTCCCAGTTGCCAGATGGGCACAGCCTTGTCTGCCACAACATCTGAATTCACAGATACAACACATCAAATACCAGCATGACACTTAGTTCATTTTTCATGATTTGAATAACAAACAATTCAGGCAACTCCTTTGACTTTGATCCTGGTTATTGTTTTTATTTTAGATATTAGAGTTGTCCTTTTGGTATTGAGCATTTTGTTTGCCCAAGACTTTGTTTCCGGTCCATTGTCCACTTCATATACTGCTCAATTTGCTGCCAGTACTTCTATATTTACACTGGGAGTTCTTTTGTGTAGTAATGTGAACCTGAATACCAGGAAAAAATTAGGAGTTGTTAAGTTGAATACTTTTGGAATTACTAGTATAAAGGACAGAGGCATGAATTTGTTGAAACTGAAACAAATATAGTTAACATGTGTGGAAAGAAAAGAAGGCCAAAGGCATGAGACAGAAGTAAGGACTGGTCTACACATGCAGTATGTTAGTGATGGAATGACATATGTTTGGATTAAGAACTCGATAGTGGCTGAGGATACACCATAAGGATGCTTTTCCACAGCATTTGATTTAAAACTAGAAATGCATTGGTGTCTTGCCAATGTTATCAAATAGAAATATACTTATATTTTATACATGATGTCTAACCTAATTTTGTGTGAATTGTGCAGACTTACCAAACTAATATAGCTGAGCCTATACAGCTCCTAGGCTGCCTATTATATATGTTGAGTTTTTTGCATAATGGTTAACAAGGCAGAGTACAGCTGTAGTACATGACAGAAGAAGATGCATTTGATAAATGCTAGCCAATTGTTTAGGAATGTTAACATGAACCCAGATTTAACTCAGATACGGCAAAAATATAATTGCACAGCAAAATATTCTTTGTTTAAATTTAAACAAATCTGAATTCACCATCTTAATATAGGAAAAACCACTATATACCAAAACAAAGCTACATTTTATATCTTATGGAATTCATATTCTGCTGCAGCAAGATTGGAGGCTTTGCTTTCTTCCAAAGTTCTACAGTGGAGAACTCCATGGACATGGCATCTGACCTGGTCTACAAAGCCTTCTGGCTATCTCAGTCTTCACCTCTGATCTTTTCCATTCTTTATCAAAGTTTCAGTCTCTTTCTATGCTTTACCTTAACATGAAGGATGTGGTTTTTGTTAGCACAAAAAAAAGAGAAGCTCAGAGGCATAAAGAGTGTCAAATATGACAAGCAGAGGGATTGTGTAACTCTAACGGCACAAATATGCTTAATTCCTTTTTGTTAAAGAAATTTTCGATACTCTGTTTTGACGTATTGGATAATCTAGACAAAATTGCCTTCTTTTAATTACGTAATGCCCTAATAAGAACCATGATTTTATTTATTACTTGTAATGTACTATCTATCTATCTATCTATCTATCTATCTATCTATCTATCTATCTATCTATCTATCTATCTATCTATCTATCTATCTATCCTCAGTTTTTCAGATATAATTTCCTTTGGTTCAGTTAACACAGTTAATACTGTTGACAAGGTAGATGCACTGGGTTATTTTTGAGAGAAATATAAGTCACGGTTCTGGTAAGAACAGAAATGTAATGAATAGTGAATAACATATTGAGAATCCCAGCGCTGCATGGATATAAAATGCTAAAAATTAAAAAAAATGCACGAACATTAAATAAAATTATAAGCATCTCTTTAATAAAAAAATCAAAATAGATAAACATGTAGTCATGTTTTATGTGGAAAAGATTTGTTAAATCATTATATTTTCTAAAATATAGGGAATGTTTTGTGACAGAAATATGCAGAACACTGAACCCTTTTAACATGTACTGTATTATGGACATGCGCACATTGAGCTCTCATTAGGTATCCCAGAAGGGGGTGTACATTAAAAATGAGTTTCAGATTCATTATTTTGGCTTGATGACAACATTAAATTATAGCTTTCCATCCTCAGCACCAATCTGGAAATTAGTGTACATTTAGTAAAATAAGTATAAACATCAAAACACCAAATTTCTTCCCCCCTTCCCACCCAAACTATTGCAATAATATCATAAGAAATTAGATATTTATTGGCATTTGTTTGGATTCCATAGTTGTAGATCTCTCAAGTCTCAAAGCATTTAACATGTTTAAATCATTGTCATAAAATAAAACATCAACCAATATAGAACATTAAATATAAAGTAGGCCTTCCCATTGACCGGTGGTGTTAATTTGAACAAATATATACAAAAAGCAAAAAACTGCACCTTGTGTGAAGACTTTCTGCTGTGTAGGGTCAGGACAGTCCTCCCGAAACCTCGCAATAAGAAATGGTTCACCTGAAGAATCAAAACGTCTCACTCAAGAAGAAATTGTGTAACTTTTTTAATGAAATTTCTTTTAAACTTGTGCATCAATTTCAAACAGTAAAGAGTGTGCACTCCATTTTTTTCACAATGTGGTCAAAATTAGTTTTTGTCATTATTTTTATTATATATATATGTTTACCATTTACACAGAATCGTTGAGCACTGTATACTATCAGCCTATTGGAATGCAGGGGTGTAAATGAGAAGCAGAAATGGTAGTGCACCTGTCCAATTTTGCCTGACGTAAAAATATTTTTTAAATAGTTTTTTCCTGTACATGATAAAAATAGGTTTAATCAAACAGTGAGGTGCATGACTACCAGGCATGCTTATCAACACACCCCACAAGGACAAGCACGGACAAGAAAAGCCCATGTTCTGGTTTTAGTTTTTCTCTTTTTTTGTTGATAAAAATTATTAGAAAAATTTGTTTCATACAAAAACTATTTTCATAGAAATCTTGCATTTCCACAAATAAACATAAAAATTAAAAAATAAAAAAGAATAATAAAGAATAAAATGCAAAGGAAAAGGAGGGGTGGAGTGTATTATAAGAAACTGGTGATTGCATACAGGTGTATTTAAGTGCAGGAAAAAAAAATAATAAAATAACAGAATAAATAAATCATTAAATAAATATAAAAAAAACCAGATAAATAAATAAATAAATATGTGCCTCCTGTTAAATCTAAGTATGAGGTGAACAAGCCTCTGCCCACATTTGGCCAGAACTGCACAGGAATGGGACCAGAAGGTCAGGGCGACCAGAGCTGCTCGGCTTCTGTGCATCAGGATTGAGGAATAAACAGTAGATCTTTGGATCAACCTTAAAGACGCGCAGTGGGCAACCAACCAGCTGCTCGAACTTCCATTTCTTTGCTCACAACAAACAGGAAGTTGTACAAAGCTGTGTATAGTCAGCCAAACAGAGCCAGCTTTTGTCTCTGTGTTAGACGTAATGCACGTATTTACTACTGTTATTAATATTATTATTGTTAAAACGGAGACTTAGTGAATTTACTAATCCCCAACTCTGTACAAACACTGCTGTTATTGCCTTGGGTGTAATCAACCAATTTTATGGGTAGGACAAAGAATTGACACTTACATTATTCCTGTGCATCATAGCTTGTAATTGAGTCCTACATATGTGCACTTTGTGACACCAGAGAACAAGCATGGAATGGTTAGTGGCTTCATCTTTGATTTAAACTATAGAAAATATATTTTCACATATGTAAAAAGAATAAATTAAAAAAGAAACTGATAAGAAAAGCAACCTTCTCCTTTTACAATCTGTCCCAATGTGTTACATGTATTCTGTTTGCTCATTTAACAGCGCTTCATAATAATTGTTCACTGGGGAAACATATTTGTAACCCATTTGAGACCACTTGTCACAGAATCACATGGAAACATTCAAGGGAAGGATAGTTCGGCCCAAGAGATACATGGCATACCCGCACATCTGTATTCATCTTTAGTAGATGTTCACTTTTAAGTGTTTATTCTTCTTTCCTTTCCTTTTTTTATCCTTTTGGGGATTGCACATCTCCCATTTTGTTTGCTGTATACAGTTGTCTTGTAGTTTTCTGATGGATGAGGTAACTCATTTGATTTTGCTCAGGTTGCATATTTCCACAGGAAACATTTTCTGGCAAACTGTTTTGAACAAGGATGACAGTTTGTGCTCAGGGCAGCTTCCTCTTCTCCTCCTACCAGTTCTATGCCATAGTCTCCTTGCCCGGCAATCTTCTGTCGTTAAATGTGTGCATGTTGATGACTTCTTCTGTTTTTACCATGACAGGAGCCTGGGGCTTGTGTTTGAGACGGCGCTGACACTTCAGAGACACCCTGAGCTCATCCACCATGGCACTACAGAAGGACCTCTGCGGAAGAAAAGAAAGGTTTGAAAAGAATCCCCTGAAAACAAACTGAGGATGCACTGCGGGCCACTGCAAGAGCTTACTGGCACAAGTTTTTATGCCTAGAAGCATTTCTGTATGTGGCTTCCCATCTCCCAGATTTCTCTGTGACAAAGCAGCACATAATAATGAAACTGTTTTCTACAGTGGATTTCACTTTGTTACCCAAATGTCTCATCTGCCAAACAGCATGGCTTGTTCATTGATGCATATTACATTCTCACAGACTCAAATCCCATGTATCTGCATGCCTAATTAAGCTTCTTCTATTTCCTAAAAGCTAAACTGGCATTTGCAAATCCTGCCTTAAACGGTTGTGGTTTAAGCAGCTATTCTAGGGGTTCACGGTGCTTACAACTGTTTATCTTGCAGAGTATATTTCACATTTTGAAATGTAATCTCACTGTCGATGTTTGGGAAGCTAATACAACTCTACACATTTAAAATTCAAAGCTTTGTTAGGAAAAAAAAAGACCTAAAACAAAATGTTATGATGATGAATACCGATTTCCAAAAATGAATGGATTCTGATTACAGTCCAAGGAGATTTGATTTCATAACAAGGCCTATGCGCCAGAGATAAAGCTTGCTGTCAGAGATACCACACACTTTGATACTGAGCTGAAAACCTTCCGTTCTGTGTTTATTTAGGGAGATTAGAAACACAGCGTACAGGAGATTTCATATGGCCGCTTATATCCCCACCTGTGAAATTTGGCAATGCACTTGGTCAAATCACTTGCATATTAAGTCATTTGTGTTCTAAAGTGGCATGCGTGGCACCCCTTGCCAAGTTTTGGGATTGAATGAAAGAGTCTGTGGAATATGAAATATTTATAGTTATTAACTATTTGTGATTTATGCTCAGAGTCTCTCAGGGGATTCAGGAGAATTTAGCAAGTCCTGAAACCTCCTCTTGGATGCAAATGTGGCAAGATGTATTACTAGTGCTATCAGAGATGACCAACTTAAATGCTACCCTTTTGTAAAAATAGTAAAGATTTGTTTCCCAATCATTTTCTAGACAGATATTTTTAAAATAGTATATTAATAACTGATGTCATAAAAGTTCAAATTAGATGCCATGATGGGTTGGATGGCTCTTGACTTCAGGTCTGTGCTGGTGGGATAGTCACTTATCAATATAAAAATAGACAGTTGAACTAATAAGTCAAGAATGGTGTATTAAGCGGCTATGTTCAATGAGTTTATGAACTCATTCAATACAAAAAAGATTCTTTCTATGCTGTATCAAATGAACACAGCAACCAGCCCAGGCTGGGACACCAGTTAATTGCTGGTCATATCAGAATACCAGTTAGCTATAAATCTATTTAAAAATGAACTATATAAACTGGCATTATTAAATATACCATTTTCCAAGAATTTGGCCGTATTTTGCTTAGACATATCGCAATCTGACATTTTTGAAACCTGCTTAATCTCATGTTTGCTGGAGCACAAGGCAGGAACTACCCCTGGGTGGGGTACCAGTCCAATGCAGGGCTTGCTTTTGTATGTCAAATGGGTATTGTCCGTGTTGATAATTAAACTAGCATAATTTGGGAATACTCAAGGAAAACTGGAGCACCCTGAGGGAAAACCCTATAGAAGAAGACAATGCAGACACGACATGGCCGATGTTGCAGGATATTCACCAAGGATCAAGGAGGCAGTAGTGCTAACCACTGTGCTATCATGCACCCTACTAATTACTTTACAGTTATTTAAAATTAACTAGTCTTTGATTGAGTTTTTTCTGTTATTTCCAGAATGATGTAGAGGTAGTAAACTAACTTCTCTAGGTTTTAAATAAATTTCTAAACTGAATTCTTGGTGTAAATGACTTTGATCAAACTGCAAATGGATGATTTGCACCCGTGCTTCTCCATATCAAAAGATGTTAATTAGATAAGAAATTGTACAAGGTAGTAAATATCAAATTTGTGCTTCAAGCCCAGTTGCTTTGTTAATGACAAACTGATTCAAAAACTTCATTCATGCATTTTCTAAAAGCCATCAGTTTTGGCTTCAACTACATGCCTCAGTAATTGGTTGAGATTTCTAAAACCCTTTCTGTGAAGAATGCTTTTTAGATTCTGCCTTAAATGTAGTGTCCTTATGTGTGTCATTAATGTTAGCTAGTAATGTCTGCTTACCTTTTTTTCTAAATAATTGCATGTATTATCAGGTTATCTGTATATGTTCAGTTCTGAATTATTAAGAATTTTGTTTATTAGAAAATGTCCATCCATTTAAACATGCTTTTATCTGATGCAAGGTCATGGATATCTGAATTCTACCTCGACAGCAGAGGGCACAAGGCTAGTACCAGTGCTTGAGAATGTGCCAGTCATTTACAGATATCTCTCATGTACAGGTCGGAGTGGGCTCTGAGGCTAGGGATCTGCACTGGAAATCGGAAGGTTGCCGATTCGAATCCCGTAAATGCCAAAAGGGACTCTGCTCTGTTGGGCCCTTGAGCAAGGCCATTAACCTGCCATTGCTCTGTCCTGGGTATGACGCTAATCTGCATTCAGCCCTGCAAGCAGATCCTCCAACTTACAGGGAAAAACTTGGGGGTTGGTGGCAGAATTGGCACTCCGGCCACCATAAAAAAACCTCACACTGTTCCACTCCATCTGAACTAATGTGGATTCTGAGTTGGTTTGTCGTGTGGTGGGTGCGGCAATGCACTGTATCAGTGCGTGCTCTGAACCCCTCTCTCTCTCTTTTATGTACACACAGATAGTCACTCAAACTGGGACAGTTCAGTGCCACAAATAAAACCTAACATGTGTCTCTTTGCAAATCTAGTGTGTGCCTAAATCATTGTAGAAATGAGGATAAAGGCCAAACTCCACAAATATTAGTCAAGCTGGGAATCACACCCAGGGACCTGGAGATGTGATACAATGCTAAAAATGTTTCCACTATGAAGAGCAATATCAAGCGTCATTTTTTAATAGCAGAAGTTTGCTCAGACTGATTCTGAATTAGTCTTAGAAGATTTTGGGAGCGTTTGAAGCTGTTTAAGCACCTTCATGTGTTACTAAATTCTAGAGCTACTGGACTGGCTGAAAGAATGAAATTGAGAGTGTCATTTGTGTGCTGACCTCAGTCTTTCCTGAATACGATTTATTTTTTCTGCAGTGTTTCATTCTAAAATTTGCCTTTTGGGTGCCAAGTCAGCAGTGTTCTTCTTTTTTTTAATGCTTGTATGTATCAGAGGGCGATTGTTGTTGTTTGTTTTTGTATCCCTGTTGGGACAGATAAGGCTCATTTAAAAGATTGTTTGCTTGATCATTCAGTTTATCTATCTAATCAAAAAAATGAACATGTACCATTTTTTGCATTTGCTGACATTTAATTTGTACAATTTTGAACATGTAGAAGGAAAAATGTCTGTGAAGATTCTCAGTCATCCAGATGAAATCATCTGGTAGTTGAGTCATGGCAACTGTACTTTGCTCTTGTTAGGTAGATACATTTCATTGCTCATCCAAGAAGCTTCTTCAGTCTAAGGAATGTTGTTAAAGGCCACAAATTTATCCACTTCAAACCCACTAACACAGTGAGACAGAGACTTGTCCACCCCAAAGACTGGATACCAAAAGAGAAGAAGAGCAATATAGTATATGCCGTTTAATGCAGCGATGAGTGCCCTGAACTGTACATTGCAGACACTACACAGGAGGACCTCAGGGCCGGAATCAGCTGTGTACCTCCATTTGAAGGACAAAGGACACTCATTTGAGGACATTAATGTCCATATATTGGATAGAGAAGACATGTGGTTTGAGAGAGGGAAGTTTTTTTTTTTTTGTTCTTTATTTTGCCTTATACAGTTTCTCGTATTAGGAATTTGTTAGTTTTCGCATACCCCTTGGGGTCAGAGCGCCTCTGGAGCAATTGAAGGTTAAGGGCCCAGCAGAGTAGGATCTCTTTTGCCAGTGATGATGATTCGAACTGACAACCTTCAGGATACTGACGCAGATCCTTAGCCTCAGAGCCACCACTCCGTCACTCAACAGTGGTGGAGGCCTTAGGCATAACCTGTCTTCAACTTATCATGCTGCCCTTTCATCCATCCCCAGGAAAATCAGGCCCAATTCACACCAGGTGGACCACTCTTAATGACCCACTCTATGGGGGTAGGAGGGGCTGTTAAAAGATGTGACTGTTACATCTACCCACACCATCCCCTTCCTTTGTTTTACTCAACAAGCCTATTCAGGGCAGGTGTGAAGTGAAACTAACCTGGAGGATAAATTTGTGGTCTTTAACAACATTCCTCAGACTGAAGAAGCTGCTTGGATAAGCAGTGAAAAGTATCTACCTAACAAGAACGAAGTCCAGTTGTCAACTACAAGATGTACGAGAAAAGTAAGTAAAGATGCTAAAGAATACCCAAACGAAAAAAAAAAAAAAACATAGCAGTAAAGAAAATACAAAATGACTTGGTTAATTCACGCTCAAACTGAAGATGGTTCACACTAAAAACGTGCAAAGCATGCAAGTTGGCGTTCATAAGTTTAATCAGGGTGCAAAAAAAATAGAAATGAGTGAAATAAATCCACCATAGTTTAGAGATAATGTACTTGCTAAAGAGACTCAACAAGAGAACTATAAAGTAAGAAGATTAGCATCTAAAGTTTTAATCTGATAATATGTTAATAAATGAAATCCAGTGTACAGGTTCACTGTCAGCTATACAGACTAAATTATGCTGGATGACAGCTCTCCTTACCACTATGAGGTGAGTTTGAGGAGCACCTGCTGGAAATTTCTAAAGCACTTTGCTGACAAGGGAAGTGGTGATAATACAAGTAGGGCACTTATTTAATTTGGTGAAAGGCAAGCATGTTTACACCAAAAACAGGGAGTCTAGAATGATGTATTGGCCTGCTAGTGCACAAATAGGAGACCCTTATTGTTATTTGGACAGGGTTCTTGCTGGAGCTTGGATGAATCCGATAGTCTTTATCCATATTAAAAGAAATATTATAGATATTGGAAAACTGCCCAGTTTTGCAAGGCAATTTACCAGCTCAGATAAAACATGAGATCTGAAGATCTAACAATATATACCTGCATATAAATAGGGTATTGTGGTTAAATCCAACTGGCTCAAGTTTAGAGATGGAGATGATAGTGCATTAATAGATATACATTAATAGATTAGTGATTTTAAAAGATAGGGAAGTCCAAAAAAGTGGATAAATGGCCATTCACACACAATTCAAACATAAGTCCACTTTGAAAGGCAAATGTATTATATCTATACATTTGGGATTGAACTGAAAGCTGCAAGAACAGGGGCAGGAGGGTTTGTAACAGACCTCCCAGTACAAGTAAAATACAACTGCATAAGAAAATAAAAATAACAAAACAAAAATAAGAAGATCTGATATTCTAATAGTGGAAGACTATATGCTTAATATAAAGAGGGAGACCCTGCAAATACTGAAGCACAGCAACAAAGGGTTTATAGGTGTAATCAATGAATGTTTGTTACCCATGGTGTCAAAACACCAATTACCAAAAGGCCTGAGTAGTGTTAACTCATGGTAATAATGACGGTAGAATTCAGTGTACAGATGTGACTAAACCCTAGTAATTAAGTGATCATAAAGATACATTTTATTGTTTTGGTAGGAGTTTGTACAGAAGCTACACTTGACGAAATTATGAACACATTAACTTGAATGAACTATGAAGGTGTTCAATGACCAGTGAATGTTTATATATTACAGGACATGGTCGCTTCAAGATTGGGGTCTATCTCGGCATCACTTCACATAAGGTAGGAGATAACTTTGGATAGAGTGAAAAATCATCACTGGTTACAACTTCTTACACCCATACTCAGTCATTCATACCAGTCCCCTTTAAAGCTGATGGTGGGCCTAACGTGCTCATCTTGAAGTTATGGGAAAAGAATTAGAGTACCAGGAGAAAAATCTACACAGTCATGGAAAGAAAGTACAAATTGTAATTAGACCGCAGTCAGGCCACCATTCAAATTCTTTTTAGCTATGCCACCGTGTGGCTCCTAAAGTTGAAAAAACCACCAGGAAGTATAAAACTACTTAGTGGGTGAATGAAAAAAAAAATGTAATGAAAAGTGGGAGTGTAACTAAACACATTCCAGTGCTAACTATAGGGCTTTCATGCACACAACAATAATAGTTTAAAGAAAAGGAGAAATACCAAGAGGCAAAATCCTATAGCCTTCTTTAATACTTTTATGTGTCTGGATTAGAACTGAGGGCACAGTGGAAGATGTTGTCTTATGTGTGACCTCATTATATACTTTATGCTAAGATTACCTAGACTTACAAGCTGATACCTTTATCATTTTCTATTTCTCAAGTATTTTATTTCATAAAAGCTATAGTTCCTTTAATCAACACTATGATTTGGTGTATTACTGAGAATATAACTTTTTTAATTTGTAAAAAAATGCAGAAAACTGGAGGAAATTAATGTATAATGCATGTTCATAATATGCGCACAGAAGGAGTCATAAATTCTAAACGGAAAACAGCTGGGCTCCCTTCTTTAAAGAATATTAATATGACTGAGCACAAGTCTGCCGTGGGGGTCATATTTTCAATGGCGTGTGTCAGGCAAATGGACATTTTGACTTTATTCACCTTGAAACTGCAAGCAGATTGATAGTTGACATAAAAGAGTAGTCCACCTTTTTTAAAATCCAATAGATATACTGTGCATGGCATCAACATTTCAAAAGTGAGGTGCATCAAAAAAAACCTGTGTTCTTCATGTAAACTGAATTTTTTGAACGCTAATTCAAGCAAAGAGTAGCATGTAGCAGCCATCATTAGCACTGCTATCCGGAGTTTGTGCCCACATCTTGTTTTTGTCTTTGCACAGTTTGGCTGTTCTAGTCGTTTCTATCTGAGTTTGTCTCCAGTCACTTTGGTTTTTCTCTCACGTTCCCAAAGATTAGATTAATTCACACAGAAAGATACAGACACATGGAAGGAGGTGCCAGGTAGTACAGTAGCACTTTGGGGACCTTTAAAATTTGAGTTAATGTTATTTTAGTAAAATTAAGTGCATAGGATTGATGGGCATCGTTGGGCTGAATGGCCTGTTCTCATTAAAATGGTTTTAATGTTCTATAGTTTTGATTAAGTTTTTTCTAAATTATTTGTGTGTGTGTGTGTGTGAAAGGGCTATGTGCTGGACTGGCTTCCTATCCATGGCTGGTTAATCCCTTAGAATTATTGTTGGCATCCGTTTTGGGTTCCAGCACCCAAAATCCTTAATTGGATTAAGCAGTTATGTGATGTTAGTTCAATACGGGTGGCACAACATTACAGTGCACTCAAAGCAAAGCTTGGGCATTCGGGTTTCAACTTGCATCAGAAACACATGAAGGTGAAGTACATCAGTGACTGTTAAAAGTTCACGTATGAGTGTGGTGTCCTCTGCAATAGATTAATAGTTTGTTTGTGTATTGTGCCCAGTGCTGTCAAGACAAGCTCCAGACTCTTAACCACAAGTTGGATCAAGCAGGCTTGAGAGTATTTTATATCAATCCAAAATAAGTTGTTGGCACAGTGGGTTTAAATCCCAGATTCTGCACTCTTGATTGATCCTACATCCCAAAAACGTGCACATGAGGTATATTGATAACTCTTAGCTGACTATTAATAAGAGAGCAGAGCATATGTGTGAGTGTCCCCTGTGACAACTTGGTTTCCCATCCAGCATCTGTTTCTGCATTGTGTCCACTGTTGTCAGGACAGGGCTCCTGTCTTCCTCTGATCATGTGTTAGAATAAGTGGTTCTGTAAAATGAATGTTTGAATAAATGTAAGACAAAACATTATCTTATTTAGTTATAACCTATAATCAAAATAATTGGCCATATTAACAAATTTACTTAGAATCTTACACTTAAATAAGATTGGGATTTTAATTACAGCATGCAGTAGTTAGACCTATTTTTATTTCTTTTAAATTATGTACTCTAGGTTGTGTATGCAGTGCTTAATTTGTAAATGATGAGGTGCCAGAGCACACAGTGACTCCTCCATAATGGTATGGAGGTGATGACAACAGTTATTTTGGCACCAGAGCCCAGCCTTGTTAATGTTGAATTATGCCATCAGTCTAATAAATACATAAAATCAGCACTGTTTACACCTATACTTAAGATTACAAGATATTCAAGTGAAATACTAAGTTGTTTTCACTGTCCACACTCTTTGCCACACACTCGTATTTGAGTGTTTGCTCTCCTAAACTTTTTCTGAAGCGTCTTCATCTCTATTTTCTTGCTTGCACTCCTTTTGTCTTTCAACCTTCATGTCAGCATCCACATCCACTACTTGAGAACCAGCTTTTTTTTCTCCACTTCAATGAACTGATAATTTATTTTGATTTGCGCATCTTTTGTGTTGGAGCAATTTCATCCAGTCAAAAAACAGATGGATGCAGAGCTAAATAGGCTATTTATATAGACCAAATAATGTCTGTGTGATGAACTTTGTTCATTTAAACATTGCAATAAATAAAAATTGTATTTTATGTAGAATTTGGTGTTCCAGAGCATGAGAGGAGGTCCCGGCATGCAGAAGTACCTTAGCTAAGCTTCAGCACAAATTAAGCACAGCATGTACGCTAATTTATAAAAATAGCAAAAATATGTGTTGCAATTTAACGTTGGTGTTTAAGCATTTAATTAGTTCGCTTTTGGCTTTTTACTAAAATAAAATAATTTCACACATTGTCTTAAACTGATAATCTGAATGACGTATCCGTACAATAAGGGCGAGAGGGCTGCAGCTGACATTCCTTGGGCTGAAGGAGTTATTGGTGGAGTTGCATTCAGTAAGAGTGGCTTGTGAACACCTGCAGAGTATTCATTGTAATCAAAAGTGCGGCCACACCCCAATATGTCTTATTGATTATTATGTGCTGAAGGGGGTTCCTTCCCAATTATTCCACACCCTTATTTTATTCTAGCCATGTAAGCCCATGTTGTTAAAAGCCTGGGGTCCTAGAAACTATTTAAATTGTCAGAAAATAAAATGAAATGTAGAGATGTCAGGTAATTGAAAAGAACTACTCAGGGCATCTCCTCTCCTAGGAGGATTCGATTTGCCAATGTGCTTGTATCGCTTGTGCATTAGCGGCAGGAGGAAAAGTAAAAGGGATACTGGTTTGACGATGTTAGCGGCTAAGAGACGTTGTCTTTCTTCTGAGGTTTCATTTTGCTGATGCGATGGCCCCGCTTGTGTTATTAGCGGCTAAGCGAGTTGTCTGCTTCCTCTGAGGCAGAGCCCTTACCCCAACTCCACCTCTCACTTCCGGGCCGGACAGACACACATACTTCCACGCATAGACGTTTATATATAAGATTCCATCAAGTCTTTTCCATTGAAATGTACATGTGTCCATGAATGCAAGTCTCATGTAGAGATGGAGTTTCACAATCATAATAAAAATTAAATATTGAAAGTTCAGGTGCATTCCCAATCATATTTGAATGCAACATTACAAGTTCAATGCACCATTATAGCATTATTCAATTAAATATTTGTTTCTCAATATACAAAGAAAATGTAGTGAAAAAAGGATCCTTTCCATGCAATGATTATTCATCCTCTTTGTAAGTAACCTGCAGAATTTCTTTTTATTACTACTTTACATATTTATTGACTTTTGCCTTCCTTTCATGGTATCATTGCACAAACGTATAGTCAGTCTAAATGGTAAGGTTACATAGTGCTTTTCATTATCCGCATCTTCTGTTGTAGACATTATCTGAGGCCTTGTTAAAATTTCTCAAACTAGTAATGACAGTGATTTTGTGGCTTATAGCAGATGTCATGGGTCAATTTTTTCTGCCATCCTCTATGACAAATCAATCCAACTTCCTTTCATCTTGTCTGAAGTTCACTCGAAGCGTTAGAAAGGCCCAGCCCTGAGCTTTGCTTCTAATCAGTTTTTTTTTTATTCTTTATGTCTCTTCCCTGGGGTGCTTGATTGATGCAGAGCAAAAAACTGTCAATCCCACAGTTTGCAACTACTGGAGAGGCACAAAATAACTCTCCAATGAATACATCAGCAAGGGAAAATATATTTCCAGTCTTCTGGAATTAAGTGCATGATCACACATAAAAATAGCCATAATATGCTATGTTTAGAGCTCACTAGCTCAGACAGAAATGGTGCTATGCTTCACCACATGATTATGGCTAAAATGACATTGTTTATCTCTTGAGGGTTAGAGTTAAAGAAAGTATGGGTGAGTGCCAAATTGGCTGGCCTTTACCGCATACAGTCTGAAAAGAACCAGCAGGGAACTTTGGTGACTGGCAAGGTGTCCACTAAACCTTGGCACATATGTATAAGATCCTCAGGGTGTAAACTGGCACTGTCAGATAATGGAGGATTGAAGCAGCTTACTTGTAATCTTTCTTTCTGTGCCAGAGCAGACTCGATCATTCAAGGAACACTTGAACAGGACAGTGCAAATAGGTTAAAAAAAGAGCCTATTCTGGTTTTCAATATTTTAGAGAGATGAATAACATTTTCTATTTAGTTTAGGCTTGGCTCCTTTGCTTAAAATCTCTGGCTTAATGTTTTAAATATTTTGAACAGGTTACTATTGGTCAGCATTATATACAATATTAATTAGCATTACTTTTCAGGTGCATTTATTATTCTGGCGACAATGTGAAGGAGGCAGGAGCCACCAATGGATGGAATGCTAATCCACTTTTGGGCATACTTAAATATGCACCCGCACTCTGTCTAACATTATAGGCCATTTACATATTATGCACATTTTTGGGATGTAGGAAAGCAATGCAAAAATACATATATTATGTATATGCAAATTTATATTACTCTAAACACCCTGATATTAATCTGCATTAATGTTAAAGCTTGTTAATTTACACCTGTTTATTATCCTGAATATGGCTGTGATTGATACACATACTCACAACTTAATTAATTAATGGGAAGTTGAATGAAACGTATATGAAAAACAGTGTGGCACAATGACTGTTAAACACCTTTGATCTTTTTAGAAGATGTGCATAAGCTGCTAGCATTTTTCATCAAGACACAGTACAAGTTGCAGTGAAAAGCTACAAAGAATGGAATGGAAAAGGAATCTAGTCACTAATATCTTTATTGCAAGAATATCATAAAGAACAACTGTATCATTATGCTCTTTAGAGAATTCAAAATACATATGAACTTATTCATTATAAAAGTTTAAACACAGAGAAACAACATATGTAATTCGTCAACATATACAACAGAATTGGTAATCATGAATGCAGACTTCAGGTAACCTGAAAAATGCTGAGAAGACACTTGATGAACTGAATGGCATGGGTGAATAAATAATATCATAAGATTAACTACTTTATACCTCTCAGATGTGACTTGGTAAAGCAAGTGCTTAATTGAGAGGACCATTGTGAAAGAAAAGATGACATTTTTGTCTGTATGGATCTTAAAATGCCACATTGGTCTGCATTCAGGAGTGTGTAAAGTTGAAATGATTTTACATTAGAATACACTGCTAAAAAGGATCAATTCAAAAGGAGAAAAACAAAAAGGGTGGCAATTCATGGCTTCAACGTCACAGTTTCCATCCACATATTATTTTAATTAATTTGCCTTATCATGGTGTTACACTGTTTAAATTAAAATAATACCATTTATGAAAACAAAAAGGAAAAAGATTTTTTAAACAGCTCATAAATAAATATATATTTTCAATTATATTTTGTTCTTTAAAATGGGAAAATAATTATTATTTTGTTTCCATTATAAGCAATATTAGCTGTTATTCATAAAAGAAACCACTCCAGGGGGTTTGGCAAGAGCTTTCTTACTGCACGGCTGGTTGGTTTGTAGTTCCTTCATTTTACATTATTGTACAATGATGCACCCATCTGTGCCATAAGAACTTTCTTGCTGAACATACTGTCATGGTTTATTTATTATTACATTCATGAATTAATTAGATTTGAGTACAGATAGTTATTTTTGTTATGACCTTAAGATTAAATGCAATTCTTCTGTAAAGGCAGGCCAAATCACATTTCTTCTTTATTTAAAAAAATGAATCAGGCACAGTATAAATGGTGATATTTTCTTGAACCTCAAATGATTACAATGTAAATGTTGGCAGGATTTTATTTTCCTTTACCTTACAGAAACTGCTATACAGTTGCATTCTTTCTGACCTTGGTGACTGGTATAACTGAATGGGCTCTTCATGTCTTATATTCTCTTGTGTTTTTTCTCCTTGCCTTGCCTTTTCTCCATGAGCCCAATCATGAATCTATGCTTCTTTGCCCCCAATTTCTTAAGTTTATTTCTATTTCATATCTTCTAATTCCTGTCCCCTGAACTCACCAAATACTCTTGACAAGTCTCTTTGATAGTAAAACGCTTGAAGAACTCTGATGGACTGACAGGCCCCTGCTGCTTCTCTGTGTTGTTCCTACTACTCTGGCCACTCTTTTCTCATAGTGAATTCATCTTGCTGTAGGCGCCATCTCTTCAGTATCCTTTGAAGTTCCTGACATTTTACTTGTTTTTAAGTCACATAAGCCACCACTCATTGTGTTCCAATGTTTAAAAAGTTTCTCAAATACTGTATATAAATTCTCAATGTAAAATGTAGTTCACAAACTAAAGGTTTGTGTTTCAAAATTTCTCATGCATGTATGCATTTATTTTTTGGCAAGGTTATTGAGCCAATCTGTTTTCTCCTGAATCTTCTGTGGAATTGCACTTGGTGTTGTTAGCCTGTACAATTTAGCGGAATAACGAGATCTCCTATCTCATGTAAACACGTACACTACTAAATTTGAAATAAAAACAAAAGCCATGCATTTTCTGGAATAAATTCTGTAACAGTGAGATCTGTAGTCTTGAGGGAGGATTATAAAACATCACAGTAAAGTGAATGGCAGCAAATGGGAATTAAACAAGCGACTTGCAGAACACTGTGAGACCATCAATCAACTACCACTTAAGGTACACATTCTTTAGAGCTTTAGTTTGAAAATGAGTAAAGTATCCTTTTTAAAACCTTATTCTCTTAAAAAAAGCTCTGCATTTTCCAATTCACCAGGGTAACCTTCTAGCTTGCTTATCCCATAAAAACCTGTCTGACAACTGAGATCTTCTAATCACTGCTTTGTGACTCCAGCTTTATTTTATTTGAATTTCTCCTTAGGTCACTATATGAGGCTTCACCATTCAAAGCTTTTCAAAGTGAGGCTGAATCTTCAATCTGTCTCTTTAGTATTTAAAAAAAACTGTTTGTACATGTAAAGATTTTTTTGACTTTACTATCCTGTCAACTGTTACTATCAATTGACTTTTTGTATACAATAAATTGTTTAATATTTCAGCTTGACTATAAAATCTTTGCAAATTTACCTAAAATCTCACAGTACTTCCTCTTTATTTACATTGTATCTCTACTGTACTTATTCCAGATGAACTGTTACAATCACTACTGTTCACAAACAAATTGTATAGGTTTGCTTTTTAAGTGCCTTATGGTGCTTGCTTTGAATGTTTAACCATTCAATTGTAAAATTGGATAAATGGGTTCAGAAAACTGATGGATACAAGGATGATTTGCATCAATTGAAAAAATACATACCTGAATAATCAGTTACCTAATTCACCGAGTGGCCACTTTTTTAGGTAAACCTTCAGCTTAAATTGATATAGCCTGCTTCTTCAAACAACCAATGATGTGGCTGTGACTTCACATATAAATACCATGCACCCATGATTAAGAGGTTTATGAAATGACTTTGAGCACAGTATGATTGATGATACTAGTCGAGATTAATTAAGCATCTCAGAAACAGGAGCACTCGTAGGGTTTCATGCACAACAGTTTCTAGAGTTTACAGAGAGATGGTGTGATAAACAGAAGACATCCAGTGAGCAGCTGATCCTGGGGGTTGAAAACACCTCGTTAATGACAATGATCAGTGGAAAATGACTAGACATGTTCAATAACAGTAACATGGTGTGCAGAATGTTATCGATAAATGCAAAACGTGTTAAAAAAATGGGCTACAGCAGCAGAAGATCACGCTGGGTTCCACTGCTATCATCTAAGAAGAGGAAGATGAGGCTATAGTGGACACATGATCACCAAAATCGGACCATTAAAAATTGGAAAAATGTCATCTGATTTGTCTAGTCTCCATTTTTTTCTGAAACATGATAACATCGGAATTTGGCATAAACAGCATGAATCAGTGGACCCATCTTGTCTTGTATCAGTGATGCAGGATGGTGGTGGTAGTGTGATGGTGTTGGGGAATGTTATCTTGGCACACATTGGGCCTTCTAACACCATCTGGGTGTCATTTGTGTGCTCCTACATACCTAAACATTTTTGTTGACCACATGCACCCCTTTACGGCCATGGTCCATTACTATTCCAATGGATTTCCATATCCTGTCAGACTAACTCAATGAACATGACAGTGACTTGAGTGGCAATGAGAATGAACGGATGTTAATAGCATTTGATATTTGGCCAGAGACCAGGCATCTCTGATTCAACATACACTAAAATGTCTAAATAATCCAGAACCTACTTGAATACATTCTTCTGCAAGTAAAAGTTGTCCTACCAAGTACAAAGTGTCTATATCTAAGAAAGTGGCCACTGAGTGTATACCTTATGTTTTCGTTTTTCTTTTTTGCCATGGTCAATTTTCCTATTGCCAGAAGGGTTCACCACCTACTTTTAATCCATTGTTTGAAGAAAAATATCTTTCTTTCAGGAAAAAAATTAACAGTCATCCTGTATGTTAGCAATATGTTGTACAGTTGTAAAGTAATGAAAACTTGATAAATGTAATGTGAAATGCCAAAAGATATTGCAGGGTAACCATTGCAAAACATAGGCATTTCAAAACACAGCCTAATAAATAGTATTTAAACCACTGTGATTTCTGCATGTAAATCTTTAAAATCTGATAGATTCATTTATTTTTCTGTAGGGTCTGCAAGTGTGAATTTGCCAATGAGCCAGTATCCCACTTATGTCTGGCTCACCGTACAGAGTTAAGTGTTTTTAAGATCAGACCTAATGTGTTGAAAGTTTTTCATGTGGAAATATGTGAATATTATAGACTGTACTGAAAAGATGTGTGAATAAAACCAAATACAAGAGGGATTGGTCAGTGTTGAAATATTAATCATACTTGATATGACAGACAGACCATTGAGAGAGAAAAAGAGCTTTAGTTTATTGTCCTGTTAAGTGAAATTTTCATCTTTCCTATGTGTTTTTATGTAAAAATGATAATGTTCAGGTGAATACTTGATTGGCTAGAATGTGTTAAAATGGTTCCATTCACTTTTGGTTGTCTGTTTATTTTTAGTACTTTTAACAGTATACAGTAACTTTGGCTTTTATTAAAATGCACAGAAAATAATTCAGTACATTTTTATATAGAAAAATGATGGTGCTCATTTGAATAATTGATGGACTATAATGTGTTAAAATGCCCCCATTTTCTTAAGGTTGTCCTGTTATTTACATTTGACAATGGAACTTTGACTTTTACTAAAATGCCCAGAACATAATTCAACAAATTTCCATTTATTTTGTGTATCATTAATAGTTCAAAGTCCAAGTCCAATGTTGCAGAGGCATATGTGGCAATTATTCTTATCAGAAAATATGAGTAATCCTGTTACACTATAGTCTGTCTCAAAAATGTCAAAATTCAAGTATGTACAGTAAAGAGGACTTAAGGCCAAAATCAAGTTAGTATCCCATAACTTAATTAAAAGGCCCGATATTTCAGCAATTCTGTCTGATTCTCCGTAACCATACCAAATGATTAACGCTGCTGTTTTAAAGATAAGCAATTATTTATTACTAATATGGGTCTTTAAGTAATATCATTAGAAATCTATAAACAGCAAATTGGGTGAGATGTAAAAAATGTAGCGTGGTAAAATTCTTTTGATTGTACAAAATCTGTCTTTGTTTTAATATTGGAAACAAAATGAGTTTTTCCTTCATTTTGTTAGTTATTGCTCATCATATTACAGTATATAAGGAATTACTGCAGCTTTTAATACAAATGAAAGCAATTATAAAATGCAAATTGCTGAATATTTACTGTTAAACATGACAAAGAAGGATTGTTTAATACCACATCTCTCATCTCGCTACTTTGAGTAACACTGTATAAAAATAGGTCCCATTGTTCTAAAGGAATCTGACAAATTAGGAGCAAACCAATGAATTCACTGTTGCTGTAATGTCTATTAGAAGAATATTAAATTTTTTTTTAGGAAGATGGACCTTGGAATATTGCAATTTGTGTTTTGGCAAACCTTTATCAGATTGTCAGTGTGAAACTACTCCATTCACTTTTTACAGAACATTTTTTTTCTGTTGATTACAAATTTGAACGGTGGACTACTAAAAGTTACAATTAGTTTCTCAGCATACTTTAAACATTTTCAATTTTATAATAGATTTCTACAGTTTTCACCAAAAGTATCAAACTTAGATCCTGAAGGTCTGCAGTGGCTGCAGGGGTTTCATTCTAGTCACTTTTTAGAATACAATCCAGTTATGGCTCCTAATGAAACAAATTTTAATTGACTTGCTTTGTAGGATTTAGAATCCATTTTTTCAGTTGTTCAAAAAGAGCAGCCAAACAATATTGACATGGGAGGTGAGTGAACATATTACCTGATAACTTGATCACAATTGTGCCTATGTGTCCAACATACAATAGCTGTTTTAATAATATATTTGAAAAGAAAAAGTGGAAGGCAGAGAAGTATTTATCTGTTCTGTCCACAAAAGGTTTTGATGGTGTTCTCAGATTAAAAAAATCTGGTATAGTGGAATGAGTGCAGTAACAAGCCATATCTTTAAATAAGATGTTTCGTGAATAATATGATTTGGCGTTAAATTAAGAAACTGGCTGAGGTGAAAAGTATGGCCATGAGTTCACTGATTTGCTTTATAGCCAATTATTGTTTGGCCACTGATTATGGAAAAAAATGAAAAGGATTTGATACTTAAAAAAGCAAGTCAATTAAAATGAAGGCAGAAGAATTATGTTCCATTGCAGGAGTATATTGCTAATGAAAAAGTGGCTGGAATGAAAACCTGCAGCCCCTGAGGTCTCCTGAGATAACAGTATGACCCCTGGTTTAAACCTACACAGTCAGTTCTATCTATTGAAGACTGCCAGCAGTCTGACATGCATGTCAGTTAAAAACAGCTTCAGATTTGGCCCCATACTATGCATATCTTAAAAAAAGATTCTAGGCACTTGAGACTTTTTTTCTTTCATTAATAGTGTGTGATTACTTGTACTGTATATGTCATAGTAAATTTTAACACATTAAACAAACTGCAGGCTCATATATTCTATGGAGCTGGGCTTTCCCAACACTGTGCTTTTTTTAATCATTTGATTTTAACTACTGTTAGGCAGCATGGTGATGCACTAATTCATGCTGTTGTTTCACAAATGTATGGACATGGAATCAGTTCCTAGCCTGGGCAGTTTGTGTGGAGTGTGTATTCTCTCCTTATGTTTGTGTAAGTTTTCATTACGTACAATGATTTCTGCTCTTATCCCAAAGATCTGCTTTTTGCATTAGCTGTACATTCATACTGGCCAAGTGTGTGCATGATGCAAGTGTACTGGCAACCCATCCAAGGTTATTTTCTGCCTTGCACCTGAATATGCTGACGCTGATCACAACAATATTCTGTCATCATTTAACTCAGTTGGAATCGCCATTAATTTAACTGAATCAGTCCACAATCTAGGAGTTATCTTTGACTCTAGCATGTCATTTAAAGCACATATTACAAAGTTGTCTAAATCATGTTTCTTCCATCTTAAAAATGTTGGGAAATGAAGGCGCTTTCTAAATAAACAGGACTCTGAGAAATTAATTCATGCATTTATCTCTAGTAGGATTGACTACTGCAATGCAGTGTTCACTGGATGTTCAAACTGTTCTTTATATAGCATCCAGTTAATCCAAAATGATGCTGCAAGAAGTATCACAAGAACAAGAAAGTACGAACACATAACTCCAGTTCTTAAATCCTTACACTGGCCGGCTCAAAATTCTCCTTTTAACATATAAAGCATTAAATGGCCAAGGTCTGATTTACTTGTCTGAACTTATCATGACTTACAAACCAGAGCGCACATTAAGATCTCAAGATGCTGGTCTGCTTATGATTCCAAGAATTAATAAAATAACTGTGGGAGGTTGAGCTTTAGTTACAGGGCCCCTAAACTGTGGAATGGTCTGCCTGCTACTATAAGAGGTGCCCCTTCGGTCTCAGTTTTTAAATCCCGGCTGAAGACTCACTACTTCAGTTTAGTATATCCTGACTAGAGCTGCTGATTAACTGTACAGACTGCATCTCTGTTGTCAGTCATTAGCACTAAAACATAAGTAACATGATAGTTATAATTTGATACTAACCCTCACCTATTCTGTTTCTCTTCTCGGTACTCAAATGTGGCACTTGGTGCCACGGCCCACCTGCCAAGTTGTGCTGCCTGCCTAAGGTAAAGTCATCCCTGATGGAGGATTGCAGGAATCGTGGGAAAGAGGGGTCCTTTCATCAAATTAGCGCTATTTCAGCTGTGGAATGGCCAAATGGGAGAGGCAGCTTGATGGATGAGGTCTCCAGGATTAAAATCATAATGATATCATCTACAGTTAAATTCTACTCTGTACTTCAAAAATGTTTATTTTTATACTGTATTGAGGATTTGTTCTGTTCTGTGCATTGTACTGTATTGTTTTGAACCACTTCTCTCTGACACCTACTGTATGCCCAACCTACCTGGAAAGGGGGGAAAGGGGCTCTCTTTGAACTGCCTTTCCCAAGGTTTCTTCCATTTTTTTCCCCTACAAGAGGTCTTTTTGGGAGTTTTTTCTTGTCTTATTAGAGAGGCAAGGCTGGGGGGCTGTCAAGAGGCAGGGCCTGTTAAAGCCCATTGCGGCACTTCTTGTGTGATTTTGGGCTATACAAAAAATAAATTGTATTGTATTGTATTGTAAAGCTATGCCTCATTGGAACCCTTTATTACATAATGTGTGTTTGGACAATGGATGTATTTTAAATGAAAGAATTCACAACCATTTTATGCAAGACTCTCAAATACTATCCTAAACCTTATTGAAACTGAAATATCGTTATTGAATATAGCACAGGCCTGACAGAAGGCTCAGATATCGTATTGAAGTATTTATATATACAGTATATTTATAAATATGTACATACAAACATTTTATAAATTAAATGTGGAATCTAAAGCTGTGTAATATAAGTAAAAAATGAAATATAAGCTAGATAAAAACACTAGGCTGAAATTCAAATTCAGATGCTCTTAGCATAAATGTGTGGAAATGAAGTCAAAACATTTTGTAGGTATTCATGGAGAAACAGTAATTTCCAAAGAGGTTAAAAATCAGAGCACACATTTTGATTTATTTTTATGTTCAGAAAGCAACTGCTTTACATTTCTGCGGGATTTGCATCTAAACTCCACATGATACACTTCATACAGCCAAGTTAAAGGCTTGATGGATGAGTCAGACTGTACAGAATAAACAGTACTTGGAGGGAATATTGTCTCCATTTTGAAGACTAAGAGTTCTAATTTCTTTGTTGATTTCTGCTATATTTTCCCACAGTTTTAATAATTTAATATATCGATGCTATCTCATTTCTGGACAACAGAAAGGTAGGCACAGAGTATAAAGGTATCTGCCTGAAGCAGAGTCCATTTACGATTGTCTTTCTTTGTCAGCTTGTTATCAAAACATAATCTAACAAAGCAACATACAGTACAAATATAAACAGATTATTTTTTTTCAAGTGGCCTTTTAGAAAGTAGCCATTAATGGCAAATAACCACTAACTAAAGACATGATAATTCCAAATTCAGCTTTTGATTAAGACATAGAATTATTAAAGCTGTAACATCAAAAAAGTAAACAAAAAAGTGTTGTGGCTGTAACAGGAAATTAAAATACATGGCATTTTACGTTTGTATCCTTATGGATCCACAAGTATGTCTTAAAATCTGTACTTTTAGTCTTCTTCAACATAAGAGCATCTTTTACATCTCTTAGCTCTTCATTAGTGCCTCATACTATTGCAGGGAGCATGGTAACAGTGCAGTAAGAGGCTCTAAAAATAAAGTTAAAGAACAGTTTGACCTTTCACTTCAATGTGCAGTACGATTGATCAGCATGTAAACAAACCGGAGACAAATGCTAGCATGTTGTTTCTTGCAATTACTGTTCATTAGAGGGGAATACTGGTTTATGGGGTTGGAACCGACAAGAAGAAATCCGAAAAAAAGCATTGATTAGCTGGCAATGCACTCACATTTAAAGAGAGAAGGGCCAGTTTTTGTCAATTAAAGTATTTCAATTTAATTATAAACTTGTCTTTTCCCGCAGGTAGTTTTGTTTTGTTTGTATGTTTTTCCTCATTACCACGGATAGTTTGACAGCAAAATAAAATGTCTGGTTTTCTTAAAGAAAGGTGTCTTTGTTAACTTATAATCATGGAAAGGAAATTATTTGTAAAACATACTCCCATTTTAATTAGTAAAATGTCAACAGCTAATTTGGAAAATTCAGCTCTTAAGCATCTCACAATAATGGTGCTTTATGTAAAGGCTAAGAACCTTTGTATGCATACAGTGGTCTTGAAACCTGCAAACAACAGAGACCCTCCCTTATTTTATAGAGTGCATTCCTACAGTCTTTACAAATGACATCTGCTTCACCCGTTGAGAACATCACTTTATAAAATGCAGGACTTGTTAATAATATATACAAAGAAACAATGTGAGGCAACTCAGAAGTGTAAACACTACTGTCTGCCTTTGCTTCCCTTATCTCTGCTTTTCTAAATTAGATAGAGAGTTAGAACATTGAGTTTAACCTTACTTTTACAACATATATTTTAGTAATAACTTTAGTATTACCATAACCTCATCACTTCCGAAGCAAACTAATAGCAATTTTTGCTTCTAATTCCTAATTTTCTTAACATAAAAAACAAAATACTTAGCTGCCAATTATGACCTTTCTTTAACTCCTTTAATAAGACTGGAGTGGAAGATGTAGTTATCCATCTTTTCCTGCTGGAAAAAGCTGGCAGTACTATGATGATCATGCTTTTTGATTTCTCCAGTGTCTTCAGTACCACCCAACCATCCCTCCTAATTGGGTAACCTCAGAAATATGCCAGTGGCTGAGTTTATGGTTTCCTAGGTAATGGACTATCTATCAGTCGGGCAGACTGCAGTGTATGAGACTGAAGGACTGTGTCTCTGATACAGATGTATGCACCACAAGGAACAGTCCTGTCTTCTTTTCTTTTCACTCTGTGCACCTCCAACTATAAATATAACAGCAGGTCATGTCACTTGAACAAATTCTCAGGTGATTCTGCACTTGTGGGGTGTAATGATAAACAGGATCAGACAGAATATAGGAGTCAGCCTGAGAAGTTTGTTTCTTGGTACAAATAGAATTGTCTGAATATTAACATCAGCAAAACCAAGGAACTGGTTATTGATTTTCACCACACTAAACAGTTTCTATGTCCAGTCACTATTCAAGGAGTGGATCTAGAGGTGGTAATGATAAGCTGGACTGATCTTCAAACACAGAGGAACTATATAAGAAAGAGCAGAGCAGGCTCTTAGGAGATTGCATTCCTTTAATGTAAGAAGTGAGATTCTTCAAATCTTATAGTACTCTGCGATGGCCAGTTCACTTTTCTATGTTGTGCTGTGCTGGGCTGGTAACATCACTTCAAGAGAGGCCCAACAAATCAACACCAAACTAAGGGCAGGCTCAGTTATAGAATACACTTTGGAACCCTTGGAGGCAGTAACAAAGGAGAGAGTTAAAACAAAACTGAGTGCCATTATGAACAATGCTGCACATTCTCTCTCTCTGACACAACAATACTGAGCACTTTACATCTATCTATCTATCTATCTATCTATCTATCTATCTATCTATCTATCTATCTATCTATCTATCTATCTATCTATCTATCTATGACTCGTAATGGTGACATACTGCATTATCAGTATGGAAAACTACAGTACTTAGTGTTTTTACTTTAATATACCTCTTATGAGTGTGAATAATGGAAAGATGTGAAACGTACAATGGTTAATAGTGGGTCTTTGATTTTTCTGAAGACCACTGAGATATATATATATATATATATATATAAAGATTGGTTTGGACTTGTCGGAGAAACAATACATTATTAACATTTGATCTGACACTATTAAAAATGGGTTAGGATATCAATGCAGGTCCTTCCATATGCAGCCCATATACCAACAACATAAAGTACTGAAACTGGTTATAAAAGCAGATGCTGAGATCATTAAAATGGATTCACCTATTTCCTAAACCAACCATTATAGTGTTGTGGGGGTGTCTGAGACTATTTAGAGAACATCAGGTGCAAGGCAGTAAAAAGGCTTAGACAGAGTGTAAATTCATCACTGCACACACTTAGCATACATCTGCACTCACTCTACAAGGTCCTTTTAGAGTCATTAATCAGCCTTACAAAACTAACTGATCTTTGGGATATGGACAAATGTTGAATTATGAACAAAATTATAAAGATACTGTATTTTCAAATATATACATGGGTGAAAATAAAAAAAAAAATCAATGCAATTTCAGGATAAGGTGACCATGATTTTATGGCTTATGCATGTATGTTTGTTTAAATGTATTAGGTTTTAGTACAATCCAGAGATTAAAAAATGCTTTTTTACCTTTTCAAGCTGTGCATTTTGTTTGGATTTATACAAGAATTCTCCCACTGCCACAAACACTGATAGCACAAGGCCAGCTGCCAGAACGATAAAGATCCCGCCAATGTTCTGCACGCCCAAAGCACTGGCTTCTTTACTTTCTTCTTCAGGGCAGCCATTTCCTCTCCACCATTTCTCTTTCATCATATGAAGTTTTCCCTCTTCTTGTAGTTGCAATATGGCTATGGTGATTTTGTCCCGGTAAGGAGAACCTGCAATTTTGTATCATAATAAATGCAAATAAGTAAAATGCATGTCTTAAAGATTTTTGCAGAAATTACGAAAAGTCAAAGAAAAAGTGTTAAAATGTCACATGCTTGAACAAAAAAAAAAACCCCAGTAATTACCACATGGGTATTTGGGTCTTAAATAAATAAACATATTTAACAATCCCTCTTGTCTATATTACACAGCATGGGTGAGAAGACACTGGAATACAGTTCTATAAACACAGTAAATGTTTAAAGTAGAATTTCACACCTTATTTTCTCACCAAATCAATAGCTACAGCCAAATATGACCCTTCACATAAAAATGAAAAGCCTTGTGTTTGTGAATCATAATTTTTTCCTGATGATAGTTCTGATTTTAGCATTAGCATTTCTGAATATGCAACCTAGGCATTTCATGTTCTGTTTCTTTATATTTGTAGTTATTGTTTACTAAAAAATAAATCAACTTATTTTTTGGTTTTAAGATCTTATTAAAGATTACAAAAATGTTCAGAATGATTTGTACTGATTTCTTCATTTACATTAACCAGGCCTCAGAGGTGTAGAATTTTGATACTCACTACATACACAACTTCTAACACATGCACATCACCGACATGATAAATCAGTCTTCTGTAATATCTGGCATTTGGTTTATGGTGTTTTGCATACAGACAGAAAAACGTTTGTGGTTTAAAACACACTGAAGAATTTACAGATGCCAAGGTTGTATACCACAGAAATTACAAAGAATTTGCACAAAAGAGTAACCATTTCAAAGATCATACAATAGTACAGGGAACAATATGAGCCTGACCTTTGTGAAAAAAGCATCAGATATAGATTATCTCAGAGGAGTGGCATTACAAAGAAATTGCCAATTTACCGGTTTTCTGTTGACTTGCAGCTTAGAATCAGATTTATCCTATTTGTTTCTTTTTCTAATGTGACAAACTGTTAATTACAGTCATGTGATAATTCTGTTCACTGCATGGAAGAAATAGAAGTAGAGAGTGGGAAAACGACTAGGCATGTAATTCAGGAAACAAAGCAGATTAGATTCATTGGGGTGGGTAGTGGTGGGAAGGGAGGGGGGTGCTGGTGGTAGTGGATTTTGTGTCACTGAAATACTGGTGATAAACACAATGCCAGTTTGGCAAATGTCTTTCAGAGCAGCTTTCTGCATCTTTTGGCAACGTTTCCTGGTTGAAATTTTTAAGTTACCCATTTAAAAAGACATATGCCTACAATGAATGAAGACACAATATGCTTATTTTTAATATTTCTTTCTATCAACATATTTTAGGGCGGCACGGTGGCACAGTGGTAGTGCTGCTGCCTCGCAGTTAGGAGACCCGGGTTCGCTTCCCAGGTCCTCCCTGCGTGGAGTTTGCATGTTCTCCCTGTGTCTGCGTGGGTTTCCTCCCACAGTCCAAAGACATGCCGGTTAGGTGGATTGGTGATTCTAAATTGGCCTGTTTGTGTGTGTCCTGTGGTGGGTTGGCACCCTGCCCAGGATTGGTTTCTGCCCTGTGTTGGCTGGGATTGTGTTTGGATTCAGCAGGTTGGAAAATGGATGGATGGACATATTTTAATTGTCTTCTAAAGTTCACTGGAGTCAAAATTCACTCCACAACTTCACAACAGTATAAAATAAAAAGCACACTCAAATACACATAAAGACTTTGATAAGTTGGCGTTGTAAATCATTTAAGCAAAAATTAAATGCACGATTGAGTATAATTTTATAGTTTATAAATTTAAATGATAAAATGATTGGGTTAATGTAACAAAGACGGTTAGCAGTCTATCAAATTGTAAATACTATTTTTTTCCATTTTAGCATTAAACTCAGTATGACTCCAATCATCATTAACTGAACACTTGAGCTTCTGTGCTATATGTGTTTATATTTGTGATGATTAGAATAGTGATACAATGATAAATTCATTTTTAATCTATTTGTTAGTATCTGATTTAATGAGTTCATTCTTATTTCAGCTAATCTACAATATTTGTTAATTTAAGTGGTATATATCTAATTTTAAATTATCCATACACATCAATATCACATTAGATTGCTTACCACAAAAAAACATCATTACAGATGAAAATCCTTCTCACATACCATTCATATCATGCTTGTTTTGCTTACTTATAAAGTACAAAGTTAATTAAAGTATTATACACTTTATATTATAGTATATTCTGAACCTGTCATTCCAGTGCTGGGGACTTCAACTCATTGATTCAGGAAAAGATACAAAGCTGAAACCTGCTGTGCAGGGGATGCCAGATTACCACAGATCAAATGTACTCATATATGGTTAATTTATATCAACTTAGCCAAATGCCTTTACATACAAAATTCCCAAAGGAAACACTCACAAGATAAAATGGAAAATAATGAAAGGCTGTACTTAACCAGTTCATGTAAATAATCACAATTATAAGACCAATTCCCTGCTACAGCCTAGGTAATACAGTAAAGTATTATTTTCTTAGCTTTTGCAAGAATTCAATTATTTCATTCTTTATTGTTTTACTTATAATGTAAATTACACAATGTGCATTGTTTTCCTTATATTAAATTACACATCAGTGGCTTAGGAAAGAATGTAATTTCGTTTTTGTTTTATTTAGGCATTGTGTGCTGCTGGCTTTCTAATTAATTCCACAGATAAAACGGATGCAGAGGTATTTAAAACTGCCAAAGGCTGTTGCCTTTCTCAGTCTTTTTGGTCCATTTTAAAAATATTGTAATAAACAGCAGCAATCCTAATCGATAAATAAAGAATCTTCTTGGCAGAAAGGAAAATTCACCTCTTGTTTAGTAAAGACCCATAGGGCACATTTTGATGAAGGCTGACAAAGATAAGGTTCTATCTCTTTCCAACAAGTGCACAGTAACATAATTAACCTTTGATATTATCAAGAAAGTCCTTTTCCTTGAGATTGTTAATCCAATTTCAGTGTTTTATTTTTACGTTTTTTTTAACCAAGTCTGATAATATTGAGATCGAATCAATCAAATATAATGCAAAAACAACTCTGAGCAGTATTTGTCATTGAAATAATATTGCTTAGTATATATTATTTCAATTACTTGCTAAAAGTATTAATTGATAAATGATGTACACATCTAGAAAATGTCCATGCACTCAATTTTCTGCATGTTCATACCGAAGGGAAACAGCAATAAGTAAGACATCTCATTTTTAAATTAAGAGCAAAGTGAATACATGTGACAAGATACAAAGCATCTACAATTCGAAACACTGGCTGTAATCTCTATGATCAAAGGAAAGTAATAGCAACAGAATCCCTAATGTGATCATTTTACTGCAGCACAGAAATACAAATGAGATTGAATCTCTCAACACACAGCATTCTGTTTATTTAAGAGGGCCTAAATTGCTGTATGCTGCTTGTTAATACTTGCCCATCCCTTTTATACTGGCTAAATCCAGTTTAAGGTTGCCTGGCCAAGGAATCATGATGAGAATCCCTACCTGAATGGAGCACCATTCTGCCTTTTTATATTCTGTCTACAACTTACATTCATTTGATTATAAACACAAAAAAGGAAGTTTGTTTAACTGAGGCATATCACACATGCAGAAAAGAACCTTGACATTGTAAGCAAGGTTTTCTAAAGGTTTATTCTTAAAAAAATCCTTAGATGTTTAGATTCTGTATACACAAACAAAGCTGTATTTAGCTAAGCTTAGCATCTGCAGTCTTTATTTAAAAAAGATGGCATTTTAAAGTGAGATAAGCAGATTCTGTTTATACAGATGAGGAGCCTTTTCAACATTTCCAACAATACTAGGAGGATTTTTATTTGGGTTATCAAATGCTATCCAATGTTAAATTTAATACCATGTGGGATTATAATATGCTATGGCTAACATTGGCCTCCTCAAAATTTTGCTAAAAAAGTGGGCTTCATTCACCTACCCTGCCAGCCCCTTCAGGGAATAAGGGTGCCTTCATTTAACATCACACTCCTTTGTTTTGGGTAACAAATAACATGATGTGTGTTTCATTTTTTTTTTTGTGAAAATAAGAGTGTCAAAATCATCAAAGAGAGTGGGCTTTATACATGCTGAAGACATAATAGAAAAAGTGGGATTGAAATAGAATGAGAACGGATTGCTGAGTTACAGCAGGAATTTAATTAACCTGGATTTAAACTGAATAATTCACTTTTAACAAGGGAATCTATTGATTCTGTTCCTTGAATTTTATGTGCTTTAATAAAAATTAACATCACTAATAAGTTTTGATTATTATGTTTCACATGTGTCTACCATTTTAAATACTAGAGTGTTTCAAAAATGAGAAAAAAAAGACTTAGCAGGCAGCATCTTAAGACCCCAGTGCATTATAAAGAAAAGCATTTGGTAAATCTACCATCTTGATAAATTTCAACATTGGCTTTTATTACTGCTATGGTTCATTACTTTATTATATCCCTTTTTAATAAAAATATTTTCTTTTCCAGTAGTGCATAACAAATAAATGCATATTATAAAAGGCTCTGAGAAAAAAAGATGAGACTAAGGCGTAACTGGGTACGTACAGTGATGCAAATATTGCATTGAATATATGCTACCAAAATATCACACATTTGCATCTCATTGTTTAGTGTATGTGATGTAATATAATCTTTTTTTTAAATTTGCAGTAACAGTGTGAAAGCATAAGGACCTCTAGTGGGCAACAACCCCTGTAATGCTGGCCCATTAACAGAGTAGGTAGCTGAAATGCTGCCTTGGATACCATTGAGCCGTTAAGAACAGATACAAAATGAAGAGCACAGGGACACAAGGTGATGGCACCTGGCCCTATTGGAGTACTGTAAATGTAGTGTTACTGGATGGGGTTTAATAGTGTCTAATGGACAGATGCTTACTGAGGATGGAGTTGAAAAGAGAATGGCTCGGTGACAAGCTCTGCCCCTCAAGCCCTTGAATTGAAAATGTTGACAAGCACAAAAATGGATGAATGGTAAACGTTAGATTAGCTTCAAACAGTCACATAGTTAAAAAGGTATTTCTGCACAAAATTTACTTCTGGCTGTTGTTTATCTTTATGCAGTTAACCGCCTATTAAATACTGTAAAAATATTGTACTCTACAAGTTTTTTTCCTGCTGTGCAGCTGATGCAGCCAAGTTTGTCCCACCACCTATCATCATATAGAAATAAACAGTCTAAACATATACGATTAAAATTATATACACATTAAATGAAAAATTTTCTGCAATGTATAAAAAAATATTGGAATTAAGTAGAATGACTATATTTCATTGGCTACAAAATTGCTGAGATGTAACATGATCTAATATTTGAAACAGAATCACAAAGAAATCACAACACAAAATACAGACAAAGCAATTACAGTATAAATGCCCAGCGTAGACAAAACTGTCAGAAACTGCAGCTGAGATCATTAGTTCATCTTTTGTTTTCTTTATCCCTAATAAATGAATGCAATATTTGTCATTACCTTTAACGTTTTTGCTTGTGGAGTAGATTAATTGAATTAAGGATGAATGGGCTCTTTAACCTATTTTGCTATCACTTTAGCACTTTATATTGCTGTCTTGAAAGGAGTAACTGGCATTGTCTATGAAGGTCATCTAAGGGGGCTGAGAAAATTAGCCTTTCAAGTCTAAATTTTGCATGGAGAAACTCCTTTAATGTGAGGAGAACAATTTTAAAGCAAAATCCTCAGAAGCCTGAGACGTTTCGTCTTTTGCTGCTTTATATTGCAGAGGTGAAAAATAAAAGCAACAGTGGACTGCTCTCCCTGAAGATTTTAAACCTTCATGTCCCCAGAAAAAGCATTTACACTCTAATAGGTATTTCTAGATTATAGGCTGCTTTGTGATCATATTGTCTGAAAATGTAAGGGCATAAAAGTTTTGACCACTTGAAACACATTCATGCATGTAGGTGGTGAATGAAAATTGAGAAGCAATCCTTTTGTGAGATGCAGCACTTGCTTTAGACAAAGAGGAACAGGGTTTATTGACCTTTATTAGCTACTTTAAATTAGCAATAAAGGAGTAGTATAGATACATGGAGTGTTTTCTGTTATAAGCATTTTTGAAAGTAAAAATTGGTCATTACTGTATATTAATGGAATAATCAACATAAAGTTTTGTTATTTATGTATTTATTTTCACTTTTGCAACAATAGGCACAAAGAAAATAATGCCCTCTAACGTTTGACTTTTGGCAACAAAGTGACAGGCAGCTGCTCTCAGTCAACTAGAGGCACAAGATACTCGCAGTCTAATAGCACAAACTTCTCCTGCCAACATCAGAGGAGCAAAGCAGTTGTATCTGCATGGGTACCAAATTGAAAGAGGTTAGGAATAGACAAAACATAAACATTAAAGGTCAAGTTTTAACAAAGATACATGATATGAGGAGAGCGAGGACATGGGAAGAACTAGACAGGGCATGTTTATTACATGGAGCTAATTTCCTAAAAATGACTAATATTTAAGAGATTCCTGGTAGATTAACGGGGCGGCATGGTGGCGCAGTGGTAGCGCTGCTGCCTCGCAGTTAGGAGACCCGGGTTCGCTTCCCGGGTCCTCCCTGCGTGGAGTTTGCATGTTCTCCTCGTGTCTGCGTGGGTTTCCTCCGGGCGCTCCGGTTTCCTCCCACAATCCAAAGACATGCAGGTTAGGTGGATTGGCGATTCTAAATTGGCCCTAGTGTGTGCTTGGTGTGTGGGTGTGTTTGTGTGTGTCCTGTAGTGGGTTGGCACCCTGCCCGGGATTGGTTCCTGCCTTGTGCCCTGTGTTGGCTGGGATTGGCTCCAGCAGACCCCCGTGACCCTGTATTCAGATTCAGCGGGTTAGAAAATGGATGGATGGACGGTAGATAAACAGACTATTGTAATTAATATCAAATGAATTATCATTACATTCAAGTTAATTGTTGACTCTTATTTTGGCTAGACCAACAGATGATAAGTATCATATTGAGTATTCCTAATTAAGAACAAAAAGCACTCCAAATACAATAAAAAAAAAACTGGGGACCCTAGACAAACCTGCAAGTGTTAGCTCAGACCTCAAAATCGTATTGGTGTTACAATGCTGTACTACATCCTATGTTGTGAATGTCTCCAGATTGGAGAGATATAAATAGTAGAAATAAAAGGATTACACTCTATATTTTGCTGCCCAACTCTCTCAGCTTCTTGTTGCACAAGCGGTTTCAAACAGTCATCCTTTCTTGTAAGCATACAATTGCCTATTGAGGAAATGTTTTTTGGATAACAAATTCATTTTGGTAAAGAGCATTGGTTGGGTTGTCTGGTGAAAAATAGCGTGTTAACCTGATTCGGTTACACTATGTTCCATGTCCTGGGAAATCAGAATTTCTGTCTTTTGGTTATTAATTGGTGCGTATGCTTATTTATGAAAGTAGAATTTACAAAAATATTGTTTAATGATTGATAAAGAAAAACTGGCTACAGTGTCTTACTGTCATTATGGACAAAGAAACATGTTACATAACTTAAAAACTGCAACTGCCAGATACATTTATTGGGAAGAGTCAGCTTCACTGAGCTTAGTTATTTACATATACTCAAGTCATCTGCAGACAAACGCTTATTATTATAGTCTAGCTGTAGGAGATAGAGTTGGATATTAACCACAACCAACTGTCGGTTCTACAGGCTTATAGCTGAAATGTAGACTACTTTTGTCATGCCAAAGAAAAACAAAAGGGCCCAAGTCACCTGGAGAGATCTGACAATCAGAACCTGACAAATGGCCATTTACTAAAGATCTTTAGAAGAATAGCTAGCTGAATTTTCTTAGTAGGTTTCACAGCAACAAATAGATGTGTGCTGTTTAGTGTTCTCATTGGTGTGTCAGAACAATATTTATGTCCCTGAATCGGGAAGGAAGAGGATTTCCTGTCACTGGGCATCAGTGACTTGCCATAAACATTCTTACAGTGTATCTTTTAGAAGGAAAGAGATGCATGGAAATATTGATAGGAAAAGTAATTAACGTACTGTGCCTCTTTTAAAATACGGTTTGGGACACAAAGAAATACATCAAAAACTAATTTTAGTCTTTGATTTCCCTGGTACAACTCTCTTATTGGGGTGGCATATGAAGGCAGTGAATAGCACTACTGTCTCACAGGATGAGCATACTAAGTTTGACTCCTAGCTCAGAATCTAAATACAGTGCATAGTCTGAATACTGTATTCTGTGTACACTTTTCTCCAGGTATTCCAGTTTTCCTCTCTTGTTCCGAACGTGTGTTTACCTTAGATGAAGTGACTTGTTTAATTGAATCTGTATGAGTGAGTTTGGGTGTGTGCCCAATTTGTCCAGTATTATTCAGTGCTTTTTTTTTTTGTTCTTTATTTCACTTTATACAATTTCTCATACTAGGAATTTGTTAGTTTTCGCATACCCCTTGGGGTCAGAGTGCAGGGTCATCAATTGTACAGCGTCCCTGGAGCAACTGAAAGGTAAAGGCCTTGCTCAAGGGCCCAGCAGGGTAGGATCTCTTTTTGGCAGTGACGGGGATTTGAACCGGCAACCTTTGGAATGCCAGTGCAGATCCTTAGCCTCAGAGCATTTTCATGAAAAACCTATTCCGAGTGAACAGGTTGGAAAATTAGTGGATTGACCTTTTTTATTTAATTTTGTCAAACAGTGTATGGTGTATACCATAGATTCCATTCCTTTACAGTTACACAGAAGAAGATGAATCCATTCCAGGCACATTTGGAAGACAAAGGAGAATTTTCAATAAAGTCTACCTTTAACTATGTTAGGTTCAGAAGAGTACATCAGTGTTGTGATTGGATTTTTCTTTCCCTTTACGATCTGGAGAAGAACAAGCAAAGTTTTCTCAAAACAGCTAATGCACTCCATCTATGAAAATATTAATTTGTGAACGGCAAAACCAGTCATGAACCAGCAGGCTACATATATCACAGTAAGTGTCTGATTCAGAAAATAAGCATTTTCTCTAAATAAATTAATTTTTAAGTTTAAAAAATAATAACCATGTACTGTATCAGCTGTAGGTAGACAAGACAACTCTCCAAGGGCTAAAGGCCTACAGAATAACAAAAAAACAGAAAAAAAACAAATAGCAAAACTAAACAAGATTAATGCAATCCATACATGGATCTTTAAAAATCTGGTGCTGTTCTATTGATTAGCACCGTATACATTGTGATTTCATTGTAAACTATTGCCTGTTTAGTCAAGCTGTAATGTACAATTAGTATATAAATCCTATGTGCATTTTCTAAATAGATTCTATAAATTTTAATTTACACATTGATATGATAACAGTTTTCTTCTGTCAGTCACAATTAACGATACATATCCAAGGTTAATATTAACTATCACTGAAAAAGGTATCCAGAGAATTCCCCTGAATATTTTGTACAATGACAGATGACAAAATGTTGATTTAATAAATCAGTAATCACAGGATATAACCATTAATGAGGAGAAAGAATTGCCTTTTTATTTAACTGATTGAGGAACAGGTTCTATTTAAAATAGTTCATAGTAGAAGAATTCTTTTTCTTTTGGTAAAAAAATATTTGATTTTCTTAACATCTGTTTCTGATAGTAAGAGTTTTCAGAGTCTTGTAACAATATGTCCTTAGCTGATTTACATCTAGCTAGCTCTGGTTAATTTGCTTCAATGTATCAATTTTAAAATAAAATTGCGTGTTTATGTCAAATGGTATTTTTTGCATAAATAATATTATGCATAAAAAAAATCACTTCACAAGTTCCACATTCTGCCTTGAATTTAAAAAGTTATATTTTTTACTGCATTTTGAACAATAAAATGTTTTTATTAATTTGGAATGGTTATAAAGTTAATTAAAAAAAAACAGATCCATTTTCTTCCAGTTATTTTGAGCATTATACAGTGTCACTGGGCAAAACAAACACATTTCTTGAAAGACATTTGACTTAGATAAGGAAAGGCGCAGATGCATCTTCTTGATTGTAAAAAAAATGGGGTAACACCTACACTAGGTGGCAGTATGCCTTGTTAATGTGTTATCCTAAAAGTTCATCCTCCAAGAGCACAAGGAAAATTAGCTACATTATTCCATAATGACTCTAGAGACCAGCCAACCAAGCACGTGTGGCACTGGAGTACTGACAGAAGGTCAGTGAATTTCTACAAGTCTGCCAGGTACCAGTGAAGATATCCTTCTTAGGTCTATATGAAGCATTCTTAAAATGTCAGAAATTAAGTATTCTTGAAAATTCACGTTGCATACTAGTACCAGGAAGTATTCTCAAGGAGGGGTAATAGTGAAAGATTCAATCTGAGGCCATTGAATATAGTGTAGTGATATAGTGTGAGAACTCGATGTGTGGGAGGAAGAAGATAAGCTTTGAAAGTCAGATAGCAACTCCACCTGAATGACAGATACAAAGGTTGATTGGATTTAATTATATCTACTGGTATAAATTATAAAAGAATACAGTCGACCTTTGATATACAACCGGCCTGACATGTGAACAACTTGATTTACGACCAAAATGTTTGTTTTGATTTACGACCAGCATCTTGCGTTACGACCTGAATGTGGTCATGTGTATCCGCTTGTGCGATTGTAAACAAACAGCCAAGAGCGGTCGTGAGCGTCAGTCGGAGCCCAAATGCATGTGTTTGTGGACGTAATTTTGGTCAGTGCAGTGATTTATCTATATATACTGTATAATTCACTAAGACCATGGTAAGCAAGACACATAATTGCTAAGGAAGAAAGAGAAGGTAACGAATGTAAAGAAAATGATTCTTAAGGGATGTTAGCTAAAGGGCTGGAGCGGCACATGATGATGTCATCAGGCTGAGTCAGCACCAGCTTGCTTTGGAATGTATTATTACAGCAGTTCACAACGTGACCAGCTTTGAACTGAGTGCTCGACAACTGTCATTATTAACTCGAGAAACAGTGATCACAATGAAGAAGGAAATTGTGCGGAAATATGAGAGTGGTGTTTGTGTGACCAATCTCATAAATATGTGCAGCATGTCGAAATCCACCATCTCGACAATTTTACAATGAAAAAATTTGCATGAGAAGGCTCCTTCTAAACAATAACCACCTTCTGTTTCATTCTCCTCCTCCTCCCTTCCTGCAGCCCAAAGATGTCAAATTAAATGGTGAGTACAGTGTCAAATTGTTGTTTCTGGTTGGCTACGCACTTTTTATAACTTTTTGGTTAGTATATTATAAAAATTATTGGTGTTTTGGTAAATTATGCGCATTATACAACCCTTTTTCTATTATGAAAAGGTTAAGTAAGTGTTGCTGTGGGAGGTTCGGAGCGCATTATGGGTATTTCCATTATTTCTTATGGGAAAAATAGTCTTGACTTACAACCAACTTGATTTACAACCAGCCCTCGTGAACGAATTGAGTTCGTAAGTCAAGGGTCCACTCTATATATTTTTGGACAATTTATATTTTCATTTTAAATATATTCTGCTTTAGAAGCACATAAATATGAAGTTCAGAGTTTTTCTAAAATAATTTAACCATGTTTTTGAATACGCAAATCTGTCAATTAAAAAAAAAACTGTATATGAAAACACCACTATAAAATATTTCGGATCACACCTACTGGTCAAAAAATACACTATAATAGAACATAACATTCTTTAACCTGGTCAGTTCTATTCAGGGTTGCAGGAGCTGAAGCCTGCTTAGCTGCTCTAACTGCAAGGCTGAACACATAACTAAGTTAAAAAAATGAATTTAAACATATGATATTCCCACATTTATTAAATACCCCTCTAGTCTGAATTGCTAAAGGGAGATTTGCCTGTTTGGGGTGATTGAAATGAAGAATTGGGAATATGGCTAATAGGATGATAAAAGTCAGCATTAAGGTAAAATAATGGGGTTAGGAGTGGAGATCTTAGTTAGGCTGAATGTTCAATCGACATATATTGACCTGAATGTTAAATGCTGCCAGAAAGAAGCATAGTCCATATTGGCATGCCTCTGTTTGATGTAATGCTACTTCATGGTTATCTTGTTTGTTCTATGTAGTTAAATACATTACCTGACTCATAGGTAATGTCTTTGCCAATGCATGCCAAGTTTGAAAGGTGAGGCCAATCCATGAACTTTGCCAGGATGTAAAAAATATTATGCAACACAATAGTCACAAAGCGACAAATCTCATCTTTACTCAGATCACAAGTAACTTCAATGCAACAACTACAGCCAGAATTACTGCAACATGCAGAAGAAAATATCTCTGTCTCTGTTTAATGTTTCAACCTATGGTCACATTAAGTCAAACAAAAAGAGAACTCTGAAACAAACAACAGTATCATCCAGTTGAGGAAGGGAAGTATTTTACAAAAAGTTATTTTGACTTTAAATGATGCTAAAGTAAAGTGTAAAAATAGGAAGTGCACAAATCTGTAATCTATCTATTTAAATGAATATTCAAAATTATATTTTTTAAATGTTATGTTTACTTTTTTTATTCTACATGAAACATTTGAACCTAAAGATCTGACATAATAATATCAAAAGTTCATTCTATGGACATCTCAATTTACTTTAGAAATTAAATTTCTAATTATTTAATAATTGATTAAAGTGATGCTGTGACATTAATATTTAACCACATTTTTTCATCTACTAGGGGGCTCTGCTGCTTGCTTCTCTCACCAACCCCTGGGTGGGCGCTACATGCTAGCCACTTCGCAGATCTGCAGCTCACGTATGTGGAAGCAGATGTACAATTTAAACAGATTGTTATTTTACATTACAGCAAGTAATTAACCACAGTAAAAAAATAGTAAAATGTAATAAATTGAAAGAAAATTATGAGTTATTTGTTGTGTTATACAATTTCATTCCATTTGGCTTTGAAATTAACACGCAAAAACTTTTTAAACTTACACTTTTACTGTAAAACTTCAGTAAAAACAATTGTTTGAATTAACTTTTCATTATTATCACATTGAATTTTGATTCCATGTTTGGACTTACATCGTGACAATGCAATGTATAACTGCCTGTGAGTAAATTCCGTTTCTTTGTCTCTAATAAATAAACTGACTTTTTCGAATGTTTGTCCCTGTGACTTGTTAATTGTCATAGCAAAAGCTATTCTAACAGGAAACTGTAAATGTTTTATAACGAATGGCATATCAAGATCTCCTTTTGTGTCTAATTTGTTATCCGCAGAAGATGTACTACATAATCTTGCCTGTTAAAATTTTACATGTCAGAATTGTTTGACCAATTTTGAATACAACTAATCTTGTCTTAATGCATAGCCCATCACTCAGACATAAATTACTCAATAACATTAAAATACATCCTTCTTTCCACAGTAATTAGGCCGGTGGAAGACCGGACAGTGTTAACGGTTGGGTAAATATTTTACAGGATTTTGTAAGTTGATGTTTTCATCTTCCGCACCATCACCACCAACTGTTTCAGCATAGTCTATTAATACGCATTTAATCAATTTGCCATTAACCGCATTAATTAATTGGACTTCATCCTTTCTTGATGCTAGGATTGCCCATGTACTCATTTCTTCTGTTGATAATCCTTCGGAATTATCTTATCTTATCTTATTCTTCAATAAAATTTGGACATAATACATCTTCTTTTATTGGAAACTTAAAGTGAGGAAAACGTAAAAATTTATAAGAGCTGAGAGTGCATGAACTGTGTCTGACAAAAGCATTCACATGAATGAGAGGTGAGAGGAATGTGGGTGTGGTTGAAAAATGGAGTGAAGGACGGGACTTGAAAAAATCTCTTAGCAATAGTCTCGTCTCGTGAGACTTGAAAAAAAATCTCTTGGCAATAGTTTTGTCTCAAGATTTTCTTATACAATAGAGCTATGTAATTTAGTGGGGCTCCTCCAGATATTTCACTTCAATTTACTTCACAAATGCTCAGTAAGATTTAAGTCTGGTCATCAATGGAAATAGAATATAGCCTTGTGATGCTAATTCACAAGCAGCTAAAGTGACAACATGAAACAATTAATGTGAAAAGCTTAGATATTTAGATATCCTAAGAAACAATGCATGTTAAAAAGTTAAGAAAAAAAACAACATAATTAGATCATCTACAACAGCTTGCACTGTTAACAAGTACATCCAGCAATGTGAATTAATGGATTTGAGAGGTTTTTGCTTGATCCAATATCATAAATCTGCCAGAAATAGGATTAAGAAGAAAAAACAGTATTTTTATATCCCTCCAGCATCCAGGTTCTTAGTTCACTATAACTTCTCTTTCTGGATATTTTCTGGAAGGAATTGAACTTAAACTGGCTTTCAGCTCCTGAGGGGTTTAAATGTTTAACACGTTATGAGGTTCTTCTCTTTTATCATTGGCTCTTAGATGGCTGAGTGAAGCTCAGGAGTTTCTTTGCAAAGTTGTGTTAACCTCTATAGAAAGCCTACATCAGTGACCTGTTAAAGACTGCAGGACCATTGAAACTAGGGATGTTTTTGGGTGAGTGCCTTTTCTCAATGCAATTATGGGACTGTCATTTGTGAAATCCCTATCTACACTGCTATTATTAACATAATCAAAGAAGCATATTGAATGCCCACCACCATATCATTCTCATATCATTTTAGTCTTCCTCTAAATTGCACCCATACATGATTTGCTTTTAATGTGGAGTGGACATAAAAAGATAAAGAAACCAACCAATGTAGAGCATTTTTAGAGAAAAAGGAAACTACTATTGTACCTAGTTTTAAGGTGTACATTTTAAACAAATTTACACAAGAAGGAAAACAAATGTACAGCCATTATCACAGAAACAAAACCTGTCTATTCCAGTTCAAGGTTGCTAGGACCCTGAGCCTATACTGGCAACATTGGTGCCCAATGCTTGAAAAATCCTGAGCAGAACGCTAGCCCATTTATCAAAATGGCCTCATACAGGTTTACACAATCGTCATTGTCAAATGTATAGAGTACAGCAAATGTTTTACTGGCATGTGCTAATCAACATGCAACATGTCGCCACTCTCCACTTCCATGATTAGTTCACTGCTATATGCATTCGTATATATGTGATATTAATTTCTGAAATTACACAATCTGAGTGTCCTGCTGTTTGTTTGATTTTACACATGTACACCACATTCATGCAGGTATACACTACATTTTATGATATTGTCCCATATCTAGTGCAAATGTGTGTTATTTTATATATTTGTATTACAGACTGTAATGAGAACTTTTGACTTTTTCAATGCCTTGAACGCATACAGTATGTTCTATGCCAGTTTAGTTAAGATGGAGGGAATTATCCCATGCTGTGTGTCCTCAAATTTTATAATCAAACCTTTGAAAGCTAGGATGATGTTTTTGATTGGTTTGACATAGAGCTTCTAGTTAAAAGAGCTTGTAAAGAATTACATTTGCAGTACAGGGGCAATATACTCTTTGTTATCTAATGAAATCAAAACACAGCAAATCTCATGTGCTATAAAATGCTGGCAAATGCACATTACTGATCAGACGTAAAATATGACATAGTGTACATTTGTATGAAAATAGTGTGCATACACAGTGGGCAGGCAGTGCAGAGAGGGTTTTTGAAGTCTCATCCAATGTCAAAAATCCAGTAAATTCACAAAAAATCAGGACATCTTTGTAGTATTAAAACTGGTGTGTTGACGGGAGTCCATGCATATTTCTCATACGCCTTTGAATTTTCCCTAACACCACAAAGTGAGTGGCTTTTCAAATCTTTTGTCTTTAATTCTTTTCACCTACATGTTACTGTTTAATATCACACAAATCACCCAAGGAATTTTTTTGAAGGCAGTGTCTCCAAAAAGTGCCCTTACAGACCACCCTCTGCTTTTTCAAACTCCTGTTTACACATGGAGCCACATTTCTGTTTGGTTCTACTCTTTTACACCACTAAAACTCTTTACCATTTGATTACTATATTACACAAGGTCTTGCTGAACACTGATATGTATTTAACATTTTCCTAGGATAATTTTAATGTTGATACCATAATAAATAATTATGTAGCTTGTTTAATCTTTATACAATACAAAACTCGATTATTACTGGTTTTATCCTTTATAATCTACACAGAGCATTTCTCAGACACACAACCTGATGCTTATTTTAAAACAGTTATATCCAATAGCATTCTGTCAAGATTTACAAATAATTGCAATACTAGTTGTAGCCTTGGTTTTATTCTTATCACTACCTATAATTAATTATCCCTCTGCTATCAGGCTCTCTAAATATAATAAATGGCTAAAGTCTCCATGTCACATATCTTATTCAATTGTGAAAACATTTTTGTATGGAGACAAATATATGTGTTTCTCTGATTGTTTTCATGTCTAATTTATTTGAAGTTGCAGACAATATACAAAAATAATAAATCATGTAAAACAAAAGACTGAAAATGTAATGGTTTACAGCAGTAAAACAGAAATACTAAATGCTGTTCTCTAAAAAGTTTATTAGTTCTTTAGATACCCTTTACACAATATTTTTATGCAGTTTTTTGACTTTGTTTATTTCAAGCAATGTTTATTCTGCCATATATTTTTTGATTCAATATGATATACTATAAATGTTATATTAAATAACTAGCAAATTACCCGCGCTTTGCAGCAGCGAAGTACTGCTTTTAAATTGTTATTAAGAAAAGTAAACCTTTTTAAACTGAGGGAAAATATACCAATAATTATTTGTTAAGGATCTCTTTATATACCACGTTGTCAGTTCAGCACTCCGGTTGTAATATGACCAAGCTGTGCAAGCTTATTCTTGAGCATGCAAAGTATAGTTGGCCATGTGAAAAGCAATCTTGTCTCAAATCAATGTCAACCTTTTGTAGGGTCTGTCCCTGAGACTTATTAAATGTCATCGCGAAGCAGAGCCTTACTGGAAATTGGAGGCATTTGAATTGAAATGGGAGATCAGAGGGTATAACGGGGATGCGAAGAATAAAAACTGTCTCCCCTGAGCAACTGCCAGTAAAAATAGTTGCCTCAATTAGGTTCTTTTGCAGACATGTGACCTGAAGTCTCGTGCCGTTGAAAAGTTTCGTTGGCTGTAAGTTTTTCAGTAACATAATTGGTGTCCCAACCTTCAAAATTAGATTATGCTCAGGAGTGCCTGGAGGATTCAGAGTGTGGAGAAACTCTAACGACAGCATGTCTATTAACTTGTGGAGTTTTCTGTGAGTATTTGGCGGCAGCATCACGAAGTTGTTTCCGCAAGACCACGTTAGCTGCGGCGCTCAGCTCGGAGCGAAATTAAGTGAATGAAATGAGGTGAATGGAAGGGGAGATGATGACGTGACTCCCCCACCTGCCTTAACTCTCAATCCCTCCACAAACACAGTCTCTCGGATCTCAACTCTCCTTTATATAAATCAGTAAAGGAGAGAGAACTAAACACTAAGGAAAAAGAACGGGAAGAACGCGTCTGCTGCGGAGCTCAGCTCGGAGTGAAATGATGTAAATGAAATGACGTGAATGGGAGGAGAGATGATGACGTGACTCCCCCACCCGCCTTAACTCTTCATCCCTCCACCGACACAGTCTCTCGGCATGACAAACGCCAGCGGCAGCGTGTCTATGAACTTAATTTAAACTTAAGCTTTACACGGTGCGTTCCTATTGATATGTCCTCAAAGGCTTGTTCAGCTTCATAGGGTTGTTCCTCTCTTACTGCATCAATAAACAGTTCGTCTTCCTCTTTATCTGAGACATCACACACTGCATGCACGGGTTTACTTTTCCCAGTCCTGCAAACTTTAGCGAAGTGGTTCAATTTACCACATTTTTTACACTGTCTTCCTTTAGCTGGACATTGACTTTTTCCACGGTGTGCTTTGTTTCCCCAGTTGCTGCACTTATGAATATGCTTGTATACGTCACTCGCTTCATATTCCTTTGCTGCCTTCTCAATTGTGTAATCTGTTTTTTGTTCAGCACTCTTTGGAGCTCTTGCTTGTTCTCCGCGTACTGCATTCACAGTCAGTTCACGTGATTCGCTCGGAGTACATGCATCTAAGGTTCTCAGCTGTGCTTGTGCTATCTCGTGCGATCTTGCAATGTCCACGGCTTTATTTAATGTTAACTAAGACCCGGCACTTAAAAGTTTCTCTCGCACTTTCGCTGAGTTTGTGCCAAACACTAGTCTATCCTTGACCATCTTATCTTCGTTTGCATAAGCACAGTCCTTCACCCGTGAATATTTAGCGGCAGCGTGCCTATTGGATTGCTGCTGACGGATGGCCTTATATGGGCAGGCACTCAATTACGTGGGAGGCGTGATGATGTGGGATGCAACTCCGTCTCACAGGCCGACCGAGCTGCAGGCTATGGCCGTATATATGTACGTAAGTAGGTTCCAGTTATGACCGTTATGCATAGAATTTCGAAATGAAACCTGCCTAACTTTTGTAAGTAAGCTGTAAGGAATGAGCCTGCCCAATTTCAGCCTTCTACCTACACGGGAAGTTAGAGAATTAGTGATGAGTCAGTGAGTCAGTCAGTCAGTTAGTCAGTGAGGGCTTTGCCTTTTATTAGTATAGATCAATGGTTGTAATTAAAGAGCTCCCATTAACTAATCATTAAAGCAACACAACATTATTCCTGCACACTCGGGTTTGCTCTTGGTGTTGTGGCTTCCTGTCATATCCCACGACAAGCATAGTAACTTTAGTGGAGACTCCAGATTGGCCGGGTGTGAATGAGCTGTATGGGTGACTGTGCCTTGCAAGAGGCTGCTATCACCTGTAGAGATGGTTACTAGCTAAGTCCACATTTGCTGTTAGGAGAGTGTCTCCAGTTATCTTAAACACAATCACTTCCTTGAAGGTGCTCCAAGCAAGAATAGTGGCCTTAAATGAGATTAACTTTAGGCAAGATACACTCAGAGCAGAAGAGACTAACAAGAAATTATTAAACAAGTAAAGCAGACAAAAAGCCTTCCAAATGGGGTTGATTATGTACATATTTTTTATATTTTCTAGATTTGGCAGATGATATACTTATCTACCAAAAACACATCAAACAGAAAACTCATATTCAGCCTACATCACCTTTCTCTTAACAATATTGTCTGCACTGCTTCCCCATCTCACATAACATTGGTTTTGACAACCCTTCATAATCCAGTTCAAGGTTATGGGATACAGAATCCAGTCCCAGGCCATATGCAAGGCAAGAACAAGCACTGCTGAAGGTACTTGTTCATCACAGTTCCATTGTGTGTACACCCCACACAGGGTTAATTTAGAGCTGCAAATCAACCTATTCTGCATTTCTTAATGTAGGCTGGGTGAACCTGGAATACCAACAGGAAAATTCAGACAATCATGAAGAGAATGTGCAGAGGTCATAGAAACAATGAAAAGTGTGCAGGACTCTGACACAAAGGACACTGGACCCATTATACAGCAATGCTGACCACTTTGTTGATTCCTAATTTACATTTTCAAACTGCACATGCTCATTTACACTTGATGCAATGCCATTATTTCTGGACAATCCAAAGTTTGCTTATGCCTTATAAAATTCAAAATCCCTGGTAGCCTCTGTTTGTATTAAAAGATCAAAATTGCTTGATATTCTCCCAGATTACTTGATGACTGCAATACATCAGGACCATATGAGTGTCTTTAATTGATTACCTGCTAACCGTTTTAACTGAGGAAGTTTATTCCTATAGAAATCATACCTGGGAGACTTACTCGACAGGTCTGTGTCAAATATTTCTAAAAACTATTGGTAGAGATGTGATGCTGGGTGATGCATTAGACCATAGGTCAAAACCTGGTATTACCCACTCTTAGTAAATCATTATTTCTGAACTGGCATCATGATCAAGCAGATTTTTCTTTATAGCTGAAGACCATTGAGACTTCTGGATTCATACTTGGATATGACACGCACAACAGTGCAATCTTGACAATATTCAAAACAGGATACCTACCAAAAATATATCATAATGAGGGGCCCCATCACATTTGATATTGAGAAGGATGTTTGCCAGGGACATTTAGCTTGTCCAACATCATGTCAAGAACATTCTGTTATCTGTGATACAATCTTTTGTTCTTGACTTGCTTGGTGTAATTTTCTGATCAGACAATACTTGACCAATAACAACTTTCATTTCTCTAGAATGCAGGTGACATTTTTCCCATCTCCAACACAGCATGTGTGAGACATTCTATGACATTTGCCACAACTGCTTCATAACCTTTTGGACCACTGTCTACCTGGAGGAGCAGATAAGCAGTGCTTGGCTGGATGTTTCCCAGGTCACCATTTGGCACCTGCATGCCTTCACACTGACATACCAAAAAAAATACCTGCTTTGCCAAGAGTAGGCATTTGACTTAATCTTAATGAGTTCCATGTGCAACCCAGTTCTTGATCAATAATTGGTTGCTTATTTACTTAATTTTTACTCATTTAAAATTATTTTTATTCATCTTTTGCTCATTTTTCTGCTAATGTTTTTCGAACTGGACCAGTTTCTTTGTGCAACTAAAATGTTATACTTCTAAAATGTTACAGAACTACTTTAACCAAATTAAGAAAAAGGACATTTTTTTGTTTTTGCGAAATGTGACTGTAGAATACTTACAATATAAAGTTCCATTTCTAAACATAAATCTGTATAAAATGTAATTTTTTCATTAAAAAGGTACCTACCAGGGTATTAAAAACTCTACTAAACACACTACTCTGAGTACATTACAGTACAGCCATGATCCACCAGAGATCAATATTCTTTAGGTCTATTTTGACCTTCATCAGGTTTTAAGAAATAACCAAAATAAAGATGTCCACTATGTCTAGAAATAATAAATACAGTATACCCGATATGTTGCTGCTTAGTTTGCCGAGCTCACTCTAACCAACTCTATGTGTTTGGTTCAGGCTGGGCATTATATTGCGATATCATATGAATACAGAATTTGTCTTTCTTATGTATTTTTAACTATTCAACTAAAAACTAATGTCTGTTCCACTATGTGTCTTATAATATAAAGCAGTGGTTCCCAAAATCGATCCTGAGGACGACCTGTGGCTGCAGGTTTTTGTTCCAACAAACTTCTGTTTTTCATTGGACTCTTAACCTAATTAAGGGAGTCCTTATTTCCCAGTTTCTGTGCTTTGGAGTCAATCTAGAAATAAATTAAGTTTGCTAGATTTTTATTACAATGTAATAAGCAGTTATATGGAGAATATCTAGTTTTTTACATCATTAGCAGTATTTTCATTCTCCTTTTCCAGCTGTTCTAGTTATTTAATTGATTACTTACTAATTAGCAGGTCGGACATTGAAGTCGTTGCTGCTTTCATCACCCCGGGTGTCTACTCTGCTGGTTGTTAATTGTCACTATTAGGGTTAAATGAAGGGAGCAAACTACACTGGAAAAGCGGAAAATAATAGGAAAGCAACCAAAGAGAGTTAAGCATTTATAGCATTAGGAAAGTATAGGAATATTTCTAAATGTATTATAAATGTAAAAAAAATACAGTTGTGTTTTTCTGAATGTACAGTAGAATAAGAAAAGAATAAAAAAAAGACTAGCTAATTAAATGAGATCAGTTATTATCACTGATTGTGAAGCTGGTTGGAACAAAAACCTGTAGCCACAGTGGGTCCCCAGGATTGAGTTTGGGAACCACTGATATAAAAGATTGTTCATTTATTTGAACAAAAGGAAGAAAATAAATCTAACATGTTTTAATTAGTCGCAATTTAAAAAAAAAGGTTGTTTTGTATTCTGCTGTTAGGAGTAGGATAGTATGTCTTTATAAAGAAGAGTGCTTGCAGTTTTGGCATTATTATTGATTACAGGTGACCTCATCAACTAAGGCAGCACAAAATAAAAGGATGCAATGCTTTATCTGCACTGTTAATGCTGCCTCCAATAAAACCTTGCTCCACTTGCCTATAGAATATGCGTGTATAATCATCAATAAAGGAGACTGCCTTCAGTGAAAAGGAAAAACTTCTAGGGAACTGCTGAGCCTCCAAGAATCTCAATTTGCACTGACACTGCTTTTGATAGGCCCCCCATTGTCAAACATGCTGTGCTCACAAGCTGTAATTTTGCTCCATCACATGTACAGTAATAAGAAGCAAAACCATATTGAAATTATTTGCATATGGTGCTATATTTTGTAATATTTCTTGCAGCTTGCTGAAGATAAGTCATATACAAATATCACTATAATGCTTCTCTTTGACTAGAAGAATGGCGAGAGTAAATAACATTCACATTGCAATTTTTTTTGGTATTTATATTTCAGATTGCATTCTGTATTTTTTAAAATAATTTCTCAGAACCCGCTTTTTCAATTGCAGGTAATGTGGATGCAAAGCATGAGATAAAATATAAATGACATTTTTTAATGGAACATTAGAACTCTGAATTTCACATTCATGCACACACCCATAATGATATCAGCATTAAGATAAGAAGCAGTTAAGAGGTGTGACGATGCAGGTTCGCTGCATGCTCTCATCATCTGTTGGGGAGCCCTTGAACCCAGCACCGTCGGTAATGTCACCGATGAGCTTGGCAGTGAGGCACAACAAATAGAGCAAGGGGATGGTATAAAAAAGTGCCAAGTGCTTTTATTAAAAACCAACAACAAAAAGAAACAGTGTTCAAATAAATAGTGCAGTGCATCCAAAGTCATTAAATAATCCATAAAAACAGGTGTTATTGTGGAGGTTAAAAAAAAACAATCCTTTAAAACTAGGTTAAACCAATGCTGGAAGCAGTCTCTTTAAAAAGAAGCCCGTGCATTCTTTAACTGGTGACTCCCCTGCTTCTCCCTATCCAGGCTTTGCAACAGGGGAGCCACTCTACCCGCAGCTGTCCTTCCTTATTCCTTCTGGTCTGGAAGCTTCCCAATCCCTGGCTTCAGTTCAGACCGAGACTTAGGTTTCCTAACGGCCAGACTCCCACGCTGGGGAATCTATCTCCCAAGCCTCCCGACTCCCACTGCCTTCTCGGCCTTACGCGCCAACCGTCTTTCTTCTGGTTACTCCAGCTCCTTGATCGCTCAGCTGGAGCGACCACTTCCTTCTGCCCCACCGAGTGACGGCCAAACACCCCTGCTTGGGCTCACTGTCCAGCTGCCTGCCTGCGAGCACACGCTCACTCACTCGCTCGCACACACCAGTTCTTTCCACACTGCTTCCTGCTTTCTTCCTTACTCCGCAACCTCCGTCTTTCTTTTCTTTTCCCTCTCTGGCCGCCTCGTGCTTCTATTTATGAAGAGGACGTGGCAGCTGTAGCAATCAGCAGCTCCTGGGAACAATTACGGATGTAGACGGTTTCTCACCTGTGCACAGATGAGAAACGCCAACACCACAAACCCCCCCTGGAACTGCTTCAGCCACTCAACCACCACGCCCCCTCGCTAAGCTGCAAGCGCAGCGATTATTTATTTAAAATTGGCCTCTTGACGTGAGCTGTGGACCTGCTATACCACAAGAGGTACTAATAAACCTAACCTGCACTTCTTTTGGGTAGGAAATGAAAAAAAGAGTCTATTCAGTGTCAGATGTGATACACAGATACGGAGAGTCTGTGAAAACCGCAAACAGAGAGAGGCTAGCCTGACTTTCTAGTCAAGTGTCTTAAATTTACGAAGTAGTAACTCTCACCACTCCACTGCTTTTAAAAATATTTTAGCTACATTTTTTTGAACTACATCATTATCAGTGGTCTGAGACAATTTCTTCACATTTAAAACATGTGAGTACTTACAGAGAGAATATTTCATCTTTCGTTAGATATTATACTTGAGGATTCTTTCTAGAGGCTCATCAATTTTACAAAGGATTTTTTAGCATCCTTTATTGTCACATTTACTTTATGGTGTATTTTTTTTTACTCTAAATGAGTTTAAAATAGATTTTTTTTCTTTTCCATTTTGCACACATTTGTATTCCATGAAATACACAATGGAACCCTTCTAAAATGCCTTAAAGGGCAACACTGACAGATATTTTTGAAAAGGTTAATGGTGTGATGGCCTGTTATTTCATTCATTAGTATGGAGGATTAGGTCCATGTCCTCCAGCTGGACAATATGATGACAAGTGGTGATTTTAGTACTACATCTCTTGTTTCCTTCATGTTATGGCATTCTGGTGTCTTGGGAGATGCTGCCTAGTTAAACTGTTTATCCTTTATGTATGGTATTTTTGCAGCCTAAAAGACACCACAGCAGCTTCCAAAAAATTCAATTTGTGAGTTTCTGATAGATTTTCCAATTACATGATGGGAAATGCAAATGTCATGTAGCTTTTGCTAGGGACCATAAGAACATTGTATAAACTTATTGGTATTATGTGTTTTATATATTTCTTTTCTATCTTTATACTCACTTTAACTTATACATTACTGCCTTCAGTCATGCCAGACATATAGTAGCTAGTGGTAGACTGCTTAAATTAAAAAAAAACAAAAATGCAACTTAGTGATATTTCAATTCTATTAGACTTTCTATTTTTGCATCATTTCCGCTATTGATTGGTATGTATTTCTGTTGGCTCATTGGCAGTAATACTTTTTGAATACACTACATGCTTGGAGTTTGCTATGGGTAGACATTGTTTTCTGGGAATGCTTAATGCATTTAGCACTATTAATCTATCATGTTATGATCATACATGTCATCATTTTGAGAAATAATACATTGAAGTTTAAACTAAACAGACTGAGTTTCAGAGTCTCTATTTCTGCTTTGCTTTTTAGGTTAGGAAATAGCAGCATTAAACAAAAGAAACCTGTGGAGCACTAAAGTTTCCTATACTCCACTGACTCAAAACAAAATTCCCCAGAGTTAAGAAATTTATGAAATTTGTGAAAACAAAACAAAAAGTGACATAGGGATTATAATAGCTCTTTTTGTTAATTAATAATGGTCTTAATAATTTTTCAGTTTAGGCTAAAGCAGAGCTTTTGATTAACATGGAATCTTTAACTCTATAATTATCAATCAGCAAGATGTAAAGATAAAAACATTCTAGAGTATATACTTATAGGTGTAGAACCTTGATAACAGTCTTAATCATTATTATGACCTGGTATGTTCTGGAAATTCAAAACATTTTGCATAGCGAAAGCGCAGTACATACAGTATGTGTTCATAATTGATAAAGTGTAAATTCTTAAAGTTGTAATCAATGGCAGTAGAGTTTACTATTGTTTATATCTAGCCTTTGTAACATTTTATTTTAGGACTGTAGGTATGTGTGTTTTACTTGTATTTAGACAACAATATTTAAAGATCCAGACCAAATTTGACCTTCTCCTGCAATGATGCCAATAAAGACACAATACTATGTAAAATGCCAGGCATTCCCAGGCCAACTAACACACAATATGTCTTTTGTGATAACTGCTCCAAGGGAGGCATCTGGGCCATTCTCATTACATATTCAAAATATATCTACTGGCTGCTAAAGAGAAGCGGCAGTTCTTCTTCAAGATCACCACATTATTGATCTCTTTAAGCATGGATGGAGAATTAATTCTGCAACTTAAACTTATGACCATAGTGAAAATGTTGATTGTCCAGTAAATTAAATTAAATTAAAATATTTATTCAAGGATTTATCAGCCAGCACAGTGCAGGACAATTTATGTAGAACTGCGGCTGCTTCACTGGTCCATTGCTAAGTCTCACAATTTCTTCTACTACCACCTTAACCTTAAATGCCTCTTCTGTTACACTTGGCTGCAAGCTGCTTTGTCTGAAGATAATAGAAATAAAATACTAAGGTGCTTAGATTGCATAGTTTTCAAGCCTTGCATTAACAGACTGCAAAAACCAGAACTGCAACAGAATTTAGTGTGTTAGAAAAAAAGAAAATTCAATTAGTGTTAGAAATGTTTCAGATTAAACCTATAGATTATGAGTATTTTCTTTGCTCTTTCAAAGTTTTCATGTTCTGGTTTCAACCAATACTTGTTCCTAGTTATGGCTTTGCCCGCTCCTTTTGGTGCTTCATCTGGTGGTCGCTTTTCTTCCTCACAACAATAGTATTGTTCTATTCTCATGTAGCCCATAACAGTTAGATACAGAGAATTGTAATAATAGTTTATCTTTGTGTTTTTGAATTATTTATCAAGAACATTGTATTGACAACTAAAGATTCTGTTGCATTTAAAATTTGTTTCCTTAATGGTACCCTAATGCTGATGATCAGGAATAAGCAGTGCAAACACAGATTTTAAACACAGAAAACAGTGACAGGTAAAGGGGAGCAATTACTTGACTGCCATTTTCACCTTTTTGCTTATTAAGAAATGAGCAGACAAGTGAATATGGCACTGATGTAATTTCTCACCTCCAACTGAACACCAGCAAAACCAAAGAGCTGGTGGTGGATTTTAGGACCCAGGCCCCTCCTGGACCCCGTGATTATCAGAGCGGTGTGCGGAGGGTACAGACCTATAAATACCAGGGAGTGCAGCTTGATGATGAATTGGACTGGACTGCCAATACTGATGCTCTGTGCAAGAGAGGACAGAGCTGACTATACTTCTTTAGAAGGCTGGCGTCCTTCAACATCTGCAATAAGATGCCGCAGATGTTCTATCAGACGGTTGTGGCGAGCACCCTCTTCTAGGCGGTGGTGTGTTGGGGAGGCAGCATAAAGAAGAAGGACGCCTCACATCTGGACAAATTGGTGAGGAAGGCAGGCTCTATTGTAGGCACGGAGCTGGACAGTTTGACATCTGTGGCAGAGCGACAGGCGCTAAGCAGGCTCCTGTCAATCATGGAGAATCCACTGAATCCACTGAACAGTATCACCTCCAGACAGAGGAGCAACTTCAGCGACAGACTGCTCTCACTGTTCTGCTCCATTGACAGACTGAGGAGATCGTTCCTCCCCCACATTATGTGACTCTTCAGTTCCATCTATCTATCTATCTAGTATTCCTTGTTGCCAACACTGGGATATAATTTAAGGAAAAAACTCTTCGGAAAAGCTGAATCAAAAGAAAATGTTAAAGGAAACGTAAACATTTCAGGTTTGGCTACAAAATTACAAATATGTCAGTAACTTCTTAGAATAAGAGATTAAAAATGACTGCTCTCTAAACAATAATTAAGAGTAACAGTAATGCACTAATTGTAAAATTGTTAGGGATAAAAACCTGCAGTCACAGGAATCCTCGGTTTGACGTTAAACTGCATCCACCCAATGGTCCTCCAATTTGCAAGGAAAACATGGGGGTTGGTGGCAGGATTGGCATTCCAGCCACCGTTATAAAAAAAAAGTCACACAACTCTGAAACAACAGACAGGACTCCAATATGCTCTCCGTTATGAAGGGGATGGGAAAAAGCCCTCGGGAACCTCATTCCCCGAAGAGTCAAAACCGCCGGAGAGCCAATAGGGTCAGGGCTGTTGGGGATTGGAACTGGTGTGGTACTGAAGCTTCTCCCGCTGCAAGACAGCACTGAGGACCCAATTTGAGGTGGCCCTCCAGGTAGTAGTGTGAAACGACTTGTCTCTCTGGCATGCCAATCATCTTCTTCTGTTGTCAGAGTAGCTTCTAATTTGTGCATTTCAGTGGTGGCACTCTCTGAGATATGCAGACCTGGGACTGACCAGATCTCTGTAGGTGAACACATCTTTTATTGGTCTGATGACTGTATACTCAGGGATTAACTGTTGCTGTGGTGGATCGGCTTCTTCCGATGGTGTCTGATGTCACTCCTTTCAACAAGCATATTATGAGACTAAGGCACTCTGACTGTGGTGAGTCATGCTTCCGTGAGGAAGAGATTTTATTCACAACTCTGTGGTTGATGGGTACCTGTGAGGTGACACTCCTCTGGTCATGGGTGATCATTGCGAGCAATGGCACTGACAGGGTTGGCTATGAGGACTGTCAGTCCCCATAGGTCTGGTGACCGTAGTGAAAGTAGCTCTGTGTTCCTTGACCTTGCAAAAGGTCAGGGACTGTGGATCGCTGGATCCTGGTTCCAGTGTCTGAAACAACATTGTTGGACTTGGTACTCCAGTACTGGTGGTGTGGTAAGGGAGATCGATCACATCCTCATGGCCCGACACTGGAGGCTCTTACAAAACTACATGGTCTACAGAAGTGCCCAGATTGTGAATTCTGACCACAGATTTCTTGTTGCTACTCTAAAGATCCAGCTAAGGTAACTGGACAACCTGTCTGCCTGTTGGGTTGCCAACCCATATGGTGTGTGCGGCAACACACTCTACCAGTGCATTTTCCCTAACCTGACCTGACAGGAATCCCCAGGGCCAATTTTAGTAACTGCTGCTGTAACCTATATTTTTTTAATATGTGGCAAAAATGATTATTAAGTTTTGAATAATGCAATCTGCAAGTGTTTTAGAAATGTAATCATTTGTTATTTCTGGTAAGCTGAAATGTTAAAAAATCCAGGCTGTACTCTAGAAAATATGAAAGACTTTTTCTGTAAATTTCTAAGCAAATGTTTTCAAATGAAAATTTCACACTAGTGTAGCAAGCAATACAAACAATTTTTATTTTCGTGAGACACAAGACAGTGAAAATCAAAGGCCCTGATGCCAGTCAATCGAGAGACATAAAAAATAACAATACAAATGTATGAATGTTTGAAAAAAGTAAAAAAAAAATGTGTAAATTAAATTAAAGCATAACTGGCAAAAACAGAAACATATGCAAAGATATTAATACAATATGTATAGATATGTATGGGGCTAGAGTACCATGTATATCAAAAAATAATGCATACTAAGATACACAATATGCAACAAATCAAAGAAATTTACATGGAAATTTTACAGAAGTAAAGAACTAAAACCTAGAATTTTTGAGCAACCACACGACAGCAAGAAAAAAACTTGAATTACAAAAATGCAATTAAAACTGTTTAAAATGTTGAATAGTGTGGAGACACAAGCAGAGAAGCACACACAGTACACAACAAGAACAGCAAATGTGTGAAAAACTAAGCAAACGAAACATGTGCAACATGTGTCTCAGAGCAGAAGAAAGCACAATGATGGCAAGAGAGTTTACAATACTTTAGTGCTGTAACATTTTGTTAGTGTAGGAGTTCTATCTTTATTAAGAATTAAGAACCTCTGTACCTGATAAAGACATGTCTTGTCCTTAAATAATGAAGATTAAATGACTATGTTTGTTTATTTTAAATGCAGTTAATCAAGTGGCTTATTGAAAAATTGCTTATTACCAAATTGCTGGCCACATACAGGGTGCGTACAAAGTCGTTATATCCCTATCTTTAGGAGCATTTACAGGAATAACCATGACAATTTGGTTCCTGTGAACATCAGCCCAAGTCTTCCCGGTATTTCAAGGTGTGTTTCCGACACATTCTGAAGCAATGGGTGATACAAGTGTTTTTGATCGAGGAGTGTTTGGTGGCCACTGTGTGGGTTCATGAGCGGCCTGTTACTTGGAAATCAATCAAAAATGTCATGGATGACTTTGTTGTGCGTTTTGGGAAGGCATCGCCGACAAAGAGGACGTTGTTGCAGTGGGAGAAGAAGGCTTTTGCAACGGGCAGCGTCTGAGATGGGCCGCGAAGAGGAAGACCATCCACAAGGCATGAAATGTGTGCAGATGTGGCAGAGTCTGTCCAACAATCCCCAATGAAATCCACTCGTAAACGTGCTGCTGAGTTGGGAATAGCGGAATCGACAATGCGAAAACACATCAAACAGGACTTGCAAATGAAATGTTGGCATTCATTGCATGTTAACAAGTTATTAGATGCTGACTTGGACAGATGTCAGGAAGCTTGTGATCTGATGCTACACCAATTTCCAACAAATGCTGAGAAGGAAAACGTTATGTTCTCTTACAAGTGCGCAATTTATTGCAGCTCCCGCAATCGAAACATGTTTTTCTGGGGAAAAGAAAATCCACATTTCTTTGAAGAAATTGAGCATAACCCACCACACGTGATGATCTGGGCCGGAATGACAGCACAGCCTTTGTTTGGCCCTTATTTTTTTGATGGTTCTGTTAACCAAATCATTTATCTGGAAATGATGAATGGCTGGCTCATCCCACAACTGAGAAACCAGGTCGTCCTTGACAGTTTTTGGTTTCAACAAGACGGGGCACCTGCCCATTTCGAAATAACTGTGCGTGATTGCCTCAACAAAGTTTATGGGAATCGTTGGATCGGACGAGGATCAAACAACAATCTCGCTCTTCTTCCGTGGACTCCAAGAAGCCCTGACCTCACAACTCCAGATAATGCACTCTGGGGGTTTAACAAAGAAGACGTGCGGAAGCGCCATTATTCATCAAACGATGAACTGAAACATGTGGTTTGTGCAGCGTTCCAGAAAGCCACCCAGAAAATGTTGCAGAACATAAGCAGGAGAACATGGCTGCGCATTCGGCTATGCAGAGATCATGGAGGGACCCATACAGATGTTCTGGATTCCTAAGGGGTAACCTTTAGCTTTCAAAATCCTCCGAAAGATAGAGGTATACGGACTTTGTGTGCACCCTGAAATTAGTAAAAATAATAGAATGAGTAGTACTGGTACTACAAATGATGGTGTCAACTTGCCATTTATGTTGGTGTTAAACTATATATCCATTATATATCCATTTATACTTTTTTGCTTTGTACCCTCCCCCACCATAACCAGTCGCCTGTGTTTGGGTGAAGGCTTTAGATTCGTCAAACATTTTGATCTCCAGTTTTTGACGGATCTCAACGTTTTAGGGTCGCCCAATACTGAAAACATCGATATCTCAATGATGGGTGTGTGTGTCTATCTGTCTCTGTCTGTCTGTCTCTGTGTGTCACAGTTTCTTGATTACAGTCTAGAGATAAAACAGCTGGATGGAAAAATGCCAAACTTGAAACTTAAGCCTGTTATGAGATGACAATGTGCTGTTTAGATTTTCAGTCAAATCATACAAGAGAAAGAGGCACTCTAGAGGAACCCTCAAATACAATAATTCTGCAATTAATTATGAATTCTTCTCATTAATTGCCATTGTAATGATCTATTTTATGATCAGAAAGATCAGCATCAGAGCAGTAAATAATAATTAAAATGTTATAAAATAGTTTGGGTAACTTGGTTCCTAGTGCGCAAAGTCTACTGATGCTCACATCCAATTTTTTTTAACTCTTTTTATCCAAGAAAAAGATGTGTGGACTTAAACCTACAGATACAGAAATTGGGGCAAAGCATGAAAAATATTAAATAGGACAACAGTTTAGTTCAGTGAACAAATCTTATATAATGTACTTTTCACAATAATGTTAGTTTTGTTGCTTTTTCTGTTCTACTAATGTTTGTACTACTTTCGTCTCTGCAGTTGAACATATTGAGTATTTTCTGTCTGTGCACACACAAAACTGTGCACATGTGATAAACATGTCTCTAAGGCAGTGAGAAGATATACAATTTGAAATGTTTGGAGGCTTGCAGATCATACATATTATGCATTGCACGATGGGACATTACCCGATATCTAAATTTGGGTAAAACTGGACATAAATAACAAATGTATCACAAATTAGAAACATGGACTTGATTGATTGATTGATTGGTTGTGTTATTTACCTGTGAGTCTGCATCTGTGTTTTTATGTTTCTGCTGCTGTATGCATGTCAATTTTCCCATGGGATTAATAAAGTTTATCTAATCTAATCTAATCACTCAATGTTGCTGCAAAAATACTTAATGTCTGTCTGTTATTTTCCATACATGGTTGTATTTTTTTAATATTCCATGTAGACAACTTGATAACTAGAGGGCATTGCTCATGGTGGTCTTACTTCTCTGGACATAATATGAAAGACACATACCTCTTGCTGTTGTTTTAATGTAATTTCACAACTTTCATCACTGAATGGCACCATGGAATACAAGTAACATGACACTTGGGAAAATTAACGTCATGTTGGGAAGTGTGTGCATAAATATGTAACATCCATTGTAAGACACTTATTGCACTAATTAGCCCAGGAATAGCTTGAAGTGACATGCAGAGATCTTTTGGTGAGCAGTAGTTCAAAAGTGGACAATGGACAGATTTTGTTACATTATATTTACTTATTTGACTGATGCCTTTATCCAAGGTGACTTGCAATATTTCACATACAACTGGTTTCATTTCTTTTGTTTTTCTAATTGGAGCGCAGGCAGGCCAAATGACTGGACACTATGAAATTAGGATAACACACATGCATGAACAGACACAGCTGGGTTCTCAACCAGAAAATAAATTAGCAGGAGGTACTGGAATTTTCATGGGATTGGAGAGATGATGTGTGATTGCAATACAAATTACAATACAAATAAAGCCCTACAGCAATTTCAATTCACAACATATATCCTGAGAGTTCAAAACCAACAGGCAAGAAAAAACAGAACTTCATCCTGCACAATGCAACACCACAGGTTTACACTGTAAGAAACCAGTAAGTGCATGGGCGCACGCATAAAGCAAACCAACACACAGCACTAAATATGCAGCTCTATGTAACAGAAGATCATAAAATAAAGCAAAATAAAAACACATAAAAAAATACATGATAGTGCTGGGTGAAAAGACACACATATAATGACTGCTGTTATATCACTGACCCACAGTCTTCAGCAATGGTGAAGCTGTTTATATTATAATACAAAAAGGTGACATTAAACATATGCTGGCCAATATGGCAATAATAATGCACATGTCATGAACACAATGATGCAAGGCAATTGTCAGTTTTCCAAATTATGCCAATAAAGTAAGTATGTAACACTGAGTGAAGGATAGGACCCCATCCTGAACAGAGCATTAGTCCATCACCCAGCACTCACACTTATACTGGACTGATTTAGAGTCACTAGTCAACCTAACCTGCATACTTTTTGGACATGGTTAAGTCCCTTCAACAGATTTGTTGGTTCTAATCTCAACTGTTTAGAGTTTGCACTTCTTTCTGTGGGTTTTATCTAGTTTCCGCCACCATTCAAAACACTTGCTAGAAAACCTGACTGGAAACTTTAAACTGTCTCTTTGTGAATTGTGAATAATGGTGTTATTTTATTCCAATCCCAATTTGATTACGGTAACAATGAATATTCATCTATATCTGGACACTTCCCTAATAAGTTAATTTGGATGGAAGTGACAATGAAGTTAAGCCTTTAACCCTGGCAAGGTCGTGCATATAACATAATTAAGGGTTTCTGTACTTGACCTTCATCCTTAGAAGTTTAGGTTTATTGTATTTCTGCATTATTCTTATTTCTCTATTGTAGATGTGCACGTAGATTATTTGTATTGAGGAGGTCACATGGTACTTCAAAAGTCAATATTTTAATGTGAAAAATGTAAAAGAGTATAGTCACTTCTTACAAAAGCAAAACCTAACGATATAACCAAACAGCAACTCAAACACAAATAATCGATTTAATATTGCCTGACATCTATTTTCTAAGCCTTTCAATATAAGCAAGCCACTTCCACACAAGCAAAATACTCATTTTATTCATAGAAAAGGTCTCTATTCTACAAAACATTATTTACGTTTATGGACAGACTGCTCTGCAAACAGGCGATCCAAGCACAAATATGCAAATACTTGGTTTGTCTCTTTGCTCTCTTCTCCAGTTTGTGGGTGGAAGAGGAATTACAATGCAACCTAAGAATAGAGAATAGGCCAATGCAAGATACCAGGGAGATACAAGTTTTGGTGCTAATAGTTCATTTGAACCAGAGGCTAATGTGACCGCTTAAGCTCTGTGTAACAGCACTGAGGAGGGATAGGGAGGTCAGCAACTACATCAGGAAATTATCCTGGGCTACAAGTCTAGTCTTAGAGCTATGAGAGTTGCCAGACCAATCTTTATGGAATACCAAGACCCAGGTACAAAGAATTTTGTAAGTGGAGATCTGAGCTAGATGTTGATCAAGTCATTAGTAACCTGAAGCACCAGGAAATGGTGGGAAGACCCAAGCAGGGAGAATGGATTTTAAATGGAGAACAGCTCGAGCGATATATTCCTCAACGATAAGAAAAGATAGGAAAGATCTGGTTATCTCAGAGGTAGTCAGTATGAAAGAAGAACTCCTTTGAAATGAAAGAAGGCAGCAAAAACAGGAGGTTGGATAACATTGGAGGGATGGTCAACAGGGAAATGAGCTGGAAAGATATATGTCAAATGCACCTATACAGTGCCCAAAATCTAGCACCCCAGCATATATACTATTCAGCTACAAGGTGGTGCTGGCAAAAGCCTTTACAGATGGGAGCAGAGATCCTGATAGATGAGAAGCAAACAGACCTCACCCTTCACAACACCAGCAGTTAATTCCCTTTATTAGGCAAGGGGGGATTTATCAACAATAGAATGAAGACAGCTCTGACAACAGGAAGTACTGTAGCTGGAACATGAAAGTGGAAACTGATTGGCAGCTCCAGTTTTCCAAAAAGATTACTATGACCTCTATCCAGCCAGATATTGTGCTGTGGTCTACAGACACAAAAACAGCCATTTTCCATGTTTCTTGGGAGGTTTGGGCAGAGGAAGAACACAAGAGGAAGAGAGAAGTATATGTCTGTAGTATGAGTATACTGGAGTAGGACTGAGGGTGGCTGTCAACCAGCAGAAATAGGATGTTGAGACTTTGTGGAATCATCTGCAAAATGTCAATTAAGAAGCCTTGGAGTACAGTGGCCAAGCTGAAAAGATGGGGAGTGTCTGACTATGACTAACATGGAAAGACATCACACAGGGGAGGAAAGGATCCTAGGAAAATAGGGCCAATTGCTTGGGGTTATCTTCAACGACAGGAATACTCCAAAGTTCAAGATAAACTCTTAGCACAGGTCTGTTTTTAACTATGCAGTGTTGGATTTCTAGTATCTGTATTACTAAGTGCCGTTTGACAAATTAACGGGAGTTTTGAGGAATCGGGCAAGACAAAAATTCTGTCATTGTTTTAGTGATGTACTGTACATGATGATAGGATGTGTTTTTTTTATTCTTTTTCTAGTAACACATTCTTACTGTTTTCAGGTTCTTAAAGTCACTTTAACATTTTAGTATTTCACACAGATGTGTCCTTCATCCAAAGTGCAATGCCATATCTGACGTTTGAGAAGATGTAATTTTAATTGAAATCATTTCAAAAGGATGAACAAACTCCCCAAGATTTATCAATACAAACAGAGTTAGCAAACTGTAATATACGTAAAGCCAGCTATTAAAACAGAATCAAAATGATCTGGTTAAAGTATCAAGGCAACTAATTCAGTTCACTCAAGAGGTACATATTCACTACTTGTTTTTTAAAATCAATGTTTAAGCTGGGATTTAAGGCAAATGTTTACAACATTTTGCTGTAATGTCTTACTATTTAATTTGAACTTATAATTTACCATACCTGCAGTTTTATAGTTCCAGATAATTTATTGACATAAATAATTACATTTCCTAATGTGCATTTTTATACTTTTATACAACACCAGAGCAGCTTTATATTTGTTATGAAAAGTGAAAAATTATGTGTGCATAGTAAAGTATACAGAAACGAGGACATTCATCTGAAAACTCTTGGGTAGGGAATTTAGCTTGATCATAGACCATTGATTGTACTGTGCATTAGATATGCTGGTAGGAAAGAGTTCTGGGATGCCTAGGTCATTTGTGGTTCTTTGCCCTTACATACTGCATCTAGAAAAGTTTGGAGGGTATATCTCTGTCACTTTAAGGTTCTACAGAGAAATAGGGAGAGAGATAAATACTTGCTAAAAATTCAAAATCTCCTTTCGCAAGCTATAGGACAAGCATTATATTAATTTCTAAACTGAACCAATTAATAAAGAGGAATGGTTCTCCACTACTATTTGTCTTGTGTTTCCAGCATCCAATGACATCGGTAGTCTGCACAGATCAAAATCCAGTGCTAAAAAATGTGAAATGGTTTAACAACGCTGGGCACATGGCATCCAAAAATGATTACAGAATAACACCTAAGAAATGACCTTACCATCCACTACAAGAGACAGAGACTACATTGTGGTGCAATCAGCAAGTGTTCTCTTACAGCTAGTCTCAATAACTATGAATTGTAAGATAGGGGCATATGAAAATGAAGCAGGTCATATATTTGTTGCAGGCAACAGAACAAAGAAGAGGACCTGGACACTGACAAAAGGAATTATAAAGCAGAAGAGGGTTTTTATTTAACAGAGTAGGAGGATTAAGAAATTTCTAGCAGAAGATTTGCATGGGCTGCTCACTAAAGGATCCATACTGAGGTGAGTAAAGTATTTTAGGAAGCACATATGGCAAATGTATGAAGTGCTAAGCGATAAGCAGTGGGAGTCTGCCAAATTATTTGCTGTAATGTTGAGGTAAAAGTACAAGGTTTTTTTTTGGTTTTAAATGAGTGTGATTTTTAATTTTTTGTGAACTTTAAAATAAGCACTTTGATTTAACTAGGGATTTTAAAGAAATTTATAGATTGCATTTGTAGAATGGAATCTGCAAGATTTCTACCCCCTAGGTTACAGAACCTGAGAACTGTTTAAAATTTTCACATGAAAAAAAAGATGATAGTCTTATACTGGTTCAGGATACACACACGGTATTGTATTATTCCTCAGAGTTCTAATGAGGTGAACTGAAAGAATATTTCAGTATTTACTGGATTTCAGCTCTTGTTTGTTCACTTTAGATCTTTTTCTCTAAATCCCATCCACAAACAGTTCCGTCTGTCATTTCCAATCCTCCTTTTATAGCTTTAAGCAATGGCACAGACTCAGAATACCAACTGTTTTTAATTCCATTTTGATCATTTTATAAAGCACACCTGTCTCCTCAAATGAGACTAATTAATATCCTAGTGCATACATGCTACCTGCACGTGGTACATTACAAAACTAATTGAACCATAAATCATACTCTAAGGCAGAGGACAGTCTGCCTTGGAGGTCTTCAGGGAATATATCTATGTATGTATGTGTATGGTTCTCTGATGTTAAAGATACATTAGCTTTATATTGGCTTAGGTTCCCATAATACAAAATCTAATAGTGGGGAAATTCACATTGAACATATTACATGAAATAGTCTAAATCTGGGGTCAATCCAATACAGACTGAATAAAATGTCACTGTTGACATTAATAATCGAAATGGTTCATTACATGTTTTTCATAGTATCCGCTTTAGATCTGGCACAGGCTGGATAGTTTTCTTCAGAGACTTTTAAAGTTCTTCCTTTTCACAGCATAATAAACATATTTTTGCATGGATATCTTTATGTATACCCTGCTATGTGTTTGTGGCCTGTGCTGGGGGAAATCCTCTGTATCAATAAGCTTAAAAAACTGAGACAAAAGACACCAAGTGAAAAAAGTAGAACAGCAAATTAACCCAGCCACTGGGGTCGAACAAGCCAGTGTGGTCTTAGTGCAGGCCCCAAGCCCTGGTTAACTTGGAAGGAGTGCATCAGGAAGGGCATCTGACATAAAATCTGTGAGAAATCAAATATGAGGATGAGAAACAGAATGCTCATACTGGATTGGTAAAAGACAGGGATAGACTGAGACAGATAATCTGCTATGGCGACTCCTAAATTGGAGCAGATGAAACAAGTAGAAGCAGCAAATTTCCCTCAAAAAAGCAGTCAAGAAACATACATAGAAAAAAGTACTAAAATAGAATAATGCAGAAAATTTACTAGAACATACCACAAAGATTACTGAGAAACATATAATAATAATAATAATAATAATTCATTACATTTATATAGTGCTTTTCTCAGTGATGAAAGAGCTGTCCACACAGGGAGGAACTAGGAAGCGAACCCACAATCTTCCACAGTATATATAATATAGACCCTATCTGACTTATCTAAAATCACAAAAAATTGTCAACTTGTTTCTTTCATATGACAAATGACTGCCATAACATCACTATCAAGTTCATATTCTGTTGCATGTGCAATGACAGAGCGACATGGTGATCCAACAAGCAACGGTGATGGCAAAATAATGCCAATCTAAACATAGATATAAAATACGAAAAATCATAGGAACAGCACACCTAGCACAAACATATCATTGGTTCCCACTTCTATATTATTTACACTTGGTCCTGCTTATCTGTAAAATCTTACATTGGTGTATTGGAAAAAAAAGAAGAAGGGGGAGTGAGGTGATATTCTTCAGGTTATACAGTTCATCCCGAAAGTATTCACAGCGCATCACTTTTTCCACATTTTGTTATGTTACAGCCTTATTCCAAAATGGATTAAATTCATTTTTTTCCTCAGAATTCTACACACAACACCCCATAATGACAACGTGAAAAAAGTTTACTTGAGATTTTTGCAAATTTATTAAAAATAAAAAAATTGAGAAAGCACATTTACATAAGTATTCACAGCCTTTGCCTTGAAGCTCAATATTGAGCTCAGGTGCACCCTGTTTCCCCTGATCATCCTTGAGATGTTTCTGCAGCTTAATTGGAGTCCACCTGTGGTAAATTCAGTTGATTAGACATGATTTAGAAAGGCACACACCTGTCTATATAAGGTCCCACAGTTGGCAGTTCATGCCAGAGCACAAACCAAGCATGAAGTCAAAGGAATTGTCTGTAGACCTCCGAGACAGGATTGTCTCTAGGCACAAATCTGGGGAAGGTTACAGAAAAATTTCTGTTGCTTTGAAGGTCCCAATGAGCACAGTGGCCTCGATCATCCGTAAGTGGAAGAAGTTCGAAACCACCAGGACTCTTCCTAATGCTGGCTGGCCATCTAAACTGAGCGATCGGGGGAGAAGGGCCTTAGTCAGGGAGGTCACCAAGAACTTGATGGTCACTCTGTCAGAGTTCCAGAGGTACTCTGTAGAGAGAGGAGAACCTTCTAAAAAGGACAATCTTCTCTGCAGCAATCCACCAATCAGGCCTGTATGGTAGAGTGGCCAGACAGAAGCCACTCCTTAGTAAAAGGCACATGGCAGCCCGTCTGGAGTTTGCCAAAAGGCACCTGAAGGACTATCAGACCATGAGAAACAAAATTCTCTGGTCTGATGAGACAAAGATTGAACTCTTTGGTGTGAATGCCAGGCGTCAGGTTTGGAGGAAAGCAGGCACCGCTCATCACCAGGCCAATACCATCCTTACAGTGAAGCATGGTGGTGGCAGCATCATGCTGTTGAGATGTTTTTCAGCGGCAGGAACTGGGAGACTGGTCGGGATAAAGGGAAAGATGACTGCTGCAATGTACAGAGACATCCTGGATGAAAACCTGCTCCAGAGCGCTCTTGACTTCAGACTGGGGCGATGGTTCATCTTTCAGCAGGACAACGACCCTAAGCACACAGCCAAGATATCAAAGAAGTGGCTTCAGGACAACTCTGTGAATGTCCTTGAGTGGCCCAGCCAGTGCCCAAACTTGAATCCGATTGAACATCTCTGGAGACATCTTAAAATGGTTGTGCACCAATGCTTCCCATCCAAACTGATGGAGCTTGAGAGGTGCTGCAAAGAGGAATGGGCGAAACTGGCCAAGGATAGGTGTGCCAAGGTTGTGGCATCATATTCAAAAAGACTTGAGGCTGTGATTGCTGCCAAAGGTGCATCGACAAAGTATTGAGCAAAGGCTGTGAATATTTATGTACATGTGATTTCTCAATTTTTTTTATTTTTAATAAATTTGCAAAAACCTCAAGTAAACTTTTTTCATGTTGTCATTATGGAGTGTTGTGTGTAGAATTCTGAGGAAAAAAATGAAATTAATCCATTTTTGAATAAGGCTGTAACATAACAAAATGTGGAAAAAGTGATGCGCTGTGAATACTTTCCGGATGCACTGTATTATTATATTCATCAATACAACTGTTTCTTATTGTATCAATAAAATCAAACTTGTCCAACTTCCAAATTTTATATATTGTATAACATTAGAACTAAGCTCTACATATTTAATAGCCTAAAATTATCACAAATTAACTAGACAAGTCTGAAGCATATCTTAAAAAAAAGTCTAGACATGGGTAATGAAAACAGGTGGAGGAAGTAAAGACTAAAATCACTATACGGCATCTCTATTTGCACATGTCATGGTCCAGTATTTAAATGCTCCACTGTTAACAGAATTCACATGAAACATTTCCATTACCCTTGCCAAGATAAAGAACAAATGTCATCAATTATACTGTCATCAAGTGTGTTTACATGCACACACTAAACAGGGATAAGGTGAGTAACCCAGTTAGGGCAGAATTGTTTACATGCACGAGTACTCTTAAGGAGTTCTTCCTTGGCAAAACACTCCAATTAAACATCATCAATGACCAATATGAATCTGAAAGCAAGCAAAAACCCGGTGGACGTGCAATTCAGGCACTCAGAGATGCAAATACTAAGGAGCTGTTGACTTGTTTTGCATAAAATATTTGGAATATATGTGGGGTCTGGTCATTTCTTGTTGCTAGCTTTTAATTCCCTCTTTATTTGTGCTTCTTGCTGTCTCTGCTCATTTGGCATTCTAGCTTGTCTTTCTTTTGGTCATTCTGCCCTTTTGTTTTTAAACTTCTTCCTCATGTTTTGCTCGCTCATCAATTGAAGGAGAATTAATTTCATGTAGTATTATTTCCTGAGGGGATTAATTCAAAGTAACTACTGGAATCCAGATGACATGAATGATGTTGAGACATGTAAATGCTGCTATATTATATCTTGGCACAGAAGGACACTGTACAGTTTAGTACGTTATGCTGAGCTATGGATGGAGACAATATGTTTTGTTGTTGCATACTGTATATGGAAAGATTATTATTAGGTGCTTTTATCAATTGTAGGCTCCTGACAAATGTCATCTCCTTTATGGAAATTTACAAAGATTATAGGTGAATGACAGTAGCTAGTGGACTGTTAGACTTTCAACAAGGACCCAAGGCTCCAAGAGATGTGTTTTCCCTAAAGCTCATCTAGACAATCAAACATATTAGAGCATCTGATGTACTTTTGCTTTAAAAACATCTGCACATCTACTTATCTATTCATTCATTTGCTACATTTCTGAATTAAAGACCACAGGAAAGGTGCACTATAGGCAACAACAAGTGAATTACACTAATCAACCTTAGATGGAATGCCAATACATCACAGGTCAAACATAAGCAGAAATCCAAACTCAGTCACCAATGGGTGATTATTAACATTCAGCACCATCTAATGAAATGTTATGCTACATGAACAACAAGGACATGCTTCTTATTAAAAATAATTTTGAATGAAACCCCAAACATATTGTTGCCCAAAAGAATTAAAGTTGTTATACAGCCAGCTATTAACCTCAGAGTTATAACATTAGTTATTCGTGTTAGATAGTATATTAGACACTAGTGCTGTATTTTATTTAAAACATTGTATGTCTTGCTTATATCAATGTTAAAATTATGCAATTTATATTGTTTTCTAAAATTTAAGTTTAATGGAATTTGTGCTTACTGGGTAAAACATAGACAAATCTTTAATGAATGGCTGCAAGTATTTTCTGATTAAATGGCTTTACAAATAGCTAATGTCATTTTGATGCCAACATGCCTTTTCATTGCTACTAACAATGATTAATGGAGAAAGTTCAAAAGTCAGACATGCAACGTACCCATGGGAGTGCCAACTCCATACGCCTTGGAATCTATTAGGCCTCCAATCTGCGTCAGGTTACAGTTCCGCTGTGTAACAAACTCAATGGTCGTTGACTCCATTAAAAAGGCATAATCAGAGGTGAGTACACGCTGGATCCCTTCTTCATTGTTTTTGACAAGCACAGAATGTCTTCTGCTGCTCATAAATTCCCACATCTTATCATAAGTTGAAATTTTAGATTTCTGGGGAAAATGAAAAATGATGATGATTACAGTTGGATACAGTTGTGGAAGAAAACTTAAAGTTTTGTTTTGAATATCTAATGTACAATAAACTGCACATTTTAAATAAGATGGCTAAATCAGTTTCCTTATAATAATCTTTCAAAAAAACAAAAAAGAAAGAAAATTATAAAATAACAAAAAGAGATCTAAAATACTAATACATTAGGTGATATGCAACATAAGAGCAAAGCATTTTTTTATCAGTTTATTACTTTGAGTAAATATGTAATAACTGACCTTGTTTATTCATTAATATGTAGTTAGTATCAATCTATAAACATACCACATTTTGATCTCTTGGGTTTGCTTTTCCAGCACAAATCAACTGATGTTTTTATTATTATTTATGTTATTTGAACTGCACAACAAAGCACAATTATAACATGGTCTATCATTCCTCAATTTTCAAATCTGCTTAATCCAAGTACAGGGTTACATGGGACTTAAGCCCATCATGACAGCACTAGGGAAGAAGATAGGGACCAAGCATGGACACCAATACTGCCACATTGTTCTCTATATAACATACTGTAATGTACTAACTATTTAAAACATTATTAATGAAAATAAAATTACTGAGAAGTAATATACAAAAGCAACCATGGCAGGAGCATCATTTGTAACAATACACTTTCAATGTTTTCCACTTACTATGTAAGCCATTAACACTAGAATTACAAAAGCCTACAAAAAAGCTCAAAACAATATCAAATAACACTCAGTCGTGTAAAGGCACATAGCACACACAGATCCTGTGCTCTAAGCACATATAAAGCGTATAAGGACAATACGTTCTAGATGAAACATCAACGACTAAGTAAAAAAGAAAGAGCAGCGTGGAGAAAAGAGACATAAAAGTGATGGAGAAAAAAAAAGGCAGATAAGAGATTATGAAAGCTGTGAAATTCGAAAGGCTCAAACAAACGATCACACGATACACATACAGAGAAAGGTAAAGAATATAAAAACATTAAAATTCGAAAGTATTGTAGCATCCCAGCCAGGCTGAAGACTTTTTTGTTTTAAGTTAGGTCCGATTGAGGGATGGTGGAGTACAGCACGGAAGACTGATAGCAGCGCAACAGCAGCAGAATGACAGCAGATGATCCAACGGCACTTCCTTAATATGCGTTCAGCTAAAACCAGACAACGTGAGCAGCATTATACGTCCTGAGAAAGAGATTTAACCATGCCTGGGGCCGGAAATAAAGGACAAGCATTGTTTTTTACAACGTCATACAAGACAAGGCAGTGAGATATCATTTAAAACAAGTCCATGGACATCTAACCTAGCAGCTGTTGGATTGCTGTTGGCAGACACGCTTCATGTGCTCCCAGCTCTTAATACAATGACAAGAGACAAGCAAAACATGCCGGTCACCAGCAGCAAAATGCTTGCAGTTCATCAGAATGCTTCTCCTTAACATGCGTTCAGCCAAACTAACCCTCGCCCCCACCAACCCCATCGACTTCACAACGTGAGCGACAGAGATGTGAGGTGGCAAAGGACAGCTGCTGTACAGGCTTTCAAATGATCAGGCAGTGAGACAAGCAGAACAGGCAGCTTGCCAGCAACAGAAAGACAGCAGATGATCTGACGGCATCTCCTTAGTGTGCGTTCAGCCACACTCCCTTCACAACGCGAGCAGTGTTATAAGTCCTGCGAGAAAGAGATGTAACCATGACCGAGGCCAGAAATAAAGTATTGTTTTTACAAAAGTTTCAAAATAAAAGTGTAAAAAATGGATATGTAACGATTCCCATGAAACTAACAATCTCTTTAAATTGTACATCCGGTAAACAAAACCCTAGAGTGGGCGAGCAAAGCGAGCAGGGGGCAGAGCCCCCTAGTTATACAAATGAATGGAGTTAAGCCTTAATTACTATCATCTGATTATATACCACACCAAACCAGAAAAAGTTGAGATGATATGAAAAGTGCAAAAATTTAAAAATCAATAGTGATTCCTAAATGAACTTTGACTTTTAACTCATTGCAGACAATATGAACCCAAAATATTTCATGTTTTGTCTGGTCAACTGAATTTCATTTGCTAATGTACATCCATTCCTACATTACAGGCATGCAACACATTCCAAAAAAGTCGGGACAGAAGGCAAATTAGGGCCAGAAATGAGGTAAACAAATTAAATAATGATGTGATTTCAAACAGGTGATGTCAACAGATGATTGTAATCATAACTTGGTACAAAAGCAGTATCCATGATGGGCTGAGTCTGTGAGGAGAAAAGATGGGCAGGGGATCTCCAGTTTGTCAACAAATGCATGAGAAAAAAAAAAGAAAGATTGGAAGGGATTTGCATATTTCTCCCTCTACAGGCTATAACATCATTAAACAATTCAAGGAATCTGGAGGAATTTCAGTGTGTAAAGGGCAAAGGCACAAGCCTAAGCTGAACATACTTGATCTCTGATCCCTCAGACAACTCTGCATCAAGAACTTATCAATAGCTGATACAACCACATGAGCAAGGGATTATTTTAGCAGACTTTTGCCAAGCACTACAATATGGAGTTAATTCACAAATGCCAGTTAAAACTTTACTGTCAAAAAAAAGCACCTTATGTTAACCATGTTCAGAAGCGGCGTTGACTTCTCTGGACTTGGAGGCATCTGGGATGGAGCATCACATAGTGGAAACATGTGTTCAGGCAAACCAGTACTGGAAGAAATGGATACCATGTGCTCCAGACCAAAGATGAAAAGAACCATCCAGAGTGTTATCAGCAACAAGTCCAAAAGCCAGGGACTGTCATGGTATGGGGTTGTGTCAGTGCCCTTGACAAAGGTAATTTATACTATTGTGGCAGCAGCATTAATGTAGTAAAGTAGATTTTTCCAGAAGACAATGCAAAAACCACATTGTGCACAGATTACAAAAGCATAGCTGCAGAAGAAGAGGGTACAGCTACTGGACTGGCCTGTCTGCAGTCCTGACCTGTCCCCAAGAGAGAATGTGTGGAGAATTTTGAAATGAAAAATGCAACAACGACACCCCAGTACTGTTGTACACCTTAAGACATATTTGCAGAAAGAATAGGATAAAATAACACCTGAAATGCTTAATTTCTTAGTATCCTCAGTGCTAAAAGGACTTTTAAGTGTTGTGAGAAGGAATGGCTCTATTTCAAAGTGGTAAATGCTTTACCATCCCAACTTTTTTTGGTATATTTTATAGGCCTGAAATGCATGAATGGATGTATATTAACAAATGAAATGTAGTTGACCAGTCAAAACATGCAATACATTTGGTTCATGATGTCAGTAACCAAATAAAACTCAAATAAAAAATCACTGCTTTATTTTTTATTTCCAATACTGTCCCAACTTTTTTATGATTTAGTTTGTAGTATAAAATACCAAATCTGTCAGCATTTTGATATGAAGCAGATCTGCTGAACACTAACAATATAATTTGAATGGTGACTGTATTGACTCAGCTGAAAGTAGTGAGAATATGTTAATTAAATTAGACGATAAGGTATAATCAGAAAGTCAAGATGATCAAAGTCTCACCGATTGTGGTCAAGTTCAAAACACTGATCAAAAATTAAATACCTTAACATCAGAAGCAATTTTGTTAACCAGGATAAATTTTCTTCTTAGCAAGAGTCATACACCAACATTGTTTTTTTATTATTTTAATCTCAGACACCCTGAAAATACAAACATTGTTTATTTATACCATTGCTCCAATAATGTCACACATTCCCGGATCATTCTGAGTTCATTGCCATAGCAATTGATAATGTTAACATCTTAAAATGGTGGTGTCAGTAACTAAACAAAATAGCATTACAGCATAATGGTAGAATTATTCAAGTTATTCAGGATTGCTTCTAGATACATTAAAAACAAAGTCCAGAATTTAAACATTCAGGTATTAAAATTCCTATATAGACACCTACTTTTCTCATAACACCAATCATACAGTAACTGCTGCTTTTTGGAAACATTTGTGGCTATCAAAGGGGACCAAAGTGGTGCTATAGCCAAGTGTTTAATTTTGGGAAACTCAAGTCAACATGCCACACAGTGTAAGTTTATCATATTTAAATGGCGAGCCGTTCCTCAAATACATTGAGCAGCACTACACATGACAACCATGCCAGGTTTTAAGCAGAAGGGTCTCGTGCATTTCTGTTTCAGAGCACTCAAACAATATCATACTATGAGTGGATAGGATTGACTCTGAGAGCAGGAACTGAACTATAAACTGTTGTGTGCTAAAGTTTCAATAAGAACTATAGACAAAGTGAAAGGAAAGAAGCCTCATAAATATTGCAGTTGTTGTGCTTTACTATATATTTAATACTGTATATTAAGTTTAATAATAGATGGCAAACCATTTTGAAATATAGGTGGAGTATATCTAATCCAAAATGTAAAAATCTAAAATGGTCAAAAATCTGAAACTTTGAGTGCCGACACCTTTGTTGCCTGTAATTTTTTTTTAACTGCCGAGTGGATGTGAACAACATATGCGCCGATTCCAAATGGATTCATTCATTCTGAGTGGGGGTCTGGTCCCCTGTGAAGCATCATGGCGCCACAAAGCTGCGACACACGATCGGCTACCGAGTAAGATGGGGTTAGGGGAGACAGCTTTCCCCGTGAAGCACCACTAGGCCAGGACACATGATCAACAATCGGGGTTAGGGTCCTCTGTGAAGCAGTGAATGCCACAAAGTATCATCACTCAATCGACTTTCAGAGGAGTGAGGGAGGAGTCCAAATGAAGCGCCACAATGCAGGGCAGATGTTGCACAGTGTTTGGCGGAGCAAAACAATAACTACTGCGTGGCCGTTCAAAAGTGCTGTGCAGCACACATCAAATAATATATAGGCCCACTCCAAAGACTTCATTTATAAAACTTTGCTTGGAACTGAGCTTAAAAATATATGCCAAAAAAATAGTACAATGCATATTTATAAAACCTGTCATATGCACATTTCTACACAATTTACCATTTTGAACAACAATCATTTTGTAAATGTGTGTATGTTAATGTGCCTCAAAACTCATATTAACATTGCAAATGACTTGTGCATTAATGGAATGTTGCTGCTTACATTTACAAGATGAACAAAAGTAGCTTCGTTCTAAATAGGTACCCTTATTGCAGTATGAGTACTGTAAATTGCTCCAATTATGTTAGAAAAACTGGACACTCCTGCAAATTGTCTTTTTATGTTTCATGTATGTATACCCACAGCATACAAACATGTAGCACCACATTAATAGATTAATGACTTCAAACATAATGGGTATGATGGAATGAAGGTTGACTGAGATATTCCTGACCTGTCAGCCAGTTCTCTGAGAAGCGACAACAGGTAGCTGATATAAACTGAGGAAAAACCAAAATAAATGCTTCTGTTTAAATATGCAGCACTGGCCCTCTTAAAAGGGAACTACAATAGTATCTGTACATTATAATAATCACTTTTGAGGTTTAATATGCTAGTTATGTCAAAGCACTATATAATTATGGCTTAATGATATGAATTATTATATGCATAAGCTGTCATTTAGCTGGTTTGGCTATATTTTCCTACTTGATCATGTGTGTCCCCAATATTAGCTCGCTATCTATACGGAAATATTACAGAATCTGAAAATATCTGAAATATTTCTGGTTCCAGGCATTTCAGATTTGGGATACTCAAACAATAATATAAAAATGCAGTTCTTGAATTCTTCCCTTTACTATAAAAACAAGACTATTTTGATCTGTTAATGAAAACATCACTTATATATTCATAGATTACACTTAATTATGGAATTTTTAATTTTATGCAAACAGGAACAGTACAAATAAGGTTACTTATGCTACCTAATCGTTTTTTTTAATTGTGTAAGAGATTCTATATATAGAAAGAATGTCAACCAGTGACAATCTCACGCAAATGTGCAAAACAATCCATACAGCTGCAGTTTTAAGAGTAATGATTTTACTGAAGATTTCAGAAAATGAAAGCAATACCTACAGTAATCTGAGAGCTAAGTAAATAATATGTTCAGAGAAAACTTTTTATTGTATACTTACTGGTGTTTTTGAGTAAGAAGTATTATCTTGCAGTATATCATCTCCAAGAATTACAGACTCGTTAAAACAGCTGGAAAATATGTTTTAAGGAGGAAAAGCATTTCACAGAGTAAAGTTTTTAGGAGGTTTCCGTGAGAATAAGGCTGAGGTTACTAGGAAACATGGCCTAGGGGCCTCAAAAAACATTTCTTGCATGAAATTTGCTGTGATCTTTGCTGTATTATTTCCTCAGAACTGAATCAGAATCAGAATCAGAACTGGTAGTCTATTCCATTCAGTCCTTCCCGTCCCCCTGTCAGAAATGTCAGTCAAATACTGAACTCTGTCACAGAAATCAGTACTGAAGCACATCATTATCTACGGATCAATGCAAGTCCAACATTCATTCTCTTTAAACAAAAAAAAAATTTAGCCATTTCAAACGACCAACCCGCTGCATGAAACCGATGGGAATGCACATTTCTGTGAATCAGTTACAGGTGAAAATTCCAAAAATAGCTTGATTCTTATCAGAATATGAACAAAGTATCACGCAGAGGTGCCTTATTTAACAATAATATAAATGATTATATTACAGCTTTTTTGTCTTGGTGGCTTTGTGCTTCTTATAGCATGCAATCTCTCCAAGTATAAACCATTGCTACAAGAGCTCCACAAATGATGATGATGATGTCCCGAAACATCATCATTTACCAGTGTACACATCTACATATGATGCTTTGTGAGGCTACAAACTTGGTCATGGGGCCTCATTTCTAAAGTTTGTGTACACAAAAAGAGGCTCAAAAAAAAACCAAAAAACTTGGTGGGAACATACGTATATTTATTGCAACTCAAGCTGGGAAATGCAGGAAGACCAGCAGAAAGATGACTCACATGCATGATAATTCACATCACTGAGCTGTTGTGTTAATGTACATTGACATGACAAACATATTACACTTCAAAAATAATGAATATGATATACAGGCAATATTTTAGTTCCCTTTAAAGAGGGCCAATACTACATATTTGCACTGAAGAATTTTTTTCTTGTTTTTCATCAGTTTATATCTGTTACCTGCAGTCACTTCTAAGGGAAACAGCCAACAGTTCTGGAATAATCAGCCAAGCCTAACTCCATCTTGCTTGCTGTGCAAGAAGCCATTAACCAAGCAGCAAAGTACTATATTCAGATTTTGTGTAGTGTGGGCGCACATACATAAAAAACAACATGTTTTTGCCAGAATAAAAAGGGCAATTTGGTGCAGTGGTTGGTCTTTTAAAATAATCACTTTACTGTACTCATATTGTAGTAAGGGCACCTAACAAAAATGAAGCTGCTTTTGTTAACCATGAGCAGTGACATTTTATTAATGCACAAGACAAGATGTGACTGGCAAAAGTCATGTCTGAGTGGCCTGGGTCAACCAGTGATTCATTTATTTTGAGGCAAAGTAGCTTTGACAGATGTGATGTGGTACGGTACGTGGCAGCTGGCTTGTTAGTAAGTTAACTGGTTGAACCCTCAATTATTCATATGGCCTGTACAATCTATTGTAACAGCAATCATTTCATTACATGTGCCAGGTAATAGTGGCTACCTGCTCAGGAGCTGTACACCTTTTATAGAGACCCAGAGTGCAGAGAAGAGACGCTACAAAGCCATACTCTTGAATTCAGGTGGCAGTGTCTTGATACTTCAGAAGGGAGAGGCTGCCCCCCAGGCAATGAAGTTCTACAGCATCATGATTGCATATGTGAGGTTGATTAGCATGCTCCATATATAGATATTTCAATGTGGCATTTGAGGCACCCTTATGTATGTATATTTAAAAGGTAATTGTGATTTATAAGTGGTAAATTATGAAGAAATGTGAATGTACCAGGTTTTACAAATCAACAGCAAATCAGAGATCTCAGGTTCAGGAGTGAAAAAGAGCTGGATTGGGGCAAAAGGTATTTTTATGTTATCAATACACCTGCTAATGAAAAAGCAGAGCAATGCTGGTGTAGGTTATAAATGATGATATAAACTAACAATTAAAAATGATAAAAAAGTGAAACACTGATGTGATATGCAAAATACACTCATATATACTTTGCAGTGTAGTGCCTCCAGAGTAAAATGATGCAGAGATTAGTAACAGGTAAAATAAAGAACCATTCTTTTACGATTGAGTGTCAGCTTTTTCCCTTAATTTTTTTTTCATATACGCTGTACATTTGAATTATCTTTGAATAGTGATGTTCACTATTACAGCTGTAATACTTATCAAAAAACTCTCCAGGAAAAGGTACAAAAAATAAACAAAGACTGATAATCATAACAGTAACACTGATCATGATTTAATTTAATTTGATCACTTGCTTTATAGGTTGTTTGTAATAGGAGCTCGGGAGTGCAAAGAGCACAGAAAGAGAGATAAAGGATTTGTGGTGTGCTATTGTGATTTTGTTTATTCATAGTTGTGCTACTTATCTAAGACAGGTTGAAATCTAAGTAATCAACATAGACCTCAGTGTTAACATTTGCAACTGAGACCTTGAAGTAGATTTGCACTCATAGCATTTTGTGTAGGTAGGGTCCCAAAAATGCAGCCCAGGGGCCCACACCCTACTTAATCCATCCCTGCTAGGACACATTTATATTTTGTTTGTAAAATATGACAAAAACATTTTACTTTGTAATGTTTAAAATGCAATAATCTGTACTGTATAGGTAAATGAGGAATTTATCTACCAAAGACATATGTTTTCTTTCATTAATTAGAACACTTTAAACAACAGCAGTTGTCTTTATTGTTCTTAACAGGCTAGTGATTGTAGTGCTGTGGTGTAAAATGTGTTCCTGTGGTACAAATTTTGGATGTTTAAAATGACAGGTGTAAGATTTGAAAGCAATTGATATTTTAAACTATGTTGCAAATCATATGTATCCATTCATGAAAACAGTGAATGTATTTGTGAAATGTTCTTTTCAGCAGCTAAATGCTTCGCACCACAAAGTACACAACTGCAAAGACTAGAAAATCCTTCAGTTTTTCCAGAAAACTTGTTACTGATTTCATCTTAGGTGCAGTGGCTTTACCCAATCACTAGCCCACCAATCCAGCCAAGGATCAAGGGGATGATACAGAAAAAACTGCATGGCTGTAATTTGTAATAAATCGGACAAACTGGAGTCAATATGGAATAACCTGGAAGTGACACACTTTTGATTACATATTGAGTGGATGCATTCATATATTCTGGCTATTGTGAGGCAACCTAGTTGCTGTTAGACTTTTACCTAAAAAGTAGCTACATTGTCTACTTCTTTTCATCTGCATCAGCCAAGAGAAAGACCCTGAACATACTGACGAGCTGTGACTGAATCCATGCCCAACCTTCAGATCTGCTACTGGTGGTCCCACCAGTACTTAAAAACATGACGATATTGTAGTAACATTAATTCTGATGAGCCCAGAAGTGCATTGTCTATGTTTTTTGAAGAGCTTTAAAAACTTGTATTTTAACATCATTATATTACTACATTTTTTATTTGACATTCTGCTAATTCTGCTTTACAGACCCATGACAGTGTACAAAAGTCTAAACTTGCCTGCTGTTTCTATGCAACTTTCACAAGGATAATAAAGGCTCACAATCAAGGAATTTAATGATAAGTTTGGTATTAATCAAGTTAAATTTTTTAAATTTATAAACATGGTATATATGCATTTGCCACACAAAATTGTGTTCTCAGGTTAAGCATTTTCTATATATTTAAAAAGTACAGTAACTTTCCCTCACTGGTGCTTTACATGAGAGACTAATGGGGCATGGTGCACCACTGGAAAATAAAAGCCTAAAAACTTACTGAAAAAAGCAACAAAAGTTTCAATATAAGAATACATGCCCTCTGTGTTTTCAACACGTGTGTGGCATCAAAAGGTTTTTGGAAATAATATTATATTTTTTATATTCCTGTTAGTGTTTTATTATAGTACAGGTAAGGATACATTTTCTATTTACTAGTGTAAATTCTCACTAAAATATGGAATTAAATCATAACAATACCAACCAAATGGTACAAAATGTTTACTGTGATTTGGTAATTGAAAAAGAAATAAAGCCCCATGGGCTGAAAGATTATTCTGAAAAAAAATGCTCAGATGGTGTGTACACAGGTCTTTTTTAAAAATAGCTGTCTTTTTGTTCAAAAATGTTAAAAACTATTTTACAATGTGTGTAATCGCAAGATGCGGCTCAATACTTGACAATTGTCTTGGACGCATTTGGTACATTTTTAAGATTTTATTTTCTGGTAATGCTCCATTAACTTTTATTGTAAAGAGCTAGTGAGGGCAAGATATTTTTTAAAATCTATAGAAAATGTCTAACTTTAGAACACACAGTTTTGCATGGCAAATGCTTATATACCATGTTTGCGAAGATTAACTTTGACTTGAAAAATACAGAACTTATCCTTTAATTCCATTTATAATATGTAAATCTGATCAGAGTCCTTTCACATCTTTTCATACTTTAAACAATTTCTCTGTCAACATTTCTTTGATTCAGCAAAAACAATTAGTTTAGCTAGGGACTAAGAGTAAACTGATCATTTAGGTTGTCTATTTTCCATTTCTGCTAAACCTACAACACTGGAACTTCGTAAATGCTCCAAAGTATGGAAATGGTGTCCTGTCTACCAGATTTATATAACTTCTGGCTCACAAATCTGCATGGACTTTGTACATTCTCGATATGTCTGTGTGGGTTTATCTTCAGTTATTGAACTATTTCTGCTACATTCCCAAGACACGCATGTTAGGTTCAGTGGCGGTTCTAAGCTGGCCTTGAATTAGTGTGTGTATGTCCAAAGTTCCTTGCAAGTACTTTTGGCCTCAGATTTCTGAAAACTTTTTGGCAAAGTCTCCAAAAGGTAGAGCAATAAAACAGGCTTTTTGGTTAGTCTGTTAGCTTAGGTGTATCGAAAAATATGTGTTTTGTGGTGTGCAAAGTTGCATGCTGCGAGTAAGGCAGCTCAGTACACATTAGGTAGCATTCAAACTTTGACTACAAAGAGAAGACCTTAATGAGACAATTAATAATTAAACAATCGTTCAGAGAAATTAATTCTGATCTTGTGGGTTTTAACTTGAATTTTGGCTTTATTCTAGTAACATGTTGAAATATATATCAGCTACTGTATAACAAATACTACTTACTGTATGTACTTGTATATTAATTGAATCTGTTTTTAACAAAGTTCTTTTAAAAACTAACATTGATACCATTGTTTTCAGACCGAGTATGGCTACTAATACTTGTTGTTTAGTATTCGCCGATACCAATACCATTGTAGTGAGGGTGGAAGATAGTATTTCTTTATGTCCATCAACTGGCAATTTCACTTTGAACATCAAATACAGGACTCATAATTTGGATTAAAATAATTCAAACTTGAACAAATAAGTCAAAGTAGGGTACATAACATAGATTAGATTACTAAACAATTTTTAAAATGGCTCAAATATCATAGAGAAAATTTAAAAATCACATATAATTAAGGTATGTAAACTAAACGAATATTATTTCAAGTCTTTCAGCATGGATATAATAGTACAACACAGTGTTAACAGGAATTTGGCTAAACATAACAAGAACATTTTTCTTAATGGTGTCTCATTTTTTAAGATACTTTGTAAATGTATCCTGGTCAAATGTTATTGGGGAACACCTGCCACTGGATAGATCTACAACTCTTTTGGGAAAATAAGTGGAAGATTCCTTTTGATGAACAGAAGCATCTCTGCATGTTCAGCTGTAAGCTTATTTCTGGTTTCATTAACAATATGACAGTGCACTTAATAATCTCACACTCTCTGCACTACTGCAAGGGACTGAAATGTATTTCTTTGACATATGAGACAAAGTGAGGAACCAGTACTGACCAGTATTTAAGTAGTTTGTCTGAACGTGAAACTGTGGTCTCTGCCAGGTATATTTCTAGCTATATGGCAGCAGCTACACGAACACAGAGCATTGATGCAGCCGCATGTTCATCTATGATCTCATTAAACATACACCTCAACCTACTACTCAGCTGGTCCTTCCATGGACATTTGGCAGGTTGTGTTGCATAATCCTGCCCAGCTGCCTCAAGGCCACACAATTCCTGCAGTTCCAGCAACATCTTTGGCCTCCCTTGCTGTATTGATATTTGAAAAGAACTGTACCTTGTATCTATAACAGGAAACATTTTTTCTAATGATATTCATGCCAGTTTTATATATATTCATTTGACAATTTTTGATACTTAATGATATTTTATTTAAGCAATTGAAGTGATTGTTCCAAAATGCTACATATTTATTTTAAGAAATTTTCACGATTAAGGATTTGTTTAATTAGCCATCCTAGAGAAGTACTTAATAATACATTTTTGAAATTTATTTACACAGTCATGTTCAAGATACAAATTTATGCAATTCTAAAGTTTCAAAAGAATATCTATCTATCTATATAGAGATATATTCCATTGAACAAATTTTTATTAGTGAGTATATGGAACATAATATAATGACTTTGGATAGAAATATGTGACCTTTCTTAGACAAAAGCAAAAATACTCCAGTAAAATAATCAATGCAGAGTCAATTTAAATGCAGAGTCGTCAATATTTATGCAGACACATATACTGTACCAATAAAACCAATATGTAAGTTTTATGTTCAGTGCTTGTTTGCAGTGTTAAAGTAAATAACAAAACTCTACACCAATAATGCTTCACATTATGAAACAATGATGAAGCACAGCACAGACTTCTATTCAGTCACGTTTAGAAAACAAATGCATCTGATACCTTGTTTTGCAAAGTAACACACACGTCATGTCTATAAAAACACATTTACTTGTAATATGATCCACCAAAATTTATGTATATTAGGTGATCCTTGAGAGTTTCATTTCATTGATTAAAACACAGTGGCAACCAGGTGTTTATTGTGTCCAAAACAAACTCTTCAATTACAAAGAGCTTAGAAGGTGATGAAATGTTTACAAATTAATAAAACAGATGAAAAATATGTAGTGTAGTTTAAATAGTAAAGTTCATTATAATTTTTCTGATTTTAAGTAAGTCATCTTAGCATTTACCATTTAGTCTCCCATTAAAAATAGGGTATGTGACCTAGAGAAAGCGAACAGTGGCACGTCCACATGTGGTACATCTAACTGAAGTGTATCACAAAACCTATTAAATCTGGATACCTTGGATCAAGTAGAGCAGCAATGCTGAATGTCCTCTAAGCAGGAGTACGCTAAGGCGGAATGCTTAACATTTCCAACTATTTTACGGCCAGTCTGTCAAAAGCATCTGCAACATTTTTCTATGCAAAAGTGTCTTCTGTTACAGTCAGCTGGAGTGTATAAGCAACACAGAAAAAGCTTGTGACTCCAGCATCATCAATACAGTTTATTATATTTTTGGCACTGTTGTGAACCCCAAAGCCTGCATAACTTTTCAGAATGGCCCAAGTGTCAAGCAGTTTTTGAAATGCATCTTGTATAACGTGACATGTAATTGGAGCCTCGAAACTGCTTTGCATGCAGCATAACCTGCTGGAGAGCGAAATTCTCATCCATCCGCTGTGCAGTTAATGTGATGATAGACATTGGACAAACAGTGCTGCTCCAAATGCCACTGGCAAAGCAGATATCTCATATTATTAAGATCTGATATCATTAAGCTGCCAACATGTTTTTTTTTTACAACCTTGTGCATCTCTGTGATGCGGGCATGACTTGGAATGTTGTACTTGGGTTCCAACACATTGAGGTGGAGAAGACATCCCACATTATCAACAATCAACAGGGGCTGATCGTCAAGACCAAAATACTGGGCAAGTGCTACTGTTATTTTTACTGCCTGTGGGTTATTGTTTGACATTTATTCTGTCCCTGATAGAGTCTGCTGCAGAGTTGGCTGATGCTGTTTGCCGCTAGATGCAATTTCACCATGCTCATTCTTATATTTAGTTTTACAGTTTACAGTCTGCTTGGCTTTGGTTTTCATTATTAAATATAAACGAACTTCCATATCACAGATATTTTGTGTTCTCTGTTTTTTTTTTTTTTGCTCCTTAACGTTCACAAGATCACAAGTGAGTGTTAATAATATTGGTTATAGGCATTGGGTTATAAGTACATGAGCTCTGTATCAGTAGAAAATCCAATATCAGTATTTGGTATTTTTGCAGCCCTACTTAAAAGTAAATAAAATCTTGTTCCTTGGGGCTCTAGCTTGTCATATGAAACACAACAATTACAAAATGATTTGATGTGCTGCAAATACAGGTTTTTGGGCTCCCTTCAAAAATGTGCAGCAGAAAATGATGGAGCTTGGAGCACTGCAACAACACAGAAGTTGCAGCAGTATCTCAGTCTGTAATTGTAATCAAGGAGCTGTACATTCTCTATGTAGCTTACTGTACCTTATCTGCTGCCCTGAATTTCTCAACTAGAGCAACCTATTATTTAATCTTCAATCCAATATTTCTGACTGTTGTTCCCTGAGGCAAAGCTATGTAAATGGGTGAGAGCTGTTAATGATATAAACAGTTTAATCAGTTTCATCCAGGAGTTCTAAGTTATCTTTGTTAAAAGGAAAATCTATTGCAAATAAAAGGTTTTTAAATCTTAAGAGGGCACAAAAAGTCAAATGGAGAATATAGGGTGACTTTTAAAACACTGGCTGAGACTTGGGCTGGACTGACTCTAATCTGATCTTGCCACTGGACTATACTAAATAAAAATATTCTTTTTATTCTTTTTAGTCATAGTTGCCCACTGGTACTGTACATTATTTCTAAAGGTTGTCACCACACAAACATTATGATTTGCAAAGAGTCTTGAAGCAAAGGCAATTAGATGAGAACATTAGAAACAATCTAATAAAAATGTGTTTCATATCCATTCAACAGTTCATGTATAAGTTACAGAGAACTAAATAATACCTTGATAACTTTGTCCCTACTGAATCAGGTAAATGTTTCCACAATATTTACCAAACTTGATCTAGTCAGTACAATACATACTGATTTGTGCCACAGAGAGCCATGAACAGAAAACATCATTTAACACAGTGTCTGCACACTATGACTACCTAGTAATGCCCTCAGGATTTTCCAACAGACCTGCTGTTTTTCAATAATTTATAAATATTTTTCATGACGTATTGTTGGTACTAACCTAAATAGATGACATCCCTATTATTTCACCAAACCACAAGACATATGTCAAGTAAGTAAGGTTTTATCTAAGAAAAAAAAACAAAATATGCAAAACATAATAAAACCAAATTTCACCAGATTTCTGCACCATTTTTGAACTTCCAAATTTCTTATTTTAGTCCCTGCATGGATGTAGCTAAGGTTCAAGCTATAATTCAGTAACATAAGCCCAAGGCTTTGTACGATTTGCCACTAACTTTGTTTTATCTATAGCTTTATTACTGGTATCACTCCAATTACTCACAAAAAGAGATTTTGTAAAAAGTCTGTTTAGACTCCTTAGTCATAAAATGCTTCTTTCAACCTTAAAACTCTTTTCAGCACTGTACCAATCCTTTACCTTGCTGGTAGTTCCCTTCCCTTTAACCTGGAAGTTGGTGCATCTATTGTTGAGACTGGTGCAGTATTATCATGTTACACAAATGTCCCTACTTCTCTAAGAATATCTCCTCAGTTGAGCAAAATTATTGAAGTTGGAATTGGGAAATGGAAAATGGTTAGCCATATTGGCACACAAGGAGTTGAGGCCCTGGTTACAGGGTACAGAATAGCCATTTATTATCTATATAGATCACAAAAATTGGGTTATCTAAAACAATGCCAAGCAAAGAAATGCATGTCAGGCTAGGTAGATGTTGTTCTTCAGCTGCTTTGGCTTTGTGGTTTTATACAGAAACAGAAATAAGCCTCAAAGCAGACACACACTGTACCAAATTCATTGTCACTTAAATTGAGCAAGAGCAAGAGAATATAATTCCCACAAAAAACATTAATTGCTGCTATTGAAAATAAGGAGCCTATTGGCATTAAAGAAATGGAAAACATGACATAGTGTTTTTTTTTACTTCTGTTGTTCTATTCCTTTAAGCTAGTAAGCCTTTGTGCAACTTATACTACACAGCAGAGGGTAATGTCTACACTTATGTCCCAGTAGGAAATGTTTAGCAGAACTGCCTCTGTTGGTCCCTGTTGGCACTGCATAACTAGTTTCACAGTCCCAGGGGATCCTTCTCTCTGTACTAAGTATCACAGTTCCTCTTATCTTTTTTGGAAACAATTTGTTGTTGATTGCTGTCCTGGTGGCATTTTACTGGCTTTATGTCAGTTATCCATGGCTCCTTTTCTTCCCAGGTGTTCTTTGGAGAATTTCCTTTCATTGCTCCTTTTGTTATTGCAATATTTTCTACCTCTTGGCTTCTCACATTCACTTTCTCACTGGCATGTTGTTCACCTGAAGTATTTGTTACTTTAGCTCTATATTGACAATGGTGAGCCTTTCACCTGTCCTTTGCTAGTCTAGTGTTATATTTTCCCATGCAGCCCCTTACCAGCAATATAGCCCATTAAAATAATACACAAACACTGCCCTGTCTCTATTTAGACTGCTACTAGGCTCAGTATTTATTGTCAATTTACAAGTGAAAAAAATGTGGTTAATTTATATTCAGGTACATGGCTAAAAGATGTAAATGGATTTGTAAAATAATATAATGACTGAATAATATGAAGCTGAAGAAACTGGACATTTTGCACGCACCACAAACGGCTACTATGGATACTATGACTGCATTTCAAGAAGAGTAAATATATGTATAATTGAATAAAAAACACAGTTTACAGAGAAAGTAGTGTTTCTTATAATACTAAATGCTGTATGTGTATAATAACCAAAAAGAAAATAAAGAAAGAAATAAAATGCTTTTCCTCCCCTCATTGCATTTCTATTTTCTTTCTGCTCATCCCTTTCCTGGCAGGAGTACCTTTCTTGTATATTCCATTTGTGTTCTATGGTCCATGAAAACTGCTGTTACAAAGAAAATAGCTTCGTCTGAGCAGGTTTTATAGTTTTGTGCTTATGCTATTAAAATGAAGTCGACTGATCATTTCTTGTTTTAAAAGCCTTAGACATACTCACAAAACAATCTGCGGTGCCCTGTTTGAAATGCTTAAAAACACTGAAGCTGTAAGTACTTTTACATCTTGCTCATAACTGATTTACTGTAAGTGAAATATGTGTAGGCTAAGGCACTGAATTATTCATTACAATCACGATTGAAAAGATACAAAAATTATAAGTTAGATTATTTTGTAGTAAAGAAAAATATAAAACGTGAGAATAGCATGTGAATCTTGAAGAGCCAAGTTAATATGTTTTTCTTAAACAAAGAACTGTGAGAAAAAACGTGAGAGATTTCAAAGACAAACTGTTACTTCTCTGTGTATGTGGAGCTCCAATACCAAACCACCACCTATATTAAGTTTAAAACAGAATTCAAGAAACAACAATAGTCACAGATGACTTTAGTTGCTAAAATATACTTCACATAAGCTATTTTTACACACTCTGATCAAATTAACAAAGTAAGGTGTAAGGCATTTAATAACAGAAACTAAATTCTAACCTGTTTCATACTGGATTATTTTTAAATAAAGAAAATTGATTTTTTTGCATTTTTTGATTGTAAGCTGGGAAAAAAGGAAAACACAGCATTTTTTTTTAAATTGTAGATATATATTTTATATTTTTAAATCTAGTGGCTTTTATTAAAGATTTCATTTAACTCCATGTCTGATAGAGGAGGAACTGTTTTCACTTTTAGTGTGTTTAGCGAATAACAAAATACTCAGCAACTGAAACCTTGTTTTCTTGTATTCTTTAGTAAAATACTACAACATAAAATACCATAATTATTAACTGTACGCTTAAGGATTCAATTAAGTGAATGCAGTAAATATTGTTTTTTATTGCGTTCTTTAAATGTTACAGAAAATGCTTATGTTTTCTCATAGTCACTGTAATTTTGGCTTAATAGCATGTTGTTGTGGTAACAAAATGAAACAAGAGCTAAAAAGGCGTAACAGTCTAAAATAGTATGATATTTCTTTGTTGGTTGTGCCCCAGAATCTAAGTAGCAGTCACCCTAATTGCCTACATGATCAATCAAAGCTGTATCTCTATTTACTCATTCCTAAGCTCTCTAAAAATTGCTAATGTAGCTTAAGTAACGCATAAGCTCAGGCATAGAATCTTAGAGGAATGTTGCTTTAAATCTTTATTAAGAAACACCCAAATAATGGTTTATTCAGGACCAGCTGCTTGGCGATAAGCTATCTGGCCTTTAAAACTATCTTGAAGTATGTTGCTGAGGTTATTGGGCAAAGAACCCAGTAACAACACCATTTTCATGTCATGAAGATGCTCCCCTTTTAAATGTAATTGACTGCATAAGTTAACTCACTGTATATGCTGACCTAATATACAATGGCACAGTAGTTAGCACTGTTGTCACATAGCTCCAGAACACATAAAAATTTTCTGCCTGGGTATGTATATTTTATTTTCTCTCTGGGTATATATGCAAAACAAAAAAAAACTTTGCAGGTGAAATTACTTTATCTGAATTAAATAAAAAAGAAATAAAATGTATGAAAGAAAAAATAAGTACTCTGGACAGAGTACCAATCTATTGCAGGACACGCTTTTGGTCAGTTTAGAGTCCCCAATAAAACAAGCATGCCATACCATTTTCCAAGCCCGCTTAATCCTGAATAGTGTTGTGGAAGGTTGTAGCCTATCCCAGCAAGCATAGGGCACAAGGCAGGAACAATCCCTGGAGAGGGTACCAGTGTGTTACCAGGTAAAACACTCACACTCACTTACAAGCACACTTGGCATTGCCAGTCCACCTAACCTATATGTCTTTGGACTGTAGGAGGAAACTTGAGCACCTGGAGGACACTCACGCAGACATGGAGGAAAACATGCAAATTTGAACCTTGGTTTCCTTACTGAGGCAACAATACTACCACTGCACTACTGTGCTATTCTTCAAACTAACATGTTTTAAAAAATATGTTTTTTTCACATGATGCTCCTCTGTGTAACTGGCTGCCAGTTGTACATGCTAGAAAGTCAACTCTTTCAGTCTGTACAGTCTTTACACCATTTTTCTGTATAGAGATTACTTCTCTAGCTACCCAAAAATGTCTTTAGCCAGTAAATTGTACTGTCTGTTTGCACTTTTGCACTGTACCTGTAATCCGGGACACATTTTTCCATTTAAATGTTAGATATACTGTGCTAGCCTATATCCTATGCTGCCAAAACAGATTACTTTTGGCCTGTTTTAAAAGTCAGAGGGTTGCTGGCTGTTTAAGTACCTCAAGGCCAGAACATACAGCTTTTCTCTGTGTAGATGCTGTGTGTCTCAGATTATGTAAAGTGTCCACCTGCATCCCAACACTACTTACATAGATGTTCATATTCTTTCGTTATGGTGAAATACGTTTCTGTCCTGGTACTGCCATGAAAACACCCCAGCCACATGAATATTCTGGTAATTGTGTGCTAGTGACAGATCTCTGATGTACTTTGTCACAATAAAGGCGTCAGTTTTTGTGGGTAGCTTTTCAACAGAATTTAGAATTTTCTAGGATTGTACCCATATACACAAAAGAAAGTTAATTTAATGGTTGTTTCTTCTTGTATGGTATAAAAGCAGTTTCCTTTGCTTGGTCTGAGCAGGACATTTATTTTCCAGACTACACTGTTTGATTTGAAATTTTATATATATGTCATTAATGACACTGTGGATTACATGTAGATCCAGCCATCCACCCATTCTCCAACCCGCTATATGCTAAGTACGGGGTCACGGGGGTCTGTTGGAGCCAATCCCAGCCAACACAGGGCACAAGGCAGGAACAAATCCCGGGCAGGGTGCCAGCCCACTGCAGGGCACACACACACACACACACACACACACCCACACACACTAGGGTCAATTTAGGATCGCCAATGAACCTAACCTGCATGTCTTTGGACTGTGGGAGGAAACCGGAGCACCCGGAGGAAGCTTATATGTAGATAAATAAAGTTATTTAATCATGATTGAAATAATTTATTTTAAATTAGCATAAAAGTAACTTAACTAGTACCTATATCAATCTAACATATGATCAAAATTTCTCTTTGAAAAGTTAATAAGTTAATAATGCTGAATAAAAAATGTAGCTCACTGTATTTCTTAAGAGAGGACTCTGATACATTTCAAAAGATTCAATGATAATACGCCAAATTCTGATGTGTATGCAATAAAGTTCTGAATGATTTTGTGAAAGGAGGAATGATGAAATACAAATAGCATTACTAATAGAGTCTGTCATGGTACCATGGAGGTAAAAACTGGCCTATTCTGTTGCTTTACTGAAAATGCACTTAACTGAAAGCTGTATGGCAATAAACCTAGCAAACGTGTCCTGAGCTGCATTCCTCCTGTGAAAATTCCTCCTAATCCTACAGAGCTGGGCTATTAACTTCTAATACATCTCCTACTGGTATCGGGGACATTCAGCTTTCAAATTTAGTAGAAGCCTCCTGCAGTTTGAGACTGATGTGCACATCATTTAAATGCTTCTCCAGCAACCTTTCACAGGGTTGTGCTCTGTTTGATATACTTTAGTGTTTCCTATACATGTGAAGGTTTTCCAGTAATGCGGGATCATGCTGTTGTAGGATCACTATGCGGAATGCCAGTAAATCGATTAACAGTTCGTTTGATACCACCCAAGCATATGATACAGCTTCTCTTTTATGAGGCTTGTGTGTATCTTATGACATTACTGTGTTTCTAAAGCAGTCACTATTGTATTCTGCAAGTGGGTTATTTAAGTATACAATAGTTTTGATTATTTTTGGACATTTGGCAAAGCATATTTAGAGTATACTTATGAGTCACAGACAAAGCAGCACTTGTTCAATATAAGGAACTAATTAGGACAGCTATCTACTGTACTCATTTAAAGAATCGGAAAAAGTGTAAAATAAATTGAACCATGTAGATGATATCTTTATGTATCATTCTATTCTTTGAATTGGAGCTTTGCTGTAAAAAGATATAAAAATGTTTTTCTATTAAAAATTATACAAAACGTTTTTATGAAATAGTCAGGACTACTGAAACTTGCTACTATCATTGCTTCCATCTCTAAAACAATTTAGTTGCAAATTATAATTCTTTTTTGACATTTCTGGTCAACCATCATTTTTGGCTGCAGAAAAAAAAACTAATGATCATGTGCTTTACAGGGAATTATGCTTTCTAAAACTACTTTAAGAAAAGTATACACTGTTGCACTGGCACAATGGGAGACAGCTTAAGGACTCTAATAACTGTGATAACCTGCTAGATCAGGGGTTGGTGCTTTTTCTAATGCTCTTTCTCTTCCACTGAAGACTAGCCGACTGAAATCTGCACCACTGACGTAACTTTCGGTTCTGGTTTCCCTTGGCATTTAAAGTGCCATCGTTTGCTTACATGTAGTTCAATTCTGGTCTTCTTATTTTATTTTTGCCTTGTTGCCAACTTGTTTGAAGTATGTGGAGTTACTGTGGTGGCAACTCCAAATCTTTATAGTACTCTGTCTCTACTTATTTTACAACATACAGTATTTTACTTTGCCAATTACTCACTTTATATAGTAAAATCAAATGTCTAGACATCTAGACAGAATAACAAATTACAAATAAAAAGCCAGTGTCTTTATAAAAGATTACATTACTTGATTGCTAATAAATATCTATTCTACAGGTATATATATCAAATCCTAAGCCTAAAAGTGCAACGATTTTATGTGACCTTTTTATGCCACGTTTTTATCATGCTTTAAATTGGGCTTATTTTAAAACCTACACATATATGTGTAGTATCATTCTTTTCAGAATTTATCAAACATTAATGTGATGCTATTAGATTTTAAGATTCTTATTCTGTTTTTAATTTATAAAGTAAAATACGGTATCAAGAAAGTCGTGTTTTTTATTTTTGATCGAGTAAGCTTTCTTTTACAGGAACAAACTATTAAAAAAAAAAAAATCTATTCATAACACCAATGTGTGTATTTAGGTGATTTAGTTAGCTAAAGGTTGAGTTACAATGACCCACTGCATACCACTTTAGTTTTCATGTGATTTTTCCTGTTATTTAAATGAGTCATTGTTTAAAAAAAGTTTTTTTTGTCAACAAGAATGCCAGTTAAAATGAATGGATCGTTTATTTAGTCTCATAAATACTCATCCAGCATAGTGGACCTCAGTTTAACGGGAATACTCCAATTGGTAAGAGAGTAAATATTTGATTCTCATTTCATGATTTTTACTCCGTTAAATAGTAATTAATTTTTATTTTACATACTTATAGAATTTCATGATTTTGACTCCAATAAATAATATTATTTCTTTTGTACATTTACAGATTTTACTAATATTCTGGCTGCAACTGGGTGTTGGGCGCCGAAGGTGGCAGGGGGGCTTGCCCCCTAGTTACACTATGAGGTAAATAAAAGATTGTTAAAATAGTTACTTAAACCGCATAAGTACAATGGGAATATTAGCTTGTTATCGGCAGTAAGGCATAAGCGAAATTCTAGGCATTTTAGCTATTTCATTGTCTAATTTGTATGTCCAGCTTTGTGGGCCTACTTGTTTAACCCTGTTTCTACTCAAGTATATTGCACAGAATTTGCTGAACTAAGTCTTTTAGGTCCACAATTTATAATATGGCCTGTTTTCTTGTTTCTCAGATAGCTTTTAATTACGATTTGAGTGGACTGTATTTGAACAGTTTGGACATTATATTTGTATTTGTAATTGGACATTTGAATTGTTGGCACTCCAGTAGGGTTATTTTGAAGACAGCTCCTTTAGATTCAGAGGAGAGTGTGAAAATTGACAGGAGTATTACTTGATCAAAATGGAAATTATTTCCTAAAATACTTAATTTTGGCTACTAACAAAACCATGACTTTATGTCCATTTAGTCAGGATTCCACATTTCATCCTAAACCTATTTGACTTTTTACTCTTCCTTAATCTTTTCATATTAAACTTATGTTTTTTTTTCCTAAAATGTACAGTAATCCCTCCTCGACCGCGGGGGTTGCATTCCAGAACCCCCCACCATAGATGAAAATCCGCGAAGTAGAAACCATATGTTTGTATGATTATTTTTATATATTTTAAGCCCTTATAAACTCTCCCACACTGTTAACATTATTAGAGCCCTCTAGACATGAAATAACACCCTTTAGTCAAAAGTTTCAAAGGAGTCCGTGCGTCAGAAGCAGAGAATTTCCGAGAGAGAGAGAGAGAGAGAGAGAGAGAGAGAGCTAAGAAAAGCAAACAATCAAAAAATCAATACGTGCTTTTGTGCTTTTAAGTATGCCGAAGCACCGCTATAAAGTGGCATTTTTTAGAGGAGCGTCCGTATTCTCTAGGCAAACAGCCTCTCTGCAAACAACCCCTCTGCTCACACCCCCTCCATCAGGCAGAGAGAGTGAGAGAGACATAGAAAAGCTAACAATCAAGCAACGCGCGGGAAGCATATCGTATATCATTGAGGAGTTTTAGTTAATACGTAATGCATGCTCTGATTGGGTAGCTTCTAAGCCATCCGCCAACAGCGTCCCTTGTATGAAATCAACTGGGCAAACAGACTGAGGAAGCATGTACCATAAATTAAAAGACTCATTGTCCGTAGAAATCCGTGAACCAGCGAAAAATCCGGGATATATATTTAGATATGCTTACATTTAAAATCATGGAGTGAAGCTGCGAAAGTCGAAGCGCGATATAGAGAGGGATCACTGTATTTGTCTTGTCTTTCACAAATCATACAGTGTGATCTGGATTGTTACTTTCTTCACTTTATTGCTTCCCATGAAATGCTTTACTTGACTGGCTGTGGGAGTGAGACTTCAATCATCTTCATTTCAGTTTTCTCAGTTAATTCTGTTTCACTTCCGTTCTTCAGATTGTTCAACCCTATTTATGTTATATTCTTGTGCTTTCTTTTGCCATTGGCTATTATTCCCCCAACTCCGCCTACATTTTGGTGTTCACTAAAGTTGCTTTTATACTCTGTACCAACACAAATATTGTTCATATTCTCCATTAATTCAACACCAATACTGATTGGCTTTTACATCTCCATCTCCCTCTCTTAAGATACTGTCATCTCTAACCCACAGAGATCCTCTCTGTTTCATGAATTTTTTTCTTCTTTACTCTTCTTGTAATTATTATCTACTGCAGCAGATGGTTTCCAGATGTATATATCCACTTCTTAGTCAAGATTAGGCACTTCTTAAGATCACTACTGACAACAGGATACAGATGAACCATTCAGTGCAGTTTTATTTTCATATAATTAATTTACTCAATGAACAGCATATATAAACAAGTGCAGTACACTTAAAAATAAAACACATAACCTACAGCAGAATACCAAAAACACAACTCAAAAGCACTATGCAACCATGATAGCCCAAAGGTGTAAGATAAAATGAAATTGGAAGTGTAGTCTTCCATACTCTTACACAAGAAATATTCAGAATGAAATACTTCTCTCAAGTGACTGAAACATCCAACTATTCATTATCCAAACCTCTATATCCTAAATACAAGGTCACGGGGATCTGCTGGAGCCAATCCCAGCCAACACAGGGCGCAAGGCATGAAACAAACTCTGGACAGGGCGCCAGACACACACACACACACACACCAAGAACACACTAGGGACAATTTAGAATCGCCAATGCACCTAACCTGCATGTCTTTGGACTGTGGGAGGAAACCGGAGTACCTGGAGGAAACCCACGCAGATACGAGGAGAACATGCAAACTCCACGCATGGAGGACCCGGGAAATGATTGAAACATAAATAACATAATCCTAGTGTTTTTGTTCTAGACTATGAACACATTCCTCCCCTATGAAAAGAAGATACTCTTGATCCACTTTGACTTGTCTCATTCTAATACTAGTGTTCTCTGCTCTTCTCCACTACCTCACTCCTCTTCTCTCAATGCCAAGTTGACACCTCTTTACATCATTCTACATTCTCGGCTGTTTCATAATGCAATGTTTGTAGCATTTTTTGCTTTTCTAGACCACTTGTTCACTGGACCACACATCTTGGACCATCTAATCTGATTGTGCTGATATTTGTCAATCCTACAATCACAAAATCTTTTATTACTGTTTATAATGACTTCTTAAGCTTGAAAAGGTCCCTTTTTCTCACTTACCCCTTTTCTTTGATGTAATCTTTCATTAATAGTACTTTCTTTGTATAGCATCGGCATAAAACACATGTCGTAATGTTTATTATGTAGTAAACAATTTGAAATAGCAATCTTTATGTATGGTGCAATATGAAATACTAATTGAATTAGTAATTATTATTTAATAAGATGCCATAATCTCTATAAGTTCTTATTTAACCCATCTACTGAGTACATTATTGGTTAAATTTGGGTTCCTATGCATTTGTTTTGCTCTGCTAAATCATATTTTACATTATTGTGCAATGCTGTCTGAAAAAGTTGCTTTGAAAAGCTGCAACTGAAAAGAATCCATACAATGTGTATCTCAGGGTAAGAATCTAACTATGAAGAAGTGTACAGAGCAATACTGTGCAAGATGAAAAAAAGAGAATGGGACAAAGCTGTCAAACTACCTTCACAATTCAAAGAGTAACTTTTAAACATGTCTCTAGAATTGCATTACTTTACTTGGATTTGTATAAAATGTGAGTGTTAACTTTACATTATTGAACTTTATATATGGACCAGAACTACCACAGCACAAACATACATTCTTTTGATTTTCTAGTCCTGCTTGCCCATTTCAGGGTTGTGGGTAGTTGGTGTCTATTCTGTAAGTACTGAGGACAAGAAGGAAGCTAAATTTGAAAGGATATCAAATCATCTCTCAGCTGAGTCGCACATGTAGAAGAAGTAAGAATTTAACTGGGTTAATTAATGATCAGTTTTGCCTTTAGCAATGCCACTAATTACTTAAATAATTTGGCAAGGCCCTACGTTATTTTCCTTCCTTTCATTGTAGGAGGCGGTCAAAAGTCATTACAAAGTAACTGAAGCACATTTGTTTTAAACAACAGAATAAGATTATAGAAATATGATAAATGCATACGGAGTATAACAACATAGAAACCAGGACACAAGGCAGACCAGACAGTCAAACATATGACATAGAAGAGGCAGGCTGTTTATTTCTGTTTTAGAGTTCTGATTTATCTTGGCACAGATGAACAGTTTTATGATGCCAAGTCTTTAAGGATAATGTCTGATATAACTGGGGGTTGTTTCTCCAGGATCAAGTAGAGTATTCTTCTTGCATTGGAGTGCACTTATTCTCGTTGCAGCATGGTCCTTTGCACATGGTATTCTATGCTTTTATCAGGCTCTTTGCTGTGTTGTCTTCAATTTCATAGGGAAAAGCATGACTCTTTCTGGAAAAAGAGGTTAGATGCTGATGTTCATTTTTTGAAGTAACGACTGGTACAGAGCTTGGCATTAGGGAATCCATTCCCGGGAATGAAACTGCTGTAATTCCTGGGAAACTGGGAATGGCCAAGCTTACATATATAGCGTGTAAAAGTGTAAAAATCGATAAAGAAATAACAGATTTATAGTATAGTTGAAAATAATTAAGTGGCACGGTTTTTTGGCCCACGGTGTAGTGAGTTGATTAATTTAGTCAACAACAGACCAGCATCAGTCTTCAGTCTCCCGGCTCCGACTAAGACTGAGCACAGTGGACTGGGAGGAGTCTGCACTCTGCTGGTCATGAATGCCGGGACGGTCTGTCAGACAACAGCTTTGAACAGCAACTTGAAATTGCAATGCGTCAGTTGCATCCACATTATCTGTGCCAAGAAACTTGCCATCACAGAGTGATGACAAGAAACTGGATGTCTCAGTAAAAGCTAAAATGGCGGTGTTTCAGAGCAACTCAAGCGTGGGCATTGTTTAGAACAAGTGTATCAGTATCTGATGACTGTGCTGCCTACTTCAGTGGAGGCAGAGCATACTTTCTCAGCGGCTGGCGTACTCTGCACAAAGTTACACTCTCGCCTGGATGACCGCACGCTGGACACGTTGTGCTTTCTACGCTCTTATTACCGCAACTAACTAGATAAATGTACTTATATGACAGCATGAACTGCTTGTAGAAAAGGTTAGTCTTTTATTGGTGATAACATATTGCAGTAGTTTTATTAAAAATAAGTGTTGGTCGTTCTAAAACCATTTACATGTGAGATGCCTGTGCAATGTGTCATCCCCAAGAACCCAGGATTTCCAGGAATGACATGCAGGATTCCTGAATTCTTGGGAATGCATAAACCAGTCCGGGAATGGATTCCCTACTTGGCATGACAGAGTGGATCTCAGCTTTCACGTCCACAAAGAGAGAGAGTGGCTCATCAACTTTTAGATTTCAGAGAAGAGTGAGTTTCAGAGAGTTAGGTCATTTCAAAGACTTCCCGCAGCTTTTCCCCCCAAATAGATATGAGTGCAGATAGTTTTTGAGGGACGTTGTATCCTCTGGTGATTGGAGCTATAGAATTAGTGTCTTCTCATAGGTATGTTATTTTGTCCATCAATCAATAGATATAGTCAATAGTTAAATTACAGCTCTTTGTTTGGACACTGATGTCCATTTGACACCTTCTGATCTGAAAGTGGCCTGTGAAAACATCTCAGTTCAACTCTGATTTACTCCTTTGTTATTAGATGAAGCACATGCTGATCCTGGTTTGGACTGCAGTTCAGCCACTTACTTTGGAATGTATGTAAGGGTTTGGTGAAGCTGGACTTCTGCATCTTTGTTAAATCTGCTGACCATAACCGGCCTTGTGTGTCACAAAAAATGCCTAGCAGAATAGGCAATGCCCACTTAATTCTACATTCATATGGGAATATTGTGTGGACACACAACTCAACTTCCATATCTTGAGAAGATGGAATGTGATAGTAAAACAAAGGTACCAGGAGGAAAATGTTCATAAACAGATTGCACCTGACCTGGGAATCAAACTAGAACTCTAGAGCATGTATTCCATGTCTGTGTTTACAAATATTTCATAGAAGAAGAAAAATAATAAATTAAAATATAGTATAATTACAATTCTAAATATTTTTTTATTTTAAAAATAATTCACAAACAGTATTATATCATCTTTTCATCTTAATTCACAATAAATTTAGTATTCAACAATCATATTTAAAAAATGAATTTTTAATTTTTGCTTAGCATGTAAAATGTGCATATTTTTCCACAGTAATTTTAAAAGTAAGAGTTGCAGTTTGACTTTTTGTTTGGACATTGCCATGACTGGTTACAGCATTTTAGAAAGCTTTCTAGTGATACACAAATGTCTAGCATATGCCTGCTGTAATCTTTAAGAGCCGCAAGTGGTATCTGAAAAATATAAGGCTGTTTTGATAATTAATGGCCCAACTGTGGTAAAAAAAAGAAAATCTTGACCTATATTATATAATGTGTCTTACAATCAAATAGGCTTCAATAACAAAATATCACATAAACAACCAAGAAAATATACACAATATTTAGCCAGAAAGACAATTAATGTCATTCAAAAAATACAACTGCTGAATAGAAAGGGAATTAGAAAACTTTACTGAATAAGAGTTACCCATTTCTATTTATTTATTGAAGATACAGTGTCACTTATGGAATGAAAATTATGGTGGGGCATTTGGTGATGCAGTCTGAAGTAGCGCCATCATGCAAAGCCATGCAGGGGATGCGGAACTGTGAGTGAGAGAAAGAGGTGATCAAGCACTTACACAGCAACACTTACGAGAACAAGAACTATTTTACTACTGAAATTCTTCAACCTGGGAACATGGCTGCCGGCAGTTGAGAAAGGAACTTAACTTGGATCCACTGCCAGAGGTTGGAGAAAGTGAGTCAAAATCATGTTAATTCTGACCTTGAGCAAGTGGCTTAAAGCAAAATTTATGTTGTGAATGTGCAGACCATATATGCAGTGAGGAAAGATTATCATTTGTGTCACATCGAAGGAGTTGTGGAAGACTGGAGCAGTGATGTTGGAAACCAATGAATGAAGTAGATAGCCTCCAGGAAACCATGTGTGAGGGAGCAAGGGACAGACATAGCACTTCACACTACTTCACACTAAGTTAGTAGAACCAACAATGATAATGTATTATATTAATAATATCATACAGAAATATGATAAATTATATATATATATATATTGCAATCCTTTAAATTGCTTTACAAAATAATCAGCCAAAGGAATGCTTGCAAAGGTTCAAGCATTCAAGCCCCAATTTACTAATACTGCTTATTTAATTTTTATGTAACAGCACCGTCTGCTGTGAGATGAGAAACAGTGCTTCACTGTTCACTACTTGCAAGTAGTGTTGTTTGATTTTACATGGCAAAAAAAATATCTTATGGAACCTGGTAAATTACAATTTAATAATTTAAAACAAAATCAGAAAATATGGCGAGTATAATTTCAGGAATTTGTAACCTTGTTAAAATGTTTAAATCCATTACCTTTTTTTTTACCTTATAAGGATTACTTTCATAGGCAGTCAAATATTGTCACATTTCTTGACCAAAGTCAAAATACGTATCTGATTCTGGGTGTTTTTTGTCTTTCTATTTTTCTTCTATCTTTGAGTTTCTTTAATACCGGAACATATAACTCTACCAAGGAAATCACTAATGATGTTATGCTCAGTGTGCCTACAGTAAAATGTACCACCTTAGAATTTGCATGCCACGACTGTGTAAATACACTTCATGATGTCAAAGAGGTTATTTTCAAAATTTATAACACACTGGTTAGTCCTCATCTGGAGTACTGTGTGTGGTTTTGGTCTGTAGGCTATAAAAAAGATAAAGAATTGCTAGAAGAAGTCCACAGAAGAGCAACTAGGCTGATACCATGTGTGCAGGGCATGAGTTAGGAGGAAAGATTAAAACAGCTGAGCCTTTTCAGTTTAAGCAAAAGAAGACATGACATGATTGAAGTGTTATTATTATTATTATTGAAATGTTATTAAATTATGAAAGGAACTGGTACAGTGAATCAAGACTGTTACTTTAAAATTAGCTCACCAAGAACACAGGGACACAGTTGGAAATTTGTTAAGTGTAAATTTCACATCAACATTATGAGGTTTTTCTTCACACTGAAAACCCTAGACACATGAAATAATGTACCAAGTAGTGGAGTAGACAGTAGTATTTTAGGGACCTGACCAAGACAAGACTTGATGTTATTTTGGAAGAATTAAGTGGGGCTGAATGATCTGTTCTCGTGTATGTTGTTATAATGCTTTAATGTGCATGCTTGTTTGTCTCTTCCATAAATCTGTAATTTTGTTTATTTAGGGCAATGATTCTCAAACTGTGGGGCGCGAAGATGTGAAAAAAGAAAACAAGAATCGAAAATATGAAAAATACATCTATTGAAACCAAAACAAATTAATTTAAACTACATTCTTATACTAGAAAAATAAATAAGAGTTAGATAAATGTCGATAAAAGTTAAGTAGGTATAATAAAATATGCATCTATGATATATCCTTAATCAAAAAAGAACTAATTGGTATTAGTGGGCTCCTTTCAAAAAAACGTTAGGGAGGTGCGATTAAAACTGTTATGAAAACTCAGTTAAAGGTTGAGAAACACTGATTTAGGGAGACCAAAGTTTGTCTCTGAAAGAAGTGTAACTAGACCTTGAGAAAAATAAAAGTAGGTTGACTCCAAAATTTTGTGTTTTCAATAGCCTTCTATGACAAACTTGAACCCCAGTCAGAACAGAATGTTGTACAGTATAGTCTGTTATATTCATAATTCACAATTTTAGTCCAGATGGCAGTAGGAGGTATCAGCTAGAGAGAAGCTTACATGAAAACATAACCCATTTTGTAAGTTACGAAACATATTTTTGATAAAGCAATGCCCCAATCATACTGAAAGTTCAAAAATAGCACCAGTATGCAGTAAGTACATGGCACACTAAACTCAAACTCAGTGTATCCTCTACCTGATTCCTGAGAATTCACATATAAGTGATGCATTGCTGCTGGGGTGTTTTTCTGTATGCATGCCTTATTTACTGCTTCCTTCGAACATTTTTTCTGAGTATAGTTCTTGATCTTTTCAAAAACAACAATTTATTTCTTGTATAGCCGAAACATCACACAAGGAATACCTCAATGGTCTTCAACTGGCCCAGCTTTTTTCACAACACCTCAGTCTTGACTCCCAAAGAACACAAGAAAAAACAACCAAAAACAAACTCTTAGGGGAAAAAAGTGGAGTAAATCTTGGGAAAAGCAATTTTGAGACAGACTCCCTTCAAGGTAGGTTGACTGTGCAGTAGGGGCTCAAAAATGGGATAAATACAACACACAAAACAAAACACAATTCACCCTTTTCACAGAGCTAGTTGGCCAATCTGTCATTGCCTCGTCAGAAATACATTACAACAGTACAAACTACGTTGTTCTTGCACAGTGCTCCTCACCAAGTGTAGGTGCAGACTAACCACACTAACCCAGTTTCTAAGTTTCTTTGTAACTTGTTTTTTTAGACCAAAGAGTGAGGTGGACTCAGTTCATTTGAAAGCCATCTGATGGTGTACACTGCATCTTATGCTGTAGCATTAAAACTTTGTTATGTCAATAATGAGGGAACTGAGTTTAAAAAATATAAAGCAAATAAACAAAATTAAACCTCTCCTTCTTAAAGTTGACACAATTCTTTTCCAGTGCCTATGCAATGTGAATTTTACATTATTTTTATGCAAGCACAGTCCAGTTCTCATAAAGCAAACAACGTTTGTATTGACTGATTTTGAACATCACTTTAAAAAAGTCCAGGTATTTTGAGCTATGGATTTCAACCTTTCGTAGTAGTTGTGCCAGATGTAGTCTGCTGAAAAGAACCTTGGTCAATTGAACACTGCAATAATTACTGTTTGCACTTCCTTCTAGAATTACATCTTAAGTATGTTATAATGTGTAATTCATAGAGTACAGTGAGATTCTTCCCTACTTGTCTGATGTCTCAAGCACTCCAATGTACTGTATCTATAAAAATTTACTCAATATTGAGGTATTCTGTACGTTGCATTCTTTGGCATTACATAAACTAAAAAGACTTGAGTTCTCCTTTAGTAGCGCTTGTCTAATAAGTGCACAAACATATCTTAGTACAGCAGCCTTTACAGGAAAGAATGATAACAACAGACCTTAAGAAAAGAATTTAATATAATAGGCTGTTTAATTAAGATTGGATTCAAATTACTATAGAAGTAAAAAATGTTTGAAAAAAAAACTAAATAGAGATGTTAAGCCAGGTCTGGTTACTTGGTGACAGTTCATGCCTAGTTGACAATGCTGGCTTTGAATCAAAGTAACAGAGTGTTAATTGCTTTATTAAAGCACCAGAATTTTTTATTTGTGCAAACAAGGTATGGAAATGTAAGAAGCATTTTTACGTGGTTTACTAATGCTTTCAGAAATAAGTATTTTTTATTTTGTTCAAGTCAAGTCATGAGTATATGTTTTTGATGTGGCAATTTAAATTTTAAATCACATATTAATCAGATTAATATCATCATTATCATTTTCCACTTAAGAAATATAGCAAAAGTTAGACCTCTTATAACATTGCAAGATGCTGAGAAATTAATCCACGCTTTTGTTTTCAGTTGACTAGATTACTGTAACTCTAGGACTCCCCAAAATAGACATAAATCGATTGCAACTAGTGCAGAATGCAACTGCTAGAATCTTAACTAAGAAAAGAAAATCTGAGCACATTTCTCCAGTTTTGATGTCACTACATTGGTTACCTGTGTCATTTAGAATTGACTTTAAAATCCTGCTTACAGTTTACAAAGCCTTAAATAATCTCGCTCCATCTTATATTTTGGAATTTCATACACCTTACATTCCAAATCTTAACCTTAGATCTTCAAATGAGTATCTACTTAGAATTCCAAGAGCTAAACTTAAAAGAAGTGGTGAGGCGGCCTTCTGCTGTTATGCACCTAAAATTTGGAATAGCTTGCCAATAGGAATTCGCCAGGCTAATACAATGGAGCACTTTAAAACACTGCTGAAAACACATTACTTTACCATGGCTTTCTCATAGCTTCTTAGTTTAATCTTGATGCTCTATATATTCAATTAATTATCATGATTATTCATGGTGGCTCCAAAATCCGAACTAACCCCTACTTTCTCTTCTGTTCTTTTTCCGGTTTTCTGTGGTGGCGATCTGTGCCACCACCACCTAATCAAAGCACTGTGATGTCCTTACAGTGATGGATTAAATACAAGAAGTCCACATGACCATCATCATCAAGTTCTTCCATGAGAACCCTGAATACCATGAGGACTGATTGATGTTTTTTATGTTAGGTAGAATGCCTAGAGGGGGCTGGGTGGTCTTGTGGCCTGGAACCCCAGCAGATTTTATTTTTTTCTCCAGCTGTCTGGAGTTTTTTTTTTTTCTTTTCTCCTCCCTGGCTATTGGACCTTACTTTTTGTATATGTTAATTAGTGTTCCCTTATTCTAATTTTTATTTGTCTTTTTTCTCTTTCTTCATCATGCAAAGCACTTTGAGCTGCATAATTTGTATGAAAATGTGCTATATAAATAAATTTTGTTGTTGTTGTTGTTGTAAATTTAGGTTACTCACAACTCTTTCTGTGAATCATATAGCACTGTGAATGATTTGGGACATCATGTTAATTTTTTTCCTTACAATACAATACTTTGCCTGCTCTGTTGTGGTTTCATAAACTGGGGAATATTAATGCAAGGGTGTTTTGTATTCATAACAAAGTCGATATAATTTTATTGTTTTTTTGAGTTTGCCACATCACCAATCTGTGCCTGTTTTGTTAAGACATGCTGCACTGCTGCAAGGAATTTTACAACACCAGAAGGCACAACTTGCCATGTGAAATTACAGCTCCAAAAACTAGACAACTTCATTGTGTTCTCTTGGTTGTGAATGTCTTTTGATTATCATCTCAAAGCAAGTCACCTTTTGATGAAATTAACAGCTGTGCATCTTTTTTGGTAGAAGTAAGTCTTTCACTCATGGACTTCTAACTATTCTTTCTTTTTTGCATCCTTTATAGTTTAGTAGTTCGGTTTTTGCAACAGTTTCTGTGATTTCTGGAATCAACCCGTACAGATCATTTCTGGATAAAATGACTGGCATCATACATTGTATTTGCCCCTGCAAAATGTGTAGGGTGGACCTCTGGAACTCTGACAGTGACCATCGGGTTCTTGGTCACCTCCCTGACTTAGGCCCTTTTCCCCTGATCGCTCAGTTTAGATGGCCTGCCAGCTCTAGGAAGAGTCCTGGTGGTTTCGAACTTCTTCCACTTATGGATGATGGAGGCCACTGTGCAGAATTTCATGAAGCACAGAGAATTTATTAATTTAGGTATGTTTACAAGCCTTAAATTTTACGCCGTTTGGCTTGCTCTCTCTCTCAGGGGTGGGGATCGATCTGTTCTTAACTCAATTTTTCTTTTTGTAAAAATTTGATTGCTTTGTATGGAATGCAATAAAATTAATAATAAAAAAAATAAAAATATATAGACAGGTGTGTGTCTTTCCAAATCATGTCCAATCAACTGAATTTACCACAGTTGGACTACAATTAAGCTGCAGAAACAACCCAAGTATGATCAGGGGAAACAAGATGCACCTGAGCTCAATTTTGAGCTTCATGGCAAAGACTGTGAATACTTATGCACATGTGCTTTCTCAATTTTTTTATTTTTAACAAATTTGCAAAAACCTCAAGTAAACTTTTTTCACGTTGTCATTATGGGGTGTCGTGTGTAGAATTCTGAGAAAAAAAATGAATTTAATCCATTTTGGAATAAGACTGTAACATAACAAAATATGGAAAAAGTGATGCGCTGTGAATACTTTCCAGATGCACAGTATATATATATATATATATACGTATATATATATATATATATATATATATATATATATATATATATATACTGAGTATCAGAGGTGGGTAGTAACGAGTTACATTTACTCTGTTACATTTACTTGAGTAACTTTTTAAAAAAAAATTATACTTCTAAGAGCAGTTTTAATGCACCATGCTTTTTACTTTTACTTGAGTACATTTGTGAAGAGAAACGCTACTCTTACTCCGCTACATTGGGCAACAATCGAATTGTTACTTTTTTTCCATTTGATAAAGTCTGACCGACAATTGTCAATCTGCTCTGTGTAGCGTATGCTGTCAGGTTGCACACACGTACCTTCCATTGCATCTCCAGCTCTGACGAGAGGTTTTGGATGTTCCCCAAATCAAGGTGCTGGAGCTTTGAGGACAGGTGTTGCATTTTTCATTTAAAAGCATTAACTGAGCTAATCATATTGATCATGGTTTTCTCTTTTCCTTGCAGCTGTAAATTAAGCTCATTCAACATGTTGGTCAGATCGGAAAAAAAAATAGCAAGTTTAGCAGCCATTGATCGTTATTAAGTTGCTTGTATTCTGCTTGTATTCTGCATGTTTAATGACAAGGAGAAACTCCTTTTTCTCCAGCCAGGGGTCTTGAAATCTCAGCAGGAATTTCTCCCTAGGCATCTTTTATCATCTCTCCATCTTGGAAGGACTTCTTATGCTTAATGATCGAGTGACTCACCCGGAACGATGCTTCGGTGTGTATTCCTTTGCTTTTGAATTCAGCCGACTGAAAAATGACGGCTGTCCGATTAACTGCGATTTTAGTTCCTTCTCCTTTCTCTTTCTCAGATTGCTTTTCGGAAGGAAGTCAGTTTCGTAATTTTTATGAACAGTTCGAAAGTGCACATTTTTCTTCTTTGGAATAGCAATGATAGATTGACAGATCAGACAAATGCAGTTTGATTGTGACATTGTGAGAGAAAAAAATTCTCTTCCAATTCCACATCCAGCCCATAACCAACAATTTTTTTTTTAAATCCCTTCTTTAGTCGATATAAATTGGAAGACTAACTAGATCACTTAGATAGCCGGAGTTTTGCAGTAGCTCACGCTTTTGATCGTGCATGCGGGATGACCAGTGTGTCAGAAGACAAGAGATCTCAGACTGGCCGCTCTGTATGTCAATCAAGTGGCAAATGCCATAGGGAGGATATACAATACAGTATGATAGACTAACATTTAAAAAAAAAATTTTTTTTGAATGCAATGCGATCTACCTGCACTACCTTTCTGATCTACCGGTCGATTGTGATCAACGTATTGGGCACCCCTGCCATAGGGTATTTGAGCCTAAGACGTCAGTCGCAAATGCTATATCAACATTACAGGAATATTACAGCTACACTTTTCTCCAAAATTTGTTTGGCATTGCAGATCAATTTCACATTAATAGAAGGAACCACAAAAAAGATGGAGATAATGGCTCTGTCACAGGCTGTGGCTGGAAGATATCTGGGGATGCACTACAGTATACATTTGTGTGTTGATACAGAAATTAAACAATAGAAAAGTACATGTTAATGCCCTATTTTTTAAGTATTATTTTGAAAATATCTGTGTGTGACAAAATGTTTACAGTTAGGATCCTGTACCAGGATATATGTGCTGAATAAACTAGTGGTCTGTACTGCGAATAAAGAAAAAGAACCACCTATGCATTTTTTGTCATTGGCTACATTATAAAGTATGCATACTGCAACAGAGATATGAATAACTGTAACCATCTTTTTAACAGGAATCATTGGGAAGGTGATGTACTTTTTAGTTAAAATTTCACATATCATTAACTATAGATAAATAGCCATCAGTAGTAAACAAACATCAGAGCACAAAATGCAACACCCAGCATTCTCTGTTAAATATGTACTGTATATATTCATATTTACACACATATATACTAGCTATGTTAACCGGTTATAGTGCTGTCAGTTAATCAGTTGTATCAGAAGTACTATTTGTAGGTTTATTTTATTAATTTATTCTTTAACCAGGGGCTAATATTATCTTTTCACTCGATCACATCATTCTTGAACATGTTATATACAATTGCCAATGAGTGAAACATTCTTGCCGTTATTACCAACAACAACAACATTTGTTTCCCTGGACAGGGCACCAGTCTAATGCAGGGTAGCACACTCACACACATGCCCACACTCAATTGGGCCAAATTAGCATCATCAATCCACCTAACTTCAAAGTGCTTTACAAAATGTCAAGGAAATAGTCACAAAAAAGAAAAACAAATTAAATTAAGTAAGAAAAAAACAATAAATAACACAAATAAATTAATATGGGCTTAGTAACATAGATATACAGTATAAATAGTAGAAAAGGAGAGTCCATTTACAAAATATTCTATTGCAAATCATTAAAGGTAAATACGATGATAAGGTTAGGCCAGGAGGACGGAGAAAACAAGAAAAAGTCCAGATAAGCAGATAAGATGGAAGGAAAAAAAACACTAAATCTGTAGAGATTCCAAGGCCAAAAAAACTATAAATATTTTTCCTCCTATAGGGCATTCTATAAAATGGTAGCTTAATTTACAATTTAATGTAAAACTTGAACCATTACAAAGGTTTGTAGGATTTAAATTAAAAGCAATTTACAATTTGAAAAGGTGCTAGCATATGGAAAAACAGTTTATTTATTGGGTAAATACCCATTGCAACCAATAAGAACTGAAATAAATCAATTAAAAAAATGAAAATGATAGAAAGCCAATTAAAATTATAGCAAATGATAAATATAAGCTTGCAATGTTCACTGTCTATGAAACCTGTAAATTTAGCAAGCCAACTAGATTCCACTTCAGATGTGATTTTTTACTCTGTTAACTGCTGAACTTCTTTTCAGGTTTATAAGTAGTCACATGTTCACTTTTGGTGTGTGGGAATCCAGTACTATAGTATTATTATTATTAGATTTCATTTGTTTATATTATTCACTGAATCATTTGTTGTCTTGTTTTTCATCAGTTGTATGTTTCAGTTTCTTTGCTTCTGTATTTTTCTGTATTTTGAAAATATGATTTTTTGATGAAATCCACAGGCAAATAATAATGTTTTAACCCTGAATTGTAGTTACTTTAACTTATTACAAATAGGAATGATGTTTAGAGGCTGCAGATTTACGTGGCTTGTGCAATGAATTGAACATTTTTAATTCTAGGGTTGTTTTGTCCTTAAAAATGTATTGTAGTGACCTTTGCACAGAGCCACAGTGGCTGGCACCTGGACTCAACCATTACAATGCATTTGCTAACCACGCCTTACATTAGTTTCGTATGATCACACTCCATGCCAAATATCTTGTGTCATTTTCTTGTTCACTCATCTGTCCACTCAATTGGCCAGAGGCACTCTTCATGTGCCCCTACAATTCCTTGTGCTAGTGGCCTTCATTTATATAAACTGAAAGGCTACAAACAGCCATCTTGCACTGTGTCTGTCCAGGCTTCATCTCATCAAAGGATTAGTATAGTTAACTAGAAACAGCCAATAACCACCAAATTTCAGTCAATCAAAGTGCTTTTTTAGCTTTTAGGGTATTTAGTTTTTCTGTTGTAGATTTTGTTTTTATCCTTAACAATTAATATAACAAAATCTTTTTAATGGATACCTACTCTACTATATGTACAATCTTGCCAAATTAAGCTTTTTAATTAAACAGGAAATAGTGTTTTTCGTGATAAGCCAGTGAGCAAGCTTTGCCATTTATATATACTGTACAGTCATGCATGTGTGCATAAGAGACAGTTGATGGACTCTAGTGCCTGTAATTATACCACCACATCAGGAGTTGGTGTTGAGTTTTAATGCCTTTCTCTTTTCCTCCCCCTGCAGACTGGATAATTGACAGCTAGGATATTGCTTATATCACTTCCAATGTCAATTCACTTCGACCCACCTTTTCCTGCTGGGAGGACTGAAAACCAGAAGTTCTGCCATCTTTACTGTTCCAAACTTTTTATTGTTTTTTTTTTTTTTTGTGTTGCAATTCAAGTATACAGGATACCGGGTTGGACCCCAAATTTTTTTAATTGTCTTGTCATTCTCTTAATATACATATACATATATACATGCACACATACAGGCAGGTCAAATCCCTTTATAGCAAATACCGCAGTAATGAAATTTTCAGAAAATTAATGCTTTTTTTGGGCCTGGACAAACGTTCATACATCATGTTTAATGGATTTTGTTTAAACAAAATGTACATTTCAGTAAATTGATGCAAAAAATACTTAATGCTGTGTTTATGTGTTTCATTGAGTCTCGAGGACTCTGCAGCATGCTGTCTCTTTTTAGTTAGACCAAAAGAAAGTGACAGTCTGTTGCAAAATTTTGTGGTCTTGGGCAGTCTCAGCGAGGCTTTTCGAGAGTGTAGGTGCGACATCATACAGATACAGCCGAATTCTGAGTGAAAGTTACATGTAACATCTCATTTTCAAATGAAATTTTTTTTGCCGTTTAAAAAGTGCTGTTTTTTTTATACATACAGTCGACCCTTGACATACGACCGGCCTGACATGCGAACAAGTTGATTTCCGAACAAAATTTTTGTTTTGATTTACGACCAACATCTTGCGTTACGACCCGAATGCAGTCACGTGTATCCCCTTGTGCGATTGTAAACAAACAGCTGAGAGCGTTAGTAGGCGTCAGTCGGAGCCCAGATACATGTGTTTGTGGACATAATTTCGGTCAGTGCAGTGATTTATCTAAATATATAATTCACTAAGACCATGGCAAGCAAGACGCATAATTGCTAAGGAAGGAAGAGAAGGTAACAAAGGTAAAGAAAGCGATTGTTAAGGGATGTTAGCTAACGGGCTGGTGTGGCACATGATGATGTCATCAGGCTGAGTCAGCACCGGCTTGCTTTAGAGTGTATTATTACAGCAGTTCCCAACACGGCCAGCTTTGAACTGAGTGCTCGACTACTGTCATTATTAACTTGAGAAACAGCGATCACAATCGAAACGAAGAAGGAAATTGTGCAGAAATATGAGTGGTGTTCGTGACCAATCTCGCTAATATGTACAGCATGTCGAAATCCACCATCTCGACAATTTTACAAAGAAAATAAAAGAGGCTCCTTCTAAACAATAACCACCTTCCGTTTCATTCTCCTCCTCCTCCCTTCCTGCAGCCCAAAGATGTCAAATTAAATGGTGAGTACAGTATGAAATTGTTGTTTCTGGTAGGCTAGGCACTTTTTATAACTTTTTGGTTAGTACATTAGAAAAATTATTGGTGTTTTGGTAAATTATGTGCATTGTACAACTCTTTTTTATTATGAAAAGTGTTGCTGTGGGAGGTTTGGAGTGCATTATAGGTATTTCCATTATTTCTTATGGGAAAAATAGTCTTGACTTACAACCAACTTGAGTTACAACCAGCCCTTGCGAACGAATTGAGTTCGTAAGTCAAGGGTCCACTGTATATTGTGAAGCTTGGGTCACTGAGTTGCACAAAAGATAGGAAAGTAAGTCCAGGTTTCCAAGGAAAATACTTTACTGTATAGAGAAGGCAGGTACAGTCTCAAGACTTCATTCTAATTAGGAGCTGTTAAGCCAATTGTCCTGTTTTAGCTCCCATCTTCAGAATAGAAAAACAGTGGCTTGGGAACACCGCTGAGGCAGACCAGGAGGTTGCAAGGAAGAAAAGGTCAAAGCCTGGTGTTAAATGTTGTGAGCACTGTTCAAAAAGCACGTTATGCAGTAAGCCTTATCCTGCAGAGGACAACCAATTACTTTGCCCTTGGTTTACTGTTTACCAGATGCAGTAGAAGAGCTACGGAGCTGTCCTTGTGCCGCTGCCGTTAGACATGGTGAATCACTGGCGACTCCAGTAACAATAATATACATATTTTTAACAAATTATAACAAAATTTCCATTATTACAAAATATTTTTATGGTCCCATGAATTTCGTTACAATGGGATTCCCCCTATATACTGTATATATATTTCAAATGTTATGCAAAAATGGGATCACAGAAATGTTGTATATATAGTTTTCACACAGCTAAAACATCTTTGATGGCATCAAAGATAAAAGATCAATTTATTTGTATTGTATAGCTGTTGTGTTCACTTAATAAATAGATTGCAGTTAGGGTTACATTTTTTTGTTTTAAATATTATCAGACTACTACCAAAGTCTATCATGAGCAGAATATTTAATTCATATTAATTCATTTTAAATTGTAATGTTAAATTAACCATGAGGCGTACTAGAAGAGGAGCTGTATGTGCTGTGGGTAATCCATACTTAGTCAGGTTGTGAGCTACAACAGTAATGTGACTTGAACTGCTTTTAAATCAGAGTGCTTTACAATACGTTTAATTGCGTAGTGATTTCTGTTATTTAGACTGGAACTGTAGAACATTCTGTGATTTCCATTGGGAATGGCTAGTTTGCTTTATGATGATTCAAATCATAGTAACAATTTTAAAGTAATGCTCAACACTTAAAAATATTTTTGTTCTACTAATTCATTAAAATTATTGACTCTAGCTGCAGATAATTTATTTTCAGGAGATTCGAAGTGTAATTCTTGCAAGAAAACAAGAAGACTACATTTTGGAAAGGTTACACCACACCTTCAATATGTTCCACTCCAATATCCAAGACCATCACACCCTTGTTGTTATTCATACTGTTCATGTCATGCTCTTGCTTTAAGAAAGGAAAATTTGTAACCTTCTTTAAATGATCATCAAACAGCAAAATACAATGCAAAGCATATCATTTGGAATATCAATTAATTAAATGAGGACAGAAGAAGAAAACTATTTGCTCCCCCTGCTGGTTTACAACAATATATCAGGTAATGTACAGCTCTGTGCACATGTATGTGGATGAGATGAATTTTTTGTAACAATTACACAGTGTAGGAGACAAGCTCAAGACCAAATTGCCATGGTAACCAAGCTGTCAGCAGCAAACACTTGGGCTTGTTAATTAATCATGTGTACTGGAGTAAAGCAATAAGCCATTGGTGTTTCTGGAAAATCACTGCCAGGGATTACAAATGCTTTAAGCAGAAGGCAATGTGAAGTATAATAAATCATACATCCCAATCAATTAAACTTTTTTGTATACACTTTTTTGAGTACCATATTTAAAAAGTCTTTGTTGCAATGAAGAAATAATCAAAATACTAAAATTTGAAAGATGGTTAAGCATTTTTAAATCTGAACAAAGCAGAGAGCAAAGCTATTAGACATTTTAAGTGAAGTATGCATTAATGGGAGTATTAATGAGTAAAGAGTGATGTGTAATAAAACAGACAGTACCACAAATGCAAAGAAATGTGCCAAGAATTAAATGGCCTTATGGCAAGCTGCAAACTACAGCATCTAACTGCTGTTTGCTTTTTAATCCACCCTGATCTGACCATGCAAAAAAAAAAAAAATCTCCAAGGATTCTTGACACCTATTAACTTAATGTGCTAAAAGTTAAGAAAAGTATGACTAAGCATGTTATCACTTAATTTATTAAGTGTCTGAATTAATTTGATTAAGCCAATGCAAGTCATTAAATGTCCTATATTATAATTCCTCATTAAAACCTCTACTTACACTGCTAATAAAAATGACAGAATTTTAACTTATGCTTAGATAGAAAGGTGAGTTTTGGTCCAATGAACTGACATACTGCATATTTCTCTGTGAACTTCTGCTGCTTGTATGGTCTCATTAAAGATGAGAATGCAAAAAAAAAAACACACACACACAGTAAGTGAGAGGTAAAGACAGCTGCCCAAAAACATATATTACTTTTAGCTAGCAAGACCATTATCGAGAGCTAGTAGGGAAAAAGTGATATATCTGATGGGCTTTTATTCAAAAAATCTTACAGCATTCTGCATGTAATTCAAAACAGTATTTAACAAGATCATTAAAATAAACTATAATACTTACAGCTTGATTCAAAAGATATAACAGCTATATAACCACACTCTGTACAAGTTATGTGTAAATATCAAGTTCTTTCTTTCTAACTCAGCTACAATCTCTATTGTATATGAAATAAAAAAGTAATTTATAAAAATGAAATGAGCAGAAACTGCAAGAATGAGCACTTCTAATCTTAACAGTTTAAAGCACATCGCAAAATACTAATCACAAGATCAGTCATCTAAAAACACTTGTGCAGGTAATCAAAGTGTTCAGACTAAAAATACTGTATTTCATCCAGTTTCCCAGAGATTTGTTAATGCTGCTTTGCAAAAAATGTAACATAAGCAAAATAATGTTTTTGAGTATGCTCTACTGGTTAAATGTTGTTACCAGTATGTTGACTTTTGTCAGAACTGCTGAGATGCCCAGGTTGCAAAATAAGCAGAAATAAAAACTGCATTATGCCATTGTTTTACTACACCACAGGAAAAAGATTTAAGATGAATTATTCATATTATAATGCCTCTCTCGTAGTAAGTAAAGAAGGAAAAAAACCCACAGAAAAACACAGAAATATTTAGACTTCACAATATATTATTATATTATATATAAGGCACAGAAATGTTAAAGGACCCATAGTGTAATGTATTATTATTATTACTGTACATAATGGCTCACATTCTTCTGAAATACAAATCACAAATACAAAAGTGACCAGAAAGGCTACAGACAGTATTAATCACAGAAAATATAAAAGGAGGCTACTGAATGAAGAATTTGGTCTCACACCTTGTGGACGTAGGCAAACAAAATGCAAGTAAAATTAAGAGAAAAAACAATGAAAAGGGAACAGGAAAATCAAGATTAAAAAGAATATTCTGTAGCAAACGGGAAAGTAAAAGCTTAAAGGGCAAACATATAAGTGCTACACTTTTAATATGGATAAGGAATGCATAAAGATACATAATAAAGAAAAAATGTGCAATATACATGTGTAATACACAAAATATGCCTTCTTTTATAATGAATGTAATGCTTGTTTTATGACACATTCTGAACAGTGCCTGGGAAATCACCAATCAGTTATAACAAAACAGTTAAAAATGAAAGGCTTTAATAGCATGCTGTTTTTCTCTTTAATAAGTTAGCATTGAAGTGGACAGATTTATAGACTTATTACCAGTTGGCATGATGGTGTGGTGCTTACTGCTGTGCATTTTGGATCAAGCATTTTGGGATCAAATCCCATATTTTGTTGTTGTCTTTCTGGGGTCTGCATGATCTGTGTGGACTTTTGCTCTGGGTACTCTGGATTTTGTTTGTTATCCTTGGTATGCACACATTAGACTAAGTGGCAATTACAAACTGACCATGTGTGGATATGTGCAGGACAGGACACCAGCACATTAGAGGGTCCACTCTCTCACACACACAAACACGCACGCATATACACAGGGCCGGGCTCTAGCCTTCTTGCTGCTGTAAGCAAAACTGTAAAAGGCACCCCCAAACCCTCCCCACCAACACATAAGATTGCTGAGAAATATATGAATTATAAGCATATAAATATACCTATTGTTATGTACAGTATGTAATTTATATATAGTATATTATAAAAACCACACAATTGACTGCTAAATTTTTTTCTGTAATTTGACTAATTTGAGAAATTATTCACATTAATACTAAAACAGAATAACAACAATAATCATAGTAATATAAAACTGTCTTAATATGCATAGGTATTAAACATGCAATTCAAGAAATGCCAAAGCTGTAATGTGTATGCTGCAAAAAAAGAACTTTGGCCTTGGTGTAACGTTGTTCCTTATGGGGTGCAGTTAAACACTGTGAGGATTCATACCAGGCACATAAATGGCCCTTTAAAGCTGCTTATAATGTCAATACATTGTGCTTGCAAAATAAAAAAGTAAAGAAAAATACATGTATCTAAAATCTGCCAACCCAACGTTAAGATGTGGATGGAAAATAAGATATAGAACAAACTTGCTGCATGTCAAACAGTATTAACACAAAAGAAAATGTTTGAACTTGCACCTGAAGAAAATAAAGAAGCAAGGACATTCAGCATAAAGGGCATAGATTGTACCCTGGGATTTGGAAGACCACCTGTAAAAGCGCTCGTGTAAGGTGACTTGGTCAACACATAAAGTTGAGTCAGAGCAAGGCATCTGAGAATTTGTAGCTTAAAAAATGTATATTCATTTATGCCTACATTAACATGTGTGATGATCAGATGGTTCCACATTAAAAAAAACAGGTGTGAATGCGCTGGTGGTGGATCACAAAGACCTCATTCAGAGTAAGAAATGAAAAGCGACCAAGTTTAACATGAGACTAAAGAAAGAAGAACATTTTCAATAAAAAGAAGCTCTATATAACGGGGTGGGATTTGGAAGACCACATGCAAAGGGCTTGTGTATAGATCATAGACATTAGGATCAAAGATTGGTAGTATGCAAAAATATAATAAAATGATATAACAGGGTTAATGTGAGTCCGCCAGGTGTACAAATTTAGAGTGTACATAAGTCAGGATCTGTATTATTTAAAAAATGATACCCTCTAAATTTTGGCAGCCTAGATGACCACCTACTTTGCTTAAATGGTAAAGCTGGCTCTGCACACACATACAGTACACACACACACACACACACGCTCACACTGGGATAAATTTAGAGTTGCCAATTAACCTAACATGGACAATTTGAGGATATTGGGAAGAAACGCATGCGGTCATGGAGAGATGTGCACACTTTTGACATTCACACAGACATCACTGGACAAGATTCAAACCCAAGTGATTGGATGCATTATGTTTTGGTTTATGTTGCACTTGTAATTATTGTACAGTTTGCTTAGCTCATAATTGAAAGTGTACTAAATAAGAAAAAATGTAATGTTATGCTAAAAACTTATTAGTGAAACATGACCATGCTCTGACAAACTATCGATGTTTTTAGAAAATGGAGAAATGACAGTAGTCTAAAATAAATATATACTGAACAGAGAGACAACAAGGAAATGAAAAATGTTTATTTAATACATTTGTGTCCAACATTCATGATTACTGTGTATTAATCAATCAATTAATTACATTTCAAATATATTGATAAAAAAATCAGAAATTAAAGTTTAAATTTATAAGACATTTCTGCTACTGACCTGTCCACAGCACAAATTTAGGGGATAACAACATATGTTTTGCCTTTTGTCAATCATTAAACTTAACTTCAAGTAAATACAAGATATTTAGAGTTATTTAACCAAGAATGTTACACCACTTAAATCCTGATTCTGGTAGTTTCATATTTTTGAGCCTTCTATATTTTTATAACCCTTTTGGTTAAAAATATGGAAATGTCTGTTATCTGTTTTCAGTAACTTATTATAATTGCATCATAAAGGTGCATTTGCTGTAAGAATTTAGTATTTATGTTATTATGCAAGTGACCTTTACTGGTGGGTTTGTTGCAGTTAATGGATTCATTACAAGAAATGTTACAGCATAGCAGATAGACATCAAAAGAGCAGTTGGAAGTGACATTTTGTTACTGAGAGTTTCTTATTAAGATTATACTCTATAATTCCATCTCTGTAAATAATTCATTTGAGTAATATTCTGTAAACATCTATTACCAAAGCCCACTTAATCCAATTCTGGGTGTGAGGGCTGGAGCCTATTCTAATAGCATACTGTGCAAGGCCAGAATTAAAGCTTCAACGGGGCTCAGGTCCATCTAAGAGCACACTTACACAAAGAACCAAACCCTTTCAAACCATTTGCAGTTTGAATAGAAAAAGTTATTATAAAACAGTGCGGTGTGGTACTAGCCCTAGCTACTTCACCATCATCATGTTTCGTAATGCTGTCTAATTTAATGAACTAGAACCCTTCAGCAATGCTAAGAATATGTTTAACACAAGTACCAATAAGTGTATTTTATCATGAATGTTTACATTAAAAGATCTGTTAGAAAACTGGTAAACTGGAATACTTAAAAAAAATGATCCAGCCTGGGCAGCTTGCTATGTTACATTGGTGGGGCGCTAAAGTTTTTATGTTAATTTCGTCTTCTACAATCCAAAGACATGCTATTAGTCTTAACTGCTGATTATAAGTGAGTGAACGACCGGTCACTGTGTTGCAATGACTTAGACACTCTATATTTCTGAAATTGATTGACCAAGTTTGAAAATATATGCAGTGAGTATCAAAATAAAGGTTATGTAATATTGTTGCACTTCAAAAAGTGAGATGTAAGATGCAAGACTTTTATAACTAACAGTGATGGAAGCTAAATCAGATATATATTTTGTACTGTCTTACAGTCTGAAAAAAAAACATTGATTCTCCTGCATAATGAACACTCAGAGTGCTATTTTTACTTTTTTTATTTATTTATTTATTTGGCTTCTTCACAACAGATGGGAACACAATGCACAAATCATGAAAACAGAAGTGTATAACAAACTCGTCTTGAAGAAGCACCACTTTCTGATTCAAAACAGGAAAGCAATGATAATTTAATAGCAAGACAGATGCCTCACTTTCAGGGAGTAGTTTTTTACAGACATAGATAATGCCAATAAATGAATCCCAGAGACCAATGTTATATACAGACAGACCAAAACATGCTTTAAGTTGGTGTAAGTAATTTTTCCATGGACTTAAAAGCAGAATCAGACTAGAGAATTGCAAGCAGCTTCAAATTTATTTATTATCATTACTGTATAACCAATACGATTACAAGATACATGAAAAGTAAACTGTTTTAATAGCTAGAAATACTGTATAATTAATAATAATAATAATTATTATTAATAATAATAACTATATAAAACTTCATAGGGGAAATAGAGTGGTTCATTGGATAGGGATGCTGTTCCATAGCTCCTGTACACTGTGATTAAATATCAGTCTTGTTTAGAGTTCGCATATTCTCCATGTATTTATGTGGATTGTTCTCTGTATACTCAAGTTGTCTTCCTACATAGCAAAGGCATGGCTGTTAGGTTAATTTCAGTCTAAATTGGCTCTGTATGGGTGTTAGTTTGGTGTGTGCATGACTGCACTGTGTGATGGGGCTGGATTTTATCTTGAACTAAATGTTTTTGGGACAAGTGCTGGCTCCTTCATAGCTATAACTTCAAGTCTGAAAAATGATTGATGGATAGGCATAAGAATTTAGAACAAAGTTTAAATAATCAACAATAGATAAGCAGTAGAGAGATTATCTAATAAAATAGGTGTCTAGCCAAAACCCATACAGACAGAAAGCCTGGATACTCAAAGTTACCTCTCAAAAACACTTTAACGCTGTTATCTTATGTCTTCTAAAAACAAACAAAAACAAAATATAAAAACTTAATTTCTGTAGAATCATAAAAACATTAATGTTGAAAAACTGAAAAATGAAAATTGAGGAGACAAATCTAGTCTGACTTTGCAATTGAGTTTAAGGAGCAGGTAATAGAATGAAAAAAATATGTTACAACAGCCAGAAATATAAAATGTATAGTTTTACATGCTGCAGTTTTCTTGTTTTCAAAGGATATATACTGATTCAAAGGTTTTGGACTCCACTTAGAGTTCAACTTTCCACTGCTTGTCTTCATGAATTTTATGGACTGGATAGCATGGCCTGGGGGTGTGCCATTGGAGAACCGAAAGGTTACATCTTTTGGCCTCATCAGACAATGACCTCCAGCTCATTCTGAAGTAGTTAACAGCTAAGATTGATAGTACTGTGATTAGAATTAGTACTGCCAAATCTCAAATCAAGGTACTTTACCAAGAAATAGGTGTTTTGTTCTCTTCAAGTAAGGTCCTGAACAGCTGCTCCAGGGTCTAGATTCTAAGTGCAACTGTGAGATAGTCCACATAATCTGGGAAGATGTGGCCATTTTCTCAGACTGTGATCCACATCTTTGGATAAAACTTCTGATTTACTACTCAGACTATATCTCCAAATTTGAGTTGTGACCTCTGTGTAGCAAATACAAGAATGGATGACCAAGTAAAAATGGCTAAATAGGGTTTTTGGACTCTGTGAAAGAGTGAGTTTAGCAGTATGTTAGGACCTAGTATGCAAAACAACTGCTTCTCTGGATGCAGCTAGTTTAAATAAGCTTAAGGTTTAAGGTTTCTTTATTTAGTCATCTTTACACAAGAAAACATGAAATTTGCCTTCTCAGTTGCATCTAATAACAGACAGAATGAAATAAAACAGACAAATAGAAACAAGAAAGGTTAAGGTAAGGCAGTTACATAATACATATTTCACCAAAAAAAAAAAAGGTTACATGATATATATCAAAACCTTAATTATTATCTCCGATATTTCTTATTGAAAAGTCATATGGCACTAGGAAGAAAAGAGTTTCTGGAGCGATTTGTGTGGGTTTTCAAACCGACTATCCATCCTGATTTACTGAACTTTAGTTCTACATGTAATGGATGACTGTCCTCAGTTGAGATGATTTCCAGTTTCTTTAACATTGTCCTCTGACACACACTAGTCAAATCATCTACATCAGTCCCAATAACTGTAGCTGCATACTTCGTAATCTGCTGGAGCTTTTTTGAGTTTTGGTTTGTCAGACTATTAAACCAGGCAATAAAAAGCTTGCATGGTAACTGGATTCTTTGAAGACTTGCTCATTATTTGAAACACTTCTTACCACCATTAAATTGTTAAATCTATCATATTTTTAGTTTTCATTCTTCACTAGAAACTATTTTATCATTTTGACACACAAAGTAGGAAACAGCCCTGGAAAGGCCATCAATGTATTGTAGAGCACTAGTTAATTTACATCTGTTATCTTAATATGTATGCCATTAGGATGTGGAATGTAAATGAGAAGAGCTAAAGAAATAAGGTAGGATGATTTCTGGATGGTTGTTTTCAAAGCAGGGGATCAAGTTAATGCTATCAGTAAATGAAACTACTCTCCAGAAGAATTTCAATTATAGCTATACAGTAAGCTGCTCTCATTATTACTGATGTACAATTTTCTTATGAAGTAAAAACATTTTACAATTCCTATGGAATCAAATTAAATTCTTCCATAAAAATAAAACAAACTAATATAGTGACCCCTTACTTATATGTTATTTTGCACTGACAATTGCTGCACATTTATATACTGACACTATTCTCACTTTCATAAGGACTTCATAAGGATCATTATCAAAATCAAAATGGTGATTTGAAATATGGTTTATTTTAGGAAGATGATTTTTGCAGGATCTTTGTAGATGACTGACTCACCTGCTCATGTTAGCTGGCTGCTGATCAAAATTGCATCAGGTCAGAACTAAACTGGCATAACAAATTAAGTCAATTGCCTTCTCTCTGATAAAGCAACTGTTAGGGGACAGTATATTTCATTATGCTGTGCAGAAGAGTGGTCCCTCTACATTTCTTTTGAGGGGCTTCTTAATCAGAGTGTAACTACATTTTAAGTTAACGTCATGTTTCAATATTTCCGCAGTTATATTTGAGGCTTCTTTCCTTGCTCCAACTACTACAGCCACACACTATACCTGTTCAATAATACTTTTTAATTAAACATTTATGATGACAGATTAGTGGATGGTCGTTATCTTACTTTTGCCTTAATTTATTTTGCATTTTTGACTATAAAGTTTAATGATGTAGCATGTGATAACAGAGAGTATGGTGCAAATAACTGCTTATAGGTACTGTGTAACTAGAAGTTTCCTCATAACTCCAGAGACCGAAGTTTGATTCCCTGCTTAATACTCTAATTATGGTCCTTCTCTGGAGACATCAGTTCCCTTGTACTTGGTGAAAAGCTGCATGTTTTTATAAACAGTTACTCTAAATTTGCCAGACATCAGTGAGCATAGCTACAGTTGTGCTTGAAAGTTTGTAAACCCTTTAGAATTTTCTATATTTCTGCATAAATATGACCTAAAACATCATCAGATTTTCACTCAAGTCCTAAAAGTAGATAAAGAGAAACCAGTTAAACAAATGAGACAAACATATTATACTTGGTCATTTATTTATTGAGGAAAGTGGTCGAATATTACATATTTGTGAATGGCAAAAGTATGTGAACCCCTGGGATTAGCAGTTAGTTTGAAGATGAAATTCGAGTCAGATGTTTTCAATCAATGGGATGACAATCAGGTGTGAGTTGGCACCCTGTGTTATTTAAAGAACAGAGATCTATCAAAATCTGCTCTTCACAACATGTTTGTGGAAGTGTATCATGGCACGAACAGAGGAGATTTCTGATGACCTCAGAAAAAGAGTTGTTGATGCTCATCAGGCTGGAAAAGGTTACAAAACCATCTCTAAAGAATTTGGACTCCACCAATACACAGTCAGACAGATTGTGTACGAATGGAGGAAATTCAAGACCATTGTTACCCTCCCCAGGAGTGGTTGACCAACAAAGACCACTCCAAGAGCAAGGCATGTAATAGTCGTCAAGGCCACAAAGGACCCCAGGGTAACTTCTAAGCAACTGAAGGCCTCTCTCACATTGGCTAATGTTCATGGACTTGAAAGGTGCCTAACTGAAACAGCCACTCCAAGTAGCAGTATGTAGAATTTTCTTTTTTCTGGTTTGTTTGTACTGTTTAATACTTGGTGTTTCCATTGATAGAAAGACACCAGGAGGTAACTCCACACTGTAAGGTCAAAAGCAAGAGGGACCACATCACTTTCAGTAATAACACATGGCAAGTAAAAAGAGAAACTCTGAAAGAGAGCTTGGTTTATGAAGAATGGAAAAAATACATCTAGAATGTGCCCAAAACACAGTGCCTGCTGTAAAGAAAAAAAAATCTTTCTCTGAAAACCAAGACATTGTCTATTATAGGATTTTATTCTATATCAAGAACTCGGCAATGTTCTAAGTTTAAGTAGAGTCCCATTCTAATAACCGGACAAAGGAGATAATTTGATTGTGATTCCAGTTGCTTCTTCCCTCCCAGAAGACACACTATGTTAATTATATATAACAGAAAGCATACTGAATACTACATAAAGAACATTACCTTAATATTACGTGTCTATATAAATAATTTTTTTTTTCTTGTGGCTTCTCTCAGAGTCAGGCAGCATCCTAATGATGATGAATCAGCCCTACATGAAGATTTGTGCATGTTGAGCATGAGTGTGCACAGCCAGAGTTTGTGTTAAGCACCCTTTGCTACCGAGTCTGAAAGGTCAGCGCCTCTGCAATGAATAGATTGAGAGAATGAATGGGCTTTACTGTTGTACTGTATTACTATAATCTAGCAATAACAAATTAATAAATATGTACATGAATAGTTTCTTTAAAATCACTATGTGTCCCACAAATTTCACAAACACAAGAAATATTTTTTATTGTTTTCTTCATTATTAATTATATTACCTTAGAAAAGTTATTTACTGTCACATTTATGTTTATAAAACAAGAAGTGTTCATTGTGATCACTCTTATAAGCAACACAGTCATACCTTCTGTAGCAGTATCTGTGTAAATCTCTGCTATTGAAAAAAATGCTTTCTAAGTTTTCATTCATTAATTTGATCATTTTCTAGGAAATATTCACAAATTGCTGTAAAGATTTGCTGGAAGAAGAAAATAAAAAGAATACTTCATCAATCAAAAGATATTTACATTGCAAATTATATTTTGAATTGGACCATTTTTACTTAGTCTAAAATAAATACATGTTATATTTATTATACTGTGTATTTCTTTATATTGTTGCATAACTTTGAATACTGAGCAGCATCTGGGGCAACTTGATGAGAAATATGTGCAGCAAAGTAATAATCATCCATCCATTATCCAACCTGCTATATCCTAACTACAGGGTCATGAGGGTCTGCTGGAGCCAATCCCAGGCAACACAGGGCGCAAGACAGGAAACAAACCCAGGGTAGGGCACCAGCCCACTGCAGGATGTTCACACACACACACACCAAGCACTCACTAGGGACAATTTAGAATCACCAATGCACCTAACCTGTATGTCTTTGTACTGTGGGAGGAAACCAGAGTACCCTGAGGAAAACTATGCAGACATGGGGAGAACATGCAAACTCCATGCAGAGAGGACCCGGGAAGCAAACCCGGGTCTCCTAACTGCGAGGCAACTACCCACTGCGCCACCGTGCTGCCCAAGTAATAAACACAATATTGCAATTGTAACAAAAACAAATAAATAAAAAGTGCAAATCTTTTAAAGCAAGGTAGTAGATTCCCACATGTACGTCTTAATAAAATATTTTATACACAGTCTTATCACTAAGGAGCAGTGAATCAAACCTCTGTGCACCTATATGCTCAGTGGCTATGAATACGAGTAGGACAACTGGGAACAACTCTACTTAAATGAGATTTACTGATTAACGATATACTTAATACAGTATGTATCATGTGTAAATTATGTTGAAAGGAAGTAATTATAATTTAAAAGGTACACTAATTTATTAGCAGTCTTCACTTAACAGCTTTAGAGCAATACCCAACCCAAAGGTTATATTATGTATATGCTTCTTAATCCATGTACTTTGTAGTGATGGAAAAAAAATAATAATAATCTCATATTTTCATGCAGAATGAAGGGGAAGAAATTTATGACATAACAGAAGTCAATAGCAATTAGTGCTGTACAATGCCAAATAATGGGAAAAACGTCAAAAAAGAATCTCATGATACTCATGCCATGTCTCTTATTCGGTTGAGTGCTAAAAATGTGCAAAATAAATGCTTTTTTACTAAAATATTGTACAGTAGTTACTTCCAGAACTATCAACATGCACATAAACAGTAAATGCAAAGACTCATAGGGAGGACTTTTGGAATTGAATACAGGACTCCTGACCAATGAACAATGGGAAAGGGTGGGGCTGGGTAAACAACATATTAAAATATATATATAGCTTTTGAGTGAAGTATTACTTTAAACAAAGATTACAATTTAATCTAAAATATTTTACTAACTACTTACTTTTACTAAATGTACTCATAATCATCTAATTAAGAAGTTTGATGCAATGAAAAAAGTCTACAATTATGCTATGTTTAGTTTTTACCAATAGCTTGCACATAAAAACCAAAACAATGTAGGCATGTGTAATAATTCATGATGGTCTGTATGGCCACATTGCCAAAATGGCGCAATTTTTATAATTATACAGCTTTTTCATTATTTATTTCAGATATTTTTAATGTGTTGAAAAATTAGGCAGCCAGTTTATATCTTCTCCATGTCTGTTGCATTCAAATAGCATGTTCTGTTGTAAAAATAATCCACAAATTTAATGTAATGTTAAGCCTCATTACAGTCATCAGATGTTAGCTTCATTTAGACCTAATGGGACATCATGAAAGAATCATTCAAATTGTAGATATTAAAATATGCAATAATGCTTTCAGGGGACCTAAAGTAGCCCGCTCATCTTATCAACAGAGATATATTATGAATAAATTTATGCACAGACACATACACACAAATACATATTTGCATGCATGTCTCATGTAAATTAATATCAATCTACTACTAAAAAATAATGCCACTCTTCCAGAAATTGCAGTCCTCTATTTACTGAGTCACATAGCAAAATTACCATTTCAAATATGTTCTTTGTATTTCACTGACACTTACATGGGCTGCCAAATTTCATTGATCAGTCAAATATTTACAGGAATAGATACTAGAGTAATGGCATCATGGACGGTATGGTGACCTAGTAATAAGCACTGCTGCCTCATTGTACCTGAGACCTGGGTTTGATTCCTGGTTGCTTTACTGTTGCTAAGGAACTGCGAGTTTCTCTCTTTGCTGGAAACACTTTTGTTATAACCCAAAATAGGCTTCTTAGAGTAATTGGTGACCCTAGATTTGCCCTAAAGGAATGAGAGTGAATGTACCTTCACTGTGCCCAGTTCTGCAACTCTGTCCGTTAGTAACTTAAGCCAATGAGACAACATATGACTCCTAGTCAGAAGGGATGCCTAATTTGATAATGAAGTTGCTGATCTTGTCAACTGAGAAATCATTTGAGGATGTCAAATTAGATGATTGTGTGATGACTTTGTAGTACAGTTTAACATTTCAAAAATATTATGAACTCACACCTTTTCCTGACAGCCAATAAGGTTCTGCCTGATGGACCCGGATCCTGTGCAAAGGATTTGCAGGAATGGTGAGCTCAGCTGCAATCTTAGCATTTTTTTTCATTCTATCGTGATACATAAAATGTGCAACATCAGACACATGAACTTATCTTCTGTTTGCACAATCTAAAACACTTGAGTCCCATATATTATACTTCTGGGTGAGCACTCATTGGTTTTCAGCTCTCCCACAAACACAGGCCCTGTTTGATTTTGTTGAGGTGAGTCAGAGACTAGTTGGTCTGAATTGCTAGGAATGCCATACTAAACAACTGGCTCTCTCAGGAGTACACCATGACTGCCCTCTTATCACTAGGATTATGTAAACGAAGTCTTAAACTGAAAAACACTAGAAAGGTCACGTAATGCGACATGGCCTTTTGTAATCATGGATAAAGGTGATTCAAAAACTAGATATAGGAGTTTGGTATATTTTAACTTATGAGTGCAACTATGGTTGTTATTTGCTATTTAAGAGCAAGTTGGTTACCCATTAACTCTCAGAACAGCCTTAAGGAAGCTATAGTACTGTTAACTCTATGGTGTCCAAAACCTGCAGTGAATTAGATGAAGGTCACTCTAGTTCAAATTAAATGTTCAGTTGGTGTGAGATCAGGTAACTGTAGGGAATGCTGAATAATGAAGCTACTATTATGTTTGTAGCACTATTTGAAGAATTCACAATCCATGGGGATTAAGCATTATACTGCTGAAGAACTCCATTTACAAATGATTAGACTGTTGTTATGAAGAGCTGCACCTAATTAGCAATGATCTCCCAATAATCTGTTGCATTCAAGATAAATGCTACTCTGCAAGTTACAGGAGACCCAGTGTTTACCATAAAAACACACAAATCACTTTTACATCACAATTCACAGCCTGCATTGGTTATAGACTCAAGAGATTTTCTAGCATTTCTTGGTCCGGAATCATCCTGAATCACTTAAAATCAGGAAAATGTAGTTAAAGCAATACCTTTTTCCAATTCTATAGTATGCAGGGTCCCTTGGCTAATTGTAAGCACAGAATATTGTTTGCAGACAAAGATCTAACATGTTTCAGTATTTAAATAACAAATGTCATCCATTAAAAATAAGGCATTTGTTGAATTGTTACACCTTTTAGGGCACCACTTGTATAACTAGTTGTTAGATTTAGCCCATCTGTTACTCTGCCCAAAAAATACCAACCTTTGTCAGCCCCCTTCATTAACAATTTGTCTGGTGGCCTCTACTCAACACAATTCATGCCTGAACATCTATTGTCCATTACAGTAGTGTAGGCAAGGCCACTTAAATCTGTAGTCATCGACATTGTCCATGTGCAAATGACTTACAGGATCTAGTGGTACCAACTTACCTTTTTAAATAGAAATATTTGCTGATGTGGTTTCATGCAGTCACCTACTGTATGTCAGTAAAACAGTTTGGTTAGGTGTACTTATTAAAGTGGACACAACACACAGTGTATATTAGTGGCATGCAGTTTTATTTGAAGTTACTGCGTAGACTGTAAGCTGCACAAAAATGCTTCATACTTTTTACAAAAGCTATTCTTAAACTGCACAATGGAGTCTAATTTGAATGCCTGCAATTGCTCTTAATTTTTAATTTAGGTTTTCATTGAATACCCAGTTATAAGCCCTATTTAGAAAATGTGCTTTGTTAAATACCAGAATTCCTCAATGAATCACTGCAATGCTCATCACAAATCTAATTATGTCCCCAAAATAATTAGGTAAATGGTATTATGTTTACTGAAAATTAAATAAAAACTTAACATTTTTATGTATGACAATGCAAGCCCTTCCAAGTGTCATAGGAGGTAATCACCAGCAGTTTGAAGTGTAGATAGAAATTTTAATAGGGAGCTATAAAGCGGTCACATTATAATAAATTAACAAAAAAAAAAAAACTAACTACAAAGCAATGTACAATAAGTGACTATCCCGATAGTAGTTATATGTATGGAACATGTTAAATTAACTAGTGTAACTTATAATAACTAAGAGAAGTATAATAAATGGTTGGTGCCTCTAGGGATCTGTTTACATCCACTCTTAATTTAGAGCATCCCTTGAAACAGGCAATGAGTATTATCCTAAAATCAAATGATTTATGAAAGCAGAGGGGGCTAATACTACAAATACAAAAAAATTACCTTGTAGTCAGGCATTACAAAGTTCATTGCACTAAAAAGGCTGCCTAATGCAAGTGTCCATCAACTGTGACTGACATGTCTACAAACTACAATCTTACATAGTTAATTTCTGGTAACTTGTGTGCCATCACACCTATTGACAAATCAGTTTATACATACTACATGAAACTAGGTGTTAAGATTTCTTTTTTATCAAAAGTTGATTGAATGTTCTAATTGTAAGGGTTTAAAGTAGGATTCATCTTTAATTCATTTACTCATGTATTCATCCATTTTGTGGACTCTCTTATTCTAATGCAGTGTCACAGGGGACCACACCTTATGGGTATGTCACTGTAAAGGTAAATAATAAACTCTTATCATGGCACTGAGTTTTTTATGTGGGAAAAAATCTACATTTTGTTAGGAACAAAAAAGTACAAATTTCACACAGTAAAGGACTGGTAAAGGCCCAAAATGCTACAGCAATACCATTCTTTTTAAGTTTAATTTAGAAAATGTACAAAAATAGTGCATTGTAACTCCCTTGTGTAACATCATTGTTAAAACCCTGCGCACAGAATATTGGAATGGAATATTATTTAATCTATATTTGTATTATATTATACTATGATGTGGTTAATATGATTTATATGCTTTCTGCATTGAGAAAAAGTGTTTAAATCCTTTTATTTCACTGACAAAAAGGTTCTTTGTCAAAAAGGGCTCAAAACCAATGTGTCATGGCTATTTCTTGCAACTATTAAAGAGACAGTGGACAAGAGCTGAATTCAATAAGTTAAAGCTTATAATATAATATAAGGTAATAACAGAATGATGTAAACTTAGACTTCACTTACAGGGTTAATATGTACCTGCAGTCATAAACATATGATGTTATTACATTTTTGGAAATAATTATAATTATATCATCTAAATCACCATATTGATCATTCACTAAAAGACAAGCCTGCAGACAAAAAAGAAACACTATATGATGAATTTGTACAAGTTAACTTTTGCATCTGTCATGAAAATACAATCAGGTTGTATTATTAAAAAAGTCAAGATTGCTTATACAATTCAGTTTAAATACCAGAGAGCAAGTCGTTTTTGAATCTATGAAAGTTCAATCAAACCTTTTGGAACTGAAGCTTAACTAGAGCATTGTAGCATAAATATAACTTACATCCAATCCTTACTTAGGAGCAATGGTGCATGGTCTCTTATGCCATTGCTACGCTTAGTCTGTAGTTATGTAAATATTCCTGTTGTTTTATAACTGCAAATACATCAAAACTAAAGCATGCAGAAGCCTCAAATTGCATCACCAAGTTTTATAAATCAGATTATTTTTTGGCATACATATTTCCTGTTTTATGGCTTACACATATTGATATGCTTGAATCCATGCAAAGATTTATAAATAAGACCCCTGGGCTTTAAGCTTAGAGTCCAAGAGTGAGAAAGGACAAGGGCTCAACTAGCAGTTATATAGTGCAGCCACACAAAGGTAACAGAAAGACAGGGTATTATGGGAGATGACTGTGAGAGTGGTTTGGTAAAGAATGAACGGTGAACAAGTGGACAAACCTTACAGACAGAGGCTAAACATACACTCTGGGTTGGCTGCACACTGATATAGAGTACTAGCAGTCTTTTAGATATACTGGCAGTGTTTTGTAGCTTACCGGCATGCCTGACAGTCTGATCTCTGATGAATTTTCTGTATCTGTTCTTAGTAAAATTTCCAAAGGGGACAAGCTCCCCTAAACAACCCCCTAGCTCTTCAACCAAACTGAAGTAAATATCAACACTTGGAATTCAAGGGAAACAAAAGATCTGCAATTTAATAAAAGTATATTTAGGCGCTTAAAATTTCAAGAGGGAACAACTCTTTTAAAATTCATACTTAAATGGAGACCACTAGCACTTGTGTATCTCCAATTCAGGCACAGCCTATACTGTATCACTATGACCACTGTGACAGCTAGGTTTTTGTCTATTTATTTGGTTGATGAATTATGCTTTCTAAATCTTTGTTGTGTTTATTCTTTGTACAATAATTTAATATTGATAAGGGGCCTGTGGTCTAACATTTTATTTTTGGTTAGAAGGACATACACTAGTGAACCCATCATAATATATCAGTGTATCTGCACATGTAGTCAAGTTTTGATCTGTTTTAAAAGGTGTGAAATGCTGATAATAATATGTTTAATGACTTAATATATAGTACATTTTGAATGTAAAGGAACTATTGATTTTCTTGGTCTTTCTCTCATAACTTAAAATGCACTGCCGATAACATACTGTAGACTAAAGACAACAAAAAACTTAATCTCAGCAGTATGAAAGAATTTGTTAATACCATGCAAAATCAAACCACACTTTAATACATACTTCATCAACACACTGCTTGTACATGACAATTAGTAATTACTCCATAAAAAACAATGATGCTTAGCACTGTTCTGCTGTCCATATGCGTAACTAGAATAATGGTATAACTGATGTTAATATTAATACAAGAGGATAGTTATCAAACTGCATTCCTGTCTTTATTCAACTTATTTTTAAATTCTATTCATTATTATTCAATTCTATTTATTTTCATTATGCACATGAGTGTGCTGTACAATAATTACAAATATAGCATAGTTGGAAAATGCACCAAAGTAATTTATTATAATGTTGAAGCATAAAGTTAGAAACATGATGTAATATAATGCAATATATATAAATATAAACAGGACACACACTTACACACACTGTATACATATATATATATATATATATGTATATATATATATATATATATACACATACTGTATATACACACAGTGGTGCATCTGTGTTGTTTCTTTCAAATTCCATATTTCAACTTTCATAAGTAAGCCACATTCATAAAATGGATCACTCCCTAGGCAATAATGACAACCTAAATTCAATAAAAGATACCTGAAAACTGATCCAGAATTTAGATGACATTCTGAGGTAGACCAAGTGCCACCATGGACATTAAGAAGAGGAAAAAGCAATATGAAACCAGTTAATACAAAAAATTAAAAAGAATTATGAAAAAGTAATATGAGCAGCCATCAGCGGCAGCCCTAACAGCAGCATGCTATTCTAATATAATTGCCAGTGCTGACCCAGCTGATTTTGACTCATTTCATTGGTGTTTTACGTAGCTTGCTATCTTTAGAAGGTCCACTTGCTTTAGTCAAATCTGAATGATGATCATGCAACCATCGCAGCCATTAACTTTTTACAGGCTCCCCTTCCACTGTTACTGAAGCTGATAATTTGAATATGGCATGGCAGCTCATATTGTTGTCAACTCAGTTTTGATGTCAGCTACTACTGAGTCGGTTCAGTTACATTTTTGAAACAGGGAGCTAATAATGGTGGTATTATTAAGTTGATTATCAACACAATGTTACTGGTCCGTTACTAGGTACACTCAAGCACACTCTGTCTCTCCTAACTTGACAACTTAAGTAAACTAGCAGTATGTCTTTTTACTGAGGAAAACATCCAGATAAATGAATGCATGACCAATAACAATTCTGCATAAGCTTTATAAGCTCTGCACAAGGGTACTCCACTCAGTAGTCAAATCAGCTACCATTGGTTGAAAGGAGGCAGCACTCTCCATTGATCCACCTGCTTTAGTAAACCACTCCATTTAAATGACATTTAGTTTAAAGTACAATAACACCTGCAGCAACTCGGGAATGACTACCTGGGACTATGGCGGTAAGTATCTGAATGGCCTCCAAGATAAAAGATGAGATTCTGAAAAACAGGACATTACTCGTGTCAAGTTGGTTTGAAGCCAAAGATTCCATCTTATACATAATGCGAATAAAGTGTAAATTGCAGGATTTCAGAAAGCAAGATTTTAGACATTGTAATATCTTGAAAGCTGCAGTGTGCAGATTTGGCATCAATTTAATTTTGGGAAGCAAAGATAGAGAGCTTAACCTCAGTTAGTAAGGGGCAGAGGACAAATGCCCAGTGATACAGTTGTAAATCTTCAAGGGTTAGTTCTGCTGCATCTCTAAATCAGATAAAAAGAATTCAATTGAATATTAAATGATCTATTCGTACAGGCTTTCAAATGCGATAAGTGATCTGCCACTGACCCAAAGCCTTAGTAGAGAAGAGACTGTCACCAAAAAGGAATGTAAAATTAAAAACTATATATATATATATATATATATATATATATATATATATATATTCTGTATAAAACAGCTTCTCTGTGAATTATGAGTGCTACAGTTTAATGTTCCTTAATGTGCAGAAAATATGTATTACCAATGATTTTTAAATGTCTTTCTTTTAACCTGCCTAAGCCAATACCTGTTCATTGCCTCATATGTACAGTATGTATGTATTTCCTACAGGGATACAATTAGGTTATTTTCAGTACAGTTATTTTGTTCTTTACCATAAATCATTTAATTGTTTCATTACTAATTTACTGTCAACCAAATCCGTATTTTTCACTTTTTATACAATTTCTGGTATTAGGAATTTGTTAGTTTTTGCATACCCCTTGGGGTCAGAGCGCAGGGTCAGCCATTATACAGTGCCCCTGGAGCATTTGAAGGTTAAGGGCCTTGCTCAAGGGCCTAGCAGAGTAGGATCTCTTTTGGCAGTGACGGGGATTCGAACCAGCAACCTTAAGGATACCAGCTCAGAGCCACCACTCCACCCTATAATATTCAATATTTATCCAATAATACACACTTCACTCACCACTATTAGGTAGCAATAATAACCACTTTGTCACTGTGATGTCCCCATACCTTGAAAAAAACAATGAAAATACTGGTGTGGCTATATTGTTTTACCTACAACATCCATTGATAGGAAACACAGCATTTCTAACAAGTTGCACTGAAAGGGGTTGTGTTTTGGCTTTTGCATTTTTTCCTCAAGTTTCCACTTATATACTGTATAATTAATATATTCAGACAGTTTTAGCTATGCTCATTGAATTCAAAAGCCAATTTATGCCACATGTGGTCAGTTAACATTATTAAAAGAAAGTTATTAAGATTTCAAATTGTTAAAAGAAAGTTATTAAAAAAAATGTCCCAGTCGTACTGAATACAACATTTTCACCATTGTAACCAACGTATTTTACCTCTCTAAAGTTTATTGAAAGGCAGTATAATATCTGAAAATGATATACCACGTTTTCTGAATTTATGCACTGTGATAGCAATTTATTTTAATTGAGACATTTTTATGTATGTTATATATTTATTTTGTAAATTATAATAATGTAAGCTACTTATCCATTAAACATTTTTTTCTCAGGATCTTTAGCTCACTTAAGGTTGCTTGTAACAGTCTATTTCTTTTTTCATAATTCTTCCATTATACATAAAAATATGCAAAAGTGCAGTTGTCATAATAGAACAGATCCAGGCATTGGCATTAATTTCTTGACCAGCTCACTGTGTGTTTTTATGCTTTCCTCTCATTTGTGTGAATACTTTAAGGGTGACCATCTTTTCTGATTTCTTACTATGATATACAGTTTGCCAATTCACAAAATATGCCCTTTAATAGACTAGTGTTATATCCAGAGTTGGTTTTAAGTTTGTAATCCATATTACTAATATAATATCAGCTCTTCATATCCCTGTAAATTCAGAAAATTGACATTATTATTATTATTGTAATAATAATAACTGTAATTATACTGAAAAAATCAACAATCTTATTGCAGTGTCAGCTAATCAGGAAAGTTTTAAGGCCTATGTGCTTGACCTATAAATGTAATTTTGGAAAATTCTCATATATGGTTAAAATTATTAATGGCTTCATATTAAAAATAATAATGCATTTTATTTATATAGAAAATTTCCCGTGCTTAATGCACTTGTTTGTTGTCCAAGAATTAAAGGGGAATATTTCTGCATGTCTTAGTTAAAACTAAAAACACTGTTAAGAATAAATAGAAAAGTAGAGATAAGTATTTGCATGACATTTGTTTACTAAGCAAAGATCTTCCAAAAGGAACTGCACTTACACATTAGTTGGTCAACAACCAAAACTTCTGCACAGTTTCCAGGCTAAACTACTTTCTTGGTATTTAAGGCCAAATCCACAAGGGAACTAATCACAGTATTGGGAGGTTAAGCGTTCATTGGTTTATCACTATAACACCAATAAACAAGGTTCTAATTAGTAGCCAAAACTTCCACCACAAAATGAGAAGCATGGAATTGTAGAAGTTATGGATATAGACCTGGACAAAATCAAACTTAGAATGTTTAAATTTACCCATTTATCAAGTTTTTAATGCGTAAATGGAGTTTAAATTTATTGTATAGAATTAATTTAATTTATATTGAAAATAGTAACAGAAGTATAAAACTATATATGATGGTTATCCTGATTTCACAGAAAAGTAAATAGACAATCAAAGAAAACACAAGTGTGGCAAAACTGTCCTAGAAAAGCTGCCTAGCTACCTGCAGAATACTCTGAATAAAAGAAAATAAATGCTCTCTAATCTACATTGATTTGAAACGACTCAAAGCAGCCTGACTACTCTCAAGAGTGTGTAAATGTCAGGTAGATGTTTGCCAAGCTAAAAAAAAGCAGTGCAGTCCATTTGAGAAGGGAGAGTTAGCAAATGTTCTTTTTAACTAGTGAATGTCTTGCTTCACTTGTAAACTTTTCATATTATAAGTAAGGCATGGATTTTTGAGTATTCTGCAAAAGCAGATTTCGCAACAGACTAACAAAAACACATTGGGGGTATGTACTTGTTCACAACCTTTTTACCTTTAACTTTGAATATATTGTGTCATTTGGCAGCACAGTTGAGCAGATTTTCCTTTAGTTCATGGAACTTGTGGAAAAGTAGCACGAATAAATAGTTTTGGAAAACCAAAAGGTTAAGAAAATGGGTGTCCAAGTTATAAAAACATTTACTGATTACAATTTCTTAATGTACTACTTTGCTAAATTTTATGTGATAAACTGCTTCTAAGGCAAATATAAAATATTAATTAGGTAACAATATATTAACTGTGAGCAACCAATGTTTTACCATCTTGAAATTGACTGAATTAGAAGAAATTTACCATGAAAAAAAAGCACTTAATATTGTTCAACACATTTTCTTTATAATGCTGGTGATATGATGCATAGTCAAAGCCTATTACTAGTAAGCTATGACTTAGTAAAAATTATTGCATTTTCATAGCACAAAAAGTTAGTGAACAAGTGTAGTAAACATATTCAATTAAAATACAACAGAATATGATAAGAACAACAAATATAAAAAAAAAAAAATTATAAATAATCTGTTAGGATAAATCCTGGTGCCAGGGAGAGATGACATGTTGCATGTTGATTGAATTATGCAAGTAAGAATTTCACTGTACTTCTTAAATGTGAAAATAATGACCCTAATAACCTAGAAATCAGAAACCACATTAAAATCAGTTTAAGGCAACTGAAATAAATTGATTAAAAAAATTTAAAATAGCATAGGAATACAAAGTTAAAGAAATTGCTCTTGACAATAAAGTATCAATGACATTAAAACTGAGAACATTAGCCAAATATTGGGGTGTGCCGTTTAACCATCTACGAATTTGAGAGTAATATGACTCTTTTAAGTTCAGTACATATGAGGGCCCAGCAGCTGAGTTTAAAACACATTGCAGTCCCTGAAATAAACATTATGGTAATCTCACCTAGAAGTAATAAAAGAATGGATTAGGCATTCAGCATCCTTTTGGGGCAGAAAAGGGCACAGTCATGCAATTTTCATCAAGTGAAAAGCAATCCTTTAACAAGGGCATTAATATAAGCTTTAAAGGACAAGGTAGTATCAAAAGTAAATTCCACCCCCAATTATGTCCACTATGAGAAGCCTAAATATCAAAAATGCCAGCAAACAAGTCAGTAACTTACTAACTGCCATTTAAAATTAACTCTGTTTAGGATTTTCTTCATTTAATATCAGTCTTCAACTGGCGAATACAAAACAAACAGGCGTTTTATTTTTTGCAAATGAATCCTTTGTGGCATAAATAAAACCATGTAAATATGTTTGTCATCAAGATACAAATGATCATTCAGTCCCAACTGTCTGATAACGTCACCCAACCAAACAATGTAAATATTAAATAACACAGGATCAGTCATTAAATGTTGAGAATTGGACAAACTCTGACTGTCATATGCTTCCTGTTATTTACTTTAATGCTTTATATAAAATATATTTAATGCAATCTAATAAATTGACATTCTTGACAGTATCAAAAACCAGAATAAATAAAGGCAAAACAAAACAACAACTAAAAGTAAGCCATTGACAGCTTTAACTAGCGCAATTTTGGCACTATACTTAGAATAAAAGCCAGAATAAAATGTCTCAAAAAAACCTTTGATCTTGAATTTTCAATTCTAAAGCGAACAATATTTTTATGTTTGACAGATTTTTAAAGTCTATTCATGTCTATAAAAATAAATGTGATGTATAGGGAATGGGAATTAGGAGAGTGTATTCTTTGAAACAGAATAAAAGTCTTCATATAAGAAATAAATGTACATTTTATTTTGAAAAAGATGAAATAAAGCCCACTGATATACATGAAGGAGAAGTGGTTGAGAAGAATGCGTCCATTCCACATAGGCAGTGACTGGGCAGATGTCTGAATCCAGTTGCCTGGACTTCTGTGCATGACTTCATTAAACAACATGCTGAACTACAGCATGTTATCAAAGGTGTTGCTTAAAATAGAATAAAGACAACGTTAAAGTCAACATGTCTGCTTAAACATGCTGCATAGTATAATCTGTCTGATGTGAATTAAAACTGCTTATGTGAACATTTGTGTTTCCCTTTGAAAACAGTAAAAACGTCAGTGTTGTAAATAATTTATTGTCATTGCCTTTTTAAAGATATTTGCTTTGTTTAGAGTAGAAAAAAACAATTCTAGGAAACACATTTTGTTTAATCCAACTATTGTGTTTTCTTTTCACTGTAAACAGAGAAAATTATAATCACCGAATGTGTACTGGAGGAGTCTTCAAGCATTCATCACATAATCATGAATGATGAAACAAATTTAGAATTTCCAATCAACCTTACATAAACATCCATGAGATGTGAGATGAAACTGTAATACTTGGTAAAAACACACATACTAGAATCCATGGATAACAGGAAAAATAATTTCAATATACTGTATAATATATAAGCAAACCACATATTTGTATCAATAAAAACTAACCAAGATATGTCCATATTTTGAAATATATGGTATATTAAAATATACAAACATGTTTGCACTTGGTGCTAGAGCTGTAAGTAAACAATGTCAATGCAGATTGCATGGCTATCTGTACTTATTATTATCTGTACTGTTATTTCTTGGCTTTCCAAAAATGAGTTTTGTAATGACATGCTAATATTCTCAATTTCTATCAACATACTCATGTTTATATGTTTGTAAATTACAACTCTTCCAATGTTAAAAGGGACTTGATAGCATAAAATAGCATCCAAATAGCACCCACTGAATCCGAACACAGGGTCACGGGGGTCTGCTGGAGCCAATCTCAGGGCACAAGGCAGGAACCAATCCTGGGCAGGGTGCCAACTCACCGCAGGACACACACAAACACACCAAGCACACACACTAGGGCCAATTTAGAATCGCCAATCCACCTAACCTGCATGTCTTTGGACCGTGGGAGGAAACCGGAGCGCCCAGAGGAAACCCACGCAGACACGGGGAGAGCATGCCAACTCCACACAGGGAGGACCCAGGAAGCGAACCCGGGTCTCCTAACTGCGAGGCAGCAGCGCTACCACTGCGCCACCGTGCCACCCAGCATAAAATATTCTAAATATAAAATTAATTCATTCTGTTCAGAATGCTACCACAATTGAATACATTAAGTGTCCCTCTTTCATCCAAATGTGCTAAGGTTTAAATACAGAGGTTTGTGCTTCATCCCTTTGTTAAATCCCATAGTTTTTTTACATTTTTTTGATATGCATACTGCCTTCATTTCATTGGTGAACATTTGACATTATTATTCATATTATCTTTAACTGTGAAAAGGCTGCTGATGTTTTAGACAGAGAGAGGGGCTAGTCAAGAAACTGCAGGAGGCAGAATCTAGGGCACTGTATGCAGGTATGTGCAGAATTGGCTTAAACACTGGAAACATCATTCATTGTCGTGAGAAGTTATTCTGAAGTAGCCACAGTGAAGAAGTGCTTAATAGAGTCAATAACGTGCACACTGATGTTCTTGATTTATGTAAATGACTTAGATAAGCTCCTGACAATAAACTGCATTAAGCAGATTCAAAAATGTATGGGTTAATTTTCACATGTCATTGAAGTGAATTAGCAGTTACCTTATAGTCAGAAAAATCAGAAGAGATGGCAACATATAGGTCTGGAAAATAAGTGGCGAATAAAGTTAAATGTAAACAAAAGTCCTGAAAAATACTGCAATTTGGCAAGGTGTTTAGAAAGGTTTGTAGCTGTAAGGTAAAATTTTAATAGAAGGAACAATGAGATCTAGTGGCCCTATTAAATACTCTGTGTCTTACTAGTCAATGAAGCCAAATGCAAATTATTGTGTTTATGTTTCATCTCCATACTACAAGAGCAAGCTAAAAATAGTAATAAAAAAAAAGAAAAGCTGTGGAAAAAGCTAACAAATCTATATCAGGTTGGCAATGTTGAATCCATAAGGAAAGACTGAATTTTTCATCCTAAGTAAAAATTTAAAGACGTCATGTGGAATGTTTGTCTTTGCTGGTTTTTATGTCTAGGAACTCTGGCATTCTTGCTATATCCCAAATAAGTAAATGATAACTTAATTGGTGATTCTTAACTGTCTCTGTTTGTAAAGGTTGGTACTGTGGCAGTTGGCACACAGAATTTGAATTAAGAAAACAATGCCTTAAAAGTATTTCAGGGCTCATACTTGGGTGTGATGTTAATTATTCACAAAACCTACTCATGCACAGTACACACCCTACCCAGTATTACACTGGGCTAGTTTAGAGGCATAAATCAACTTAATACACATCTAGGTGGTGAGAAAAAAAATCAAAGTAGCTGCAATAAACCCAGAGAGATACTGGGAAATTTCTTCAAACCTGAGCCCAGGAGCATCATGTATAACGGCGTGTGTAGAATTCACACTACAAAAACAGAAAGGTGCGTACACATAAAAAAATTCAGATGAATAAAACTGTGCGTAAGTTGCCCTTTATATATCCTTATCAATGTGAATTTTAACACACATGCGCGTGCCTACAGCCCCACCCCAACTCCTCCCAGAATTTTGCTTATTTGAATATGCAAATCAATATAAATAGCCACTTCCATTCAGTGTTTTGTTAAAAGATAATAGCAAAAGCATGTGAAGAAAGAACAGTTTAAGCGAATGCAAAATTTAGGTCCTGCCCAGTAAAGTATAGGGAAGGAAAAATTTGGTGGTTTTACTCTCGTAGTCATTAAAGCAGAGCATTGTAAATATCTTAAACTTGATGTTTAATTTACTAGAGTTTTTAAAACCCTATTGTAACTAAAGTAGCATGTTAAATGCTTGATATTCAGAGTGTTACTGACCCAGTTGTTCATCACTACCTGCTTCTTAAACAGGCTTTCACCAACAGGAGCACACAGGCAGTGATTTCCAAAAAGAGTACATTGCATTCACCGATTAGAAGAACATCATTTGAATTGTGTTTGTGTCCCTGACCACCAGCTCATGAACCCAACATTTACACATTATTTCAATTAATCTAGTGGGATACTGATTCATACAACTAGCATCATCATAACTGACAGAAAGTTTCTCTGCATTGAACATTCAGCTGCTTTTGCATTCATGTTTTAAGATGTTGTGGCAAGGTGTCCTGGGAATGTAATGGATGTTGTTCTGGATGAGCTTTCTTTATTCTTTATTTTAGCAGTGCTGTCTCTGTCAAATGTACCAACCCCCAATTCCTGTCCTTCTGTTTTGTTTATCCCCGTAACAAATCACAACACAATAAACATCTTTGTATTCGCTACCGCTACACCACTGTACCACCATGTTTAACACATGCTTTAATGCATTTCATCATGAAAATGGTATCAAATATACATCCTAGCATTCTAACAGCACACAGCTCCAAGAGGATATCTATTGGAAATCTAAATAGACTTAGAAGACTCATAATCACCTGTAAATACGCACTCTGCTGAACTAAATTCCTTTATTGTCACTGTATGGTACAATAAAATTCAATATACAACTCCCTCATAAAATATTTTTCCTATAAAATGATAATAATGATAATAATGTAGATGCTGGTGGCTTTCCTGAGGTCTGTACTATAAATGACCTCTAGGACTGGAAGCTGTATCTTCTGCTGTAACCTGTAATCCCCTGTGCTCTCCACACAACCTGTGCAGCTGTGATACCAGACACAGATACAATAAATAGGTTAAAATACTCTCTTTGGTGCATTGAGAGTAACATCTTTAAAGCAGCTATGGTATTTGGAATATTTTGGCGCACCATTATATTGTTACAGAATGATTACAATCAAGTGCCTTAAATTTGAAAACAATATACAATTAATTACTGTGTATTTGATAAAGCCCACATCATGGATGTGAATCTAAAAAGGAAAGATCACAGAAACTGTAGCACTGCTTTGTCATTGAACTCCACCAGTTTGCAAATTCGAGCAGTAAAGTGCATACGTATGGTGTGAGGCTGAAAATGTGCATGGCTTTATGCCAAATTTAGTTTTTACACATCTTGAAATGAGCGTGGAAAATGGCATACACAACAGTTTTGTGCATACTTACTGTTTATATATGAGGCCCTAGGTCTTATAAGCAGCGAAACTGCTGTTTAACCATTGTGCCAATGTGCTATCCCAAACTACCGCTGATTTGAGAAAAATTATTTGTAAAATTTGTAGTAAAATTCAAAAATGTACAAAATGTTTTGATATAAAAGGTTTTAAAATCATGATATTGATTTACATATTCATCTGCATGTCTTAGATTACTCAGAAAAACAATTTTGAACTTCTGTCAATCTATTACTACTATTACTGTATATACTGATGTACTAGGATGTTTTACCGTGTTAGCCATTATGAATGTAGAAAAAAGCCAAGCAAAATGACACCTTTTATTTTTATTTATACTAAAAAGATTACAAAAAGAAACATGGCAACACAGATGTTCCTGTAGCAGCCCACTTCAACAACCATGGACACTGTGAGAGGGACTTTAAACTCACAGTGCTTATGGGCAACTTCAAAACACAGCAAGAGAAAAAAGAATGGGAAGTTAAACTCATGTTAAAATTTAATACATTACAACATTGAATAGAGACAAGAGTTTTAAGGCCAGGTATGAGGATTGTTTGCATCTCTCAGACTGACACAGATAACCTGTCTACAGACCCATATTGTTTTGAAAAACTCATTACAAACTTCAAAGGACTTTGTTGGACAGTTATCTTATTCAAAGATCTTGACCATACATTGTTCTTCTCTCTGTTGTTAAATTAACCTTAGCCTGAATGAATCTATTCATTTTTTACATTTAAGATTTTTCATTTAAAGATTTACCAATGTTGTTTCTTGTTCTAGTGTGTATATAAACACAGGGAACTTTTATACAGTTATATAGTTTCTGTATTACATCTCACCTGAAGAAGGGGCCTGAGTTGCCTTGAAAGCTTGCATATTGTAATCTTTTTAGTTAGCCAATAAAAGGTGTCATTTTGCTTGGCTTTTCTCTGTATACAGTATACTGATCAAATTCAAATTAATCAAAGTTCTGTTAAATGTAACATGTGCAGTGGATGCTTATTACTGGAATCTTTGATTCTTAGTTGGATACAAGGAAATCACTCTGCAGATATAAAATTAGAGGAAAATCAAAAACATTTCACTTAAACATAAGCCCTTTAACTATATGCCACACCAAAAAAAAATCTGAATCACCCTTAGTGGACTGACTTTAAGATGGACACTCATCAGCAAGACATTCACAATATGAAAAAAATCTTTCAACACTCAGAACCAAGAGATAAACACCCAAGATCCCCAAGAATCATAAATTAAGTAACTTCTCCAGTTTATTTTTATTTTGCAGTGATGTCAAAGCTTTTTTCACTTATTTTGTGACCCTGCACATTTCACATTTCCACCTTGATAAAACTATAAGTGTCTCTGTGCCCGTCTTTGTGTCCATCTGGTTGCTACGTCTCTGCCATCTCAAAAGATGGCACAACACAACCATTTTTAGAAATAAAAGGCACTGCATTTGTCATTACAAAAGACAGCGCATCACAGACATTAACACTACTTTTATTAATTCCATACCAGATGGCATACAGCAGAGACATATGCATTGCATGGTGCACTGCAAATGTTATCACTGAGGTCTATGTTGATTAGTTAGATTTCAACCCGTCTTAAATGGGTAGCACAGCTAGTTTTTATAATACAGCAACAAATCACAGAAGATTTGTTTTTTTGACACTGATCAACAGAAAAAGATCCCTTAAAAGTAAAAACAGATCCCTGCAAACAGGTCTAAATTAATTCTAAATATAAAACAGAAAACAGTTGATTGTATAAGTATTAATTTCCTTAAGTGTGACACACCTAAATCATCACTGGTGCAGCCATCTGGTTTTGGAATTCACATAATTAATTAAAGGAAATCACCCATCTGTAGTGAAGGGGTTTCAACCTATTGTAGTATAATATGCCCCTGTATCTGGAAATGAACATTATACAGTATATGTGTGTGTACATGTTATATCATGAAAGTCCAAAATGTTTCAATGAGAAAAACACTCATCACCTCAATAACAGTAATTTAATTTCATTTTTACTTTTTTATCTTTGACTTTTTACCTACTAGTAGTCTTCACCAACACTTGCTTAACACTTTGCACTTGGTCCCCTCATTTTATTTGGTGTTTTCTGACACAGCCTATGACTACTTTTTTGGCTGACCCCCCTGTACAGTGCTTCAATTGTCACCATAAGCATAATGTACAACCATTTCCACAAACATGATATCTAGAGGTTTACCTGCCCAAATGTTTATCAAGAAACATTTTATGATCATTCATCTGTCTTGCCTAAAACAAGTTTCTTTGATACTGTTGATCTGTAAATTGCTTTACATTTGAAAACCTCTGCCAATACTGAGAAAGGTGTGATACAAAAATAAGCTGAAGTAATCTGATGAAGAAAAATTAATGACACTTGAGCCAGATCCTATGTCGGTTGAGGCTTGAGTTGATGTGAGATTGCTAACAGAGTTACCAAAATGTCATCCCCTAAACTCAGGTTTAATCACCTGAATTGTCTTTGGATAGCTTTTTGAGTACTTTGTATTTATAGCAGATATATTTTAACAAGTATTTACCAAAAATATTTACACTTGAGGGTTCCATAATCAGGGTATGACTTTAATGTATATACCTCTCATTTCTCCGGAAGAGATTAATTTGAGACATACTTTGTTTAATAAAAATGACAGCTTACAGCTCTGAAATAGTCACAATTATATTTGTAAAGCAGATCTTTATAGACTGTCCTGAATCAGATCAAACCTATCACATAAAGATCAAATGATCTGCAATGTTCCATTTTTGGATAAAAAAAAAATCATTTTCAGTGGTAGCAACCAGCAGGAGTGCATCTTGTAGTTAACAATCACTTTGTCTAGAACAGGTGAAAATGGCAAACCCTGTAGAAATTGATTTCTTTCCTGTCTCATAATTTCAGCACCATTCTTTCAAAATCTAAATCTAATTAAAAAACTTAACAATAAATTACTTTTCCAAAGAGTATTTTTCCATTGCACATTTTTGCACACGTTGCTAAGATTATATTACAAATACAGGGAATTATAGTGTTAAGCAGTAGCTTGCTTTGGACCATGAAAACAGCCATCTGAAAAACACAGATAAGTCTATGCAAAGCAACTGCCTTTAACATTTCAACAGCTCATCTTGAGTAAGTAGAATGTTTTAAAAATGAAAAAGGTAACAGATATTGAGCTAAACATTAAAGTAAGTCAGAAGTAAAGGTAATAATATTCAATGATACATTTATCTATAAACTGACAAAATGCTCACAAAGTTGTTTAGGCATATTAATTTAAATAAGGATTTTTAGCATAAAATTTATTTCTGTACATCTTACAAATGGTGGTCTGTGTGTTTTCCTCACAAATCTTTTTATTTTTTGCATTACTTTCCCACAAAGGTGGAAAGAAAATCCCCTAAGAAATTGTGTATGACCTTTCGATAGAACATCCTCCATGAATAAAATAGGCTAAATACAACTTTTCAGGTAAATATGGCTTTTCTTTCTGATGGGTAAGGCACATAGCATTTTATGAAGCAGAAAGAAATATACAATAATTTCACACAAAATGGGAAACTATATAAATAATGGGAACAAATGTCCTCTTTACAACCAAACTTTTATTGTTCACTGAAATACACTATGGATTGAAATTTAGCTAATCAGTCAAATATGTTCATATTCCAAACCTTATATTGATATTTACTTTTCAGACGATTAAAACTAGGGTTTAAAAAAAAGTTCAAAGTTTTATGTTTTAAAGAGCAAAATTTCATATTACTTGACCTGCTGTGGGATCAATCAGTGTCAGGGTTTAGCACTGCTGCATTATGAGTCTAGGATTCAAATCTTACATCTGGTTGTTGTCCATTTGGAGTCTACATGCTCACTGTCATCTACAAAGGCTGTTAATTGGTGAATCCAAACTAGTTCTGTAGATGCATGAGAGAGCCCTTCAATTAACTGGCATCTTGTCAAGCTTTGTCACCTGACTTGTGCCTAATTCTGCCAGGGTAGGTTTCAGGCCCACGCAACTCTAAATTTAACTATGATCAATTGATTTAGATTTTTAGTAACTTAATTATCAATGTTGAAAAAAATCTAACCATCTATTTTCTAATTCATTTATTTATCTATGTACAGTTGGTCTGAGCATCAGGTAGGAACCATCCCCTTGTGGGATGACAGTACATTTCTGGGCATACTCATGCACTCACCCACACTTCACAGTGGGCCACTTACACTAACACATGTCTTTGGGATGTGAGAAGAAACCTGGAGTACACAGGGGGGGAACAAATATTCCACACAGGCAGTTCCTGGGTTGTTATCGAAAAGAGGGATTTCTGTGAGAGCACAGTGCCTCAGTAATAGCTAAATATTATTTATATAAATTAATTTTTACACAGTTTTTTATATGGTATTAAAAACTCTATTCAACTGATATTTCTTTAAATTTGTAGCATATGAGAAGCTGCATAATTTTGTACACTGGTTTTTCCATATACTTGCCTGTGAAATATGTAAGTGAATCATACATACATTTGCTGATAGACCTGTTTAATGCAGTAAAGTACTGTAAACATGCATTGATTACCTGGGTGTTTAATTCAGAGAGAGAATGGAGAGGTCCCCAGAGCTACAGCACCCATGGATACAGCAGTACAATATAATACAGTTTAGTAACAGGAACAATTAACTATGTTATATTAATGCATGACAGAGTACAGAATGAGCCACTGTTCAGCTAATGCCACTACAGTATTCAGAAAAAATACCATTGGAAAAAAAGGAGCAAACAGAGCTTGGCACCTCTTGTGCAGTAACAGATGAGCAAAAGTCAGTCAGGCCTCCTCATTCACTACATCTGAATCCCAAGGATTTTCCAGAGAGACACAGTACCAAAGGAGTCCAATCTTCATCTCAGGTCACTGGATAGTGTCCATGTCTCACAACCATATAGCAAGAAAGGAAGCACCAGGACTCTAAAGACTGGGACCTTCATCCTTTTGCATAGATATTAGGAGCGCCACATTCCCCTTTCCAGCGACCTTATGACACCCCATGCTCTCCCAATCCGTCTACTGACTTCATAGGAAGAGTCACCAGAAACATGAATGTCACTGCCAAGATAAGGAAACCTCTCAACAAGGTCACATTCTCTCCACAAACAGACACGCTGCTGATGGCTGTGGGCAAGAAGTCAGGCCTGGATCTTGGTTTTTATCTAGGACACTTGCAAGCCCAGACACTCAGACTTCTCTCCCAGTCTCTCGAGCGCCCCGATCAGTGCTTCCATTGACTCAGAGAAGATCACAGCATCGTCAGCAAAGTCAAGATCCGTGAATCTTTCTTCACCAACAGATGCCTCACAGCCACTGGACCCCACGACCTTGCCCAACACCCAGTCCATACAAGCATTGAACAGAGTAGGAGCAAGAGCACGGCCTTGACTAACCCCAGATTCAACTGGGAAAAACAAAGAGGTTCTGCCTCCACTCTGCACAGCACTCACAGTACCAGTGTACAGGCCGGAAATGATATCTAGCAACATCTTGGGGATCCCACGAACCCTCAGGATGTCCAACAGGGCAGCTCGATCAACTGAATCAAACACTTTACGAAAATCAAGTTAGGCTGCAAAGAAACTCTGCCGATATTCATGTCTGCGCTCCCTGAGCAACCCTCAGTGCCACGATGCGACCGATGGTCGATGACTTCTTATACGTAAAACCAGACTGTTCTGGTCGCTGGTAGGTGAGCAAGTGATCACTGATCCTATTGAGGACGACCCTAGCAAGGACCTTGCCTGGCACTGACAGTTGCCAGTAGTTGCTGCAATCCAGGCGACCACTCTTCCCTTTCCAGATAGTGACAATACGTCCCGTTTTCCAGTCAGTTGGGATGATGCCAGTCTCCCAAATGGAAGCAAAGATTGTTTGCAATGTCAGGAGGACAGCCTTACCACCAGCCTGCAGAAGTTCACCCCAGATATCACAAATCCCTGCAGCCTTTCCCCCCTCAGCTGCTTCACCACCTGTGCAATCTCAGTGAGATTGAGTGGTTCACAGCTAATTAGAGGATCAGCCTCAAGAACCAGGGACCCAGAGATATCCAATGTCCTAGCCGGAGGATCAGCTTTGAACACCTGCTCAAAATAGCCAGCCCAGCGGGTCACAACTGCAGTGTCATCCATAAGGACCGTTCCATCAGCCGCTCCTCAAAACAGATTCAGATGTGCGTAATGCTCCAATTCCTCTGTAAGCATGATGTGGGTCACTAGACCACAGTTGGTGTGTCATCTGCCCTCAGAGCCCTCGCAGCCATCCTTCTCAGTTCCCAGTACAGACCAGAGTTGCCATTGAGCTGTGCGCTGCAACTCCTCTCGATGATATCCAGGGTGCCCTGCAAGATGAAACACCTCTTTCTGGGAACACTGGTAACACCAACAGATATTGTAATAAATGAAATTTATAGCTTTCTGTATGCATGCAGTGAATGACACCAGTGTTTTACTTAATACAATTATTGATAACAAGTGACTGTACTGGTTTCTAATCTTGAGAAGTGACAACAGGTAGCTTATATAAATTGACAAAAAAACAAGCTTTTGAAGCAAATATGCAGCCCTCAAAAAAGGAAACTAAAACAAAGTCTTTACACCATATTGATGACTTTTGAAGTTTAATGTGTTTGTTGTGTCAAGGCACATTATAATAACATGCTTTGTTGAGCATAACATAATTATAATTATGTAATATAATTCTTTGTTGAGGTGTTAGTATGTTGAAGAGATTTGTGAACAATTATTAATATAGTTAAAAGTCAAGCAAAATGATACATTTTATTGGCTAACTAAAATAATTACAATATGCAAACTTTCGAGGCAACTCAGGCACCTTCTTCATGGCTAATACGGTACAACACCCTAGTACTATGAGCGATTATTAGAAACTGAGTTTGATGAACTGCAAGCCCAAAATTTGTATCATGTTTTGGAGATGTTGTCCTTTTTAATAACAATTTAACTTCAACTCTAGCTCAACTGGCAGAGGGCCTGGCTCGAGAGTCATTTATGCCTTGATAACTATCTACTGTATATATAAGTATGTGTAGCCAGTAATGTGGTCACCTAGTGAATAATATAAAAATGTGAACTGAATAATATGAACATTACTCAAAACTTCACATTTTACAAAAAAAACAAGCTCTCAGCCATCACGATGTCTTGAAAGAACACAGGAAACTTTTCCCACTTTCCATTCCTTACAGCCAGCTGCCAGAAAAGGCAAATATTGGAATCAGTCAGTACCTCCTTCTGGAAACTTAATGTCAGAGTTTCAAGAATGGTAATAACCATGCTAAATGTGTATAAAGCACTGCTTCTTTACAGTATCAGATCTGATTTACCTACTGTTGTATAACTGACACTGATTCTTCTCAAATGGCAAACAATAAATGGTGACTGAAAGAGAGAAAAAATAAACCACGCCTAGATGCTGCTGCCATATGGAATCTCTCTGTGCTTATTGACCCAAGATGTATGGCCACCTAAAATTTGGCTACCTTTTCAAAATTAGACAAAGCATGCGCATATAAAGTAAGCCTTTAACTGCCAAGTTGAAACTTACAAAACTATTATACATCTATTATACTAATATACCGGAAAATGTATTTTTTGCATAAAAACTATTTTTTTTCTTCTGTAATTAGATATTATGCCTAAAATAACTATTAATTTTTTTCAAAATTAGTTATTAATTAGTTATTAGTTATTAATTATTTTGATTGTAATATATATAGACTGGTTGCTACCAATTGTGTAATCCTGCCAGGATAGCTAGTTATATAACTAATGTAAAAACATTTAAATAACATTCTAACAGAATTATTAATGTGTTCCGATTGAAGTGTAAGTGTATTATATTGTTTAAAAAGGTCAAATTATTACTGGTTTTATTATTTTTATTATATGATTGATGCCATTATTGAAGGTGACTTACAACATTCAAGATGCAATTGGTTACATTTCTTGTGCTTCCCCAGTTGGACCACAAGCAGGTGAAGTGACTTGGTCACAGTCACAGAGTTTTTTACTGGGTTATATTGTGTGCTATGCAGAGCACAAGCCAAAAAAAACAAGGTTGAGTTGTCTGCAATAATGCAATAACGGGAAAAGTTTTTTAGTCTGCTTATTATAAAGAGGAAATAATAGCAATTGAGTCCAGAAAAAAGCTAATGGGAAAAAAAATGGACTGTAGATCACGAGCTGTGAATAAAGACAGAATAAAGCCTAAGCAAACAAAGATGAAGAAATATGTGGGAGTACTTTAAAATATGAAGGATATACACTACAATAATATCATCCATTTCTTTAAAATTCCTTCCCTAAAAACAAGATTGGGCTAAGGAATAGCCAGCATGAGGAATATTTTATGCAATTGTTAGACAATATTTCTTCAGACAAGAGGCATATAAACTTCCATTTTTAAATTAGATTATTATTGTAATGAATAGATGAGATTAACATCTGCATCATTTCAGGTCACAATTTCACATTAGGAATTAATGAACTATGTTCATTTTGTCATTTTTTTAAAAAATAATCTTACCCATAGTGGTTCAAGAACACAATGTTTTCGATTAACACCTTCTGACATAAACCCTGAAAAAGCATCTGCCTGAAAAAGCACCTGTCAGTCAGCAAAACATGTGGTAGTCAGTAATAACTTGTCTCTACGTTTGCTCTGAGTTCACCTGCTGACTTTTGTATTGCAGCTGCCTCCCAACCATTCCCCACCCTCCTTCACCATGTTGTCCTTTGGGAAGTGCATTTTGGCCATTAGCTTCACACATTTGAAATGTAACTGTCAACCTTAAACCCAAGGAAATAATGTGCATTCTCTCTGACAAATGAATTCTGAGTACTGTACATTCTACATTGCTCAGTGAAATAAGAGACCATTCTTATGCACATAACAAACAGATAAAATATTTCTACTTTTCAGAACCCTATCTGGTAATGGTCAAGGATAAGTTGTGTTTCTCTTTGGGTGCTGCTGCTTTGGGTCACAAGCAGGTGGGTTACAGTATTATGATTTTCTGATTGATGATTTTATAGTGTATAGCATTTTATAGCGGCCAAAATGTGATGTCATTTTCTAACCTGCTTAATCCAGTCTTAGGTTGCAGGGGGTGCAGGAGCCTATCACAGCTAGGGCACAAGGCAGAAATGCAGTGTTGCCAATTCACCTAACCGGCATGTATTCGGACAGTGGGGGAAACCCACACAGACAGAACATGCACATTCCACACAGGAAGTGAACCCTGGTCTCCTTACTGTGAGGCAGCAGCACTACCAAAGAGCCAACGTGTTGCCCAGTGGCCAGAATGGAATTACAGAAATCCATTGTAGTTCATTGGAAACTTGTGAAAGCTAGAAGGTAATTTTATATGTACAGTATGATGCATGTACAGTATATTTTGATCTACATAGTAATACTTTTTATATTCTGCAAGAGTTGTACTGTTGGAACAACCCTGCAGTGCTGCTGAAGATGTGTGATTTATTTTCAAAGTTTACAATTATTTGTTTTTATTGAAAATTTAAAAATAGCACATTAAAATATTTATGTATTATGTATGAACATTGTACAAAATTATTAAGATAACTAAACATACTTGAACAGAACAATTGGTGCTAAACTTTTAAATGTTTCATAACTCTGTTTTCTGCGACTGGGTGTAAAATGTCATCCTTTAATAAAGTGATAATAAAGAAAAACACCTCATTAGTAATCACCAAATGTTGCAATATACTTTATACATGTGAAGAGTTACCTAGCTAGAAAGTGGTTTCAAGGGTGAGGGGGCAAACGTGATGGCACAAGAAAGGACTAGGTACCACCAAAGACATTCTGGCAAAAGAAGTTGCATTTGGTCCACTTGGTGGCCATATGTTCTCTATGTATTTTGTAAGCCACTACAGTGCAATAAGTAGGGTCACCTACAAGGCAGAAACAGTGACAGTGTGGCAGTCTAGGTTTGTAACAATGGTGCTGTACAGTAAGGTGGGAGCTGAGCTGTGTGAGGGAGAGAACTCAGCTAATGTTACCAGGAAGCACTCTGCTGGCAGTGCTCCGAAGCAGTGCCTTTGTGCCTGTGGATAACAGTTGTTTTACTGGTCATGGCATAGAAAAGGGTGCTGCTTCTAAGGGAGCAGATGTATGGAGCCTACAACTACTGCTTTGCACATGTGTGACTCCATGACACAATAAGGTGGAAACATGCCAGGTGATCAGGAGATCTAGCTATAGGCAGGGAGGCCTGAACCTTTTCTTGAGAGTGCAAGACCAGGCAGGAAGCCACCTCCAGGCCATTGGAGGACACGATGCCCAATAATATCTAAGAATAAATGAGACCATGTTCTTTTTTTAAAACTGAGCAGGTAACCTGTAGGCTACCTGAAAGACCTGATCCTTAGGAAATAGTGGATCCACAAGAGGGAATTTTGAGTTTGTGTGTCAGGAACAAAGCCACACTTGCTTAATTATACCATTTTTATCCTGATCTTTGATTATATCTTGTCCATTTACAATGGAGTTAGTTTGGCTGGAGCCAGAAGATACACAAGTAGGGTAGTTATCCATTAACTGTGAGTTCATCTGGTCCATTCAAGATAAGCAAGATACAGTACTTTCTTTTAGCAGGTCAATGGAGGAAATCAGAGATGTTAAAATGGGTTGTGGGAGATGTTTGGGAATAAAAAAAACAACAACAAAGAAGGTGTTTAAAGTAGAGGACTAGAGCATAAAAAGGAGAAGCAGAACTATGCCTTATGAGAAACATGCAAATGTATCACATATCATATCAGAAATACATCCATCCATCCATTATCCAACTCGCTATATCCTAACTACGGGGTCACGGGGGTCTGTTGGAGCCAATCCCAGCCAACACAGGGCGCAAGGCAGGAAACAAACCCCAGGCAGGGCACCAGCCCACCGCAGATATCAGAAATCTAGACGCTAAAAAGTGAAAAGTGATGCTTCACATTAACCCTTTGAATACTGATTACTGGCAGTTAAGAATTAATACTTGTACACACACAACATGAAAAAGAGCAGTAGCACATTTATATTTCAAATATTTGCAGCAATTTCTAATTTTTTAAAGCACTAATCCATTCATCTAATATCTAACCTGTGTAGATCAGGGTTATGTGGCATTAGTTACTCTAACATGCTGGGTATCTCTGGCACTGCCCTCTAGTGGTTCAAGTCCTATCTGACTGATAGGCAAGAGTTTGTTAGTCTTGGCAACAACAGATCCAGCTCAGCGCCAGTCACACAAGGAGTTCCTCAGGGCTCTGTCCTCAGTCCTCTGCTTTTCTGTATTTATATACTTCCCCTTGGCCATATTATCCGTAGCTATGGACTGGGTTATCATTTTTATGCAGACGATACTCAACTCTACTTCAATGTTAAAAGTGGAACTTCATCAGAGCTTTCTCAGCTCACAACCTGCCTCAGTGAAATTAAAACCTGAATGGAGCAGAAGTCTTTAAAATTAAAGTGCAACAAAACTGAACTCCTGCAAATTAGGACTAAACTCCTTCCCAGTCCATCTTGGCGGTGATCTCATCAGACCTGCCTCTACTGCAAAGATTCTTGGTGTCATTTTTGATTCCTCCCTTTCTTATTCCGCCCACATAAGTCGCATTAAGAAACTTTCTTACTTTCACCTCCATAACATATGTTCACTCCTTCCTCTCTTTTTCTAATGCTGAGAAACTTGTCCATGCTTTTATCACATCCTGCACTGATTATTGTAACTCGCTGCTGGCAATCTTATATCACAGCTCCAGTTTATTCAAAACTCAGCTGCAAGAATCCTTACACGGACCAGCAGCAGCGAGCACATCACACCCATTCTGCTCCGTCTTCACTGACTCCCTGTGTCTTACAGAATCGAATATAAAATCCTACTAATAACCTACAAAGCCTTAAATAACCTACAATAAACTACATCAGTGACCTCCTCCATCACTATGTGCCTGCCCGCCCACTAAGGTCCTCTGATTCTGGTAATCTTGTTGTGCCCCACACTAATCTACACTCCATGGGTGACAGGGCCTTCAGCTGTATAGCGCCCAGACTCTGGAATGACCTACTGAAATGAATCAGATCAGCTGACTCCATGAATTCTTTTAAAAAACAACTCAAAACTCATCTGTTCAGGAAGGCTTTTAGCTCTACTTGACTTTATTACCCTTCTCTCGGTATATCTCTCTGTCAAGATGCTCATGTAACCTGTATGTGTGTGCTAAATATTCAATTATGTTGTCTGTTATGCTTTTATTTTCTCCTTTTTTTCTCTGAACTCACTGTCATAATCTTTTTTATTTATTTATTTGGTTTGTACAATTCAATACTGTATACCCTGCCGTTCTTTCTTATATTCTGTAAGTGCCTTGAGCATGGGAAAGGCGCTATATAAATAAAATGTATTATTATTAACATTAAATAATTAAATATAATTATACAAAGTAACAAAAACTGCTGAGTTTTATAACTTGATCTCTAATATTAATCCTTAGTACATCTATACAGATAGAGCCAGCAATGTTTAAATTATGAAAAGCATTTACCAGATCTTACTAACCATATTTGCAAAAAATTATTCACTAAATAAATGTTTTATCTGTTGTCATATTAACGTGAACTAATGACTAGGAAAAATAATTGAGTTGCAGTAACATTGTTATTGACCCAATAGTCAACGAAGAATACATCAATGTGCTGGGCCTGAAAAGAGTTGAACATTTTAACTGAAATTATATTAAAAGTAAATCTGCTTATGTGATAAATTGGGTGGATTGTTAGCATCTTTAAAAAAATGCCAGACTAAAAATAAAAGAAGGCAACACAGTATACAGTAGATGTCAAAATTAGTGAAAAAAGAAGAATTTTCTAAAATGAATGTTTTTCTTGACGACAGAAATCTGCAGCAGATGTAATTTTCACTGCAAACTACAATCACAGTCTGCCAATATCCAGCTGCTAAATATAAAATGAATTTTCTTACAAGTTGTTTTCTTTGAACATTAATCGAAAATAAAAGGAAGTTTATTTAGAAAATCTGTATATTTATTTTTTTGTATAAGCTTTAAACAAACAATCAAAATAGATATTAGAACAACAAAGGAATTTTTTTATGAGAAATATTCAAAATTAGAAACTGCACAGCCAAAAAAAGACACAGCATGATATGAGACAGGATAAGTAAGTGGTAGGCGCTTAATAATCACTTTCTAAAGGTTTAGTTAAATAATATACCAAACAGTTTGTAATTTTAAGTTATTTATAGCCCTATACTTAAACATTTTAAGTCCATTCTGACATCAGAGTTTAATGATCTGAACAGCTTTGAGTTTGGAAATAAAGTTTATTCAGGCCCACCACAGTAAATCCTTGAAACCAATTGTTTCTAGATTTCAGAATTGAACTGGAGAGTCTGCTTCATTTATGCAGAATAAATGCTCTTTTCTGATAGATCAATAACAATTCTGCTATGGTAAGCCATACTATGGCATTAGTAGGCTATAACAATTATAGCCTTAAGGGTCACTTTAAGATGTTACGTAAGTAAATGCACACTATGGGCTCAACTATGTTTTAAGACTAAGTTGGGTTTAAATGTGCTGCACTTTTTAAAATATATTACAAATGAGAAGAATTATATCATTTTGTAGAATTTCAAATAAATTATAAATGCGTTAAGTAAATAAAGTAAGCTTACATGATATACTGTACTTGAAAATGAAACCTAATAAATAAATACAAAAATATTAGAATGTGTCACTGTACTTACAGTGTTTTTCTGTAAACTGAATTCCATATTCACTCTTTTACTATACACTTAAATGCATTTCGATTAACAATTGTAATAAATAAAATGTGACAGTAATACATGCAAACCCAAACAAATAACTTGGCAGTATTCATTATAATTCTTAGTATTCAAGTGCATCACTGAATCTCTTTCTCATATGCCTAACACAGTGCACCTAGGACACCAAGTAACCTCAGGGTATGAATCTGCATGCATTTAATAAAACAGGCACTGCTACAGTAATGGAGCTTGACATATATTCTTGCAGACAAACACTAATAAATGTTGCAAATGCATCCACCAAACCATCTGAAGTTCTTTTATGAACATTTATCTCAGTCACCTTTCTTAGTTTTAGTTATGGTTTTCTCTGGCAGATTATAAAGGCAGATTTTATTTGCTTAGAGGCAGGAAAGCCAGGGTGACACAAAAATGGCCTGAGGGAAAGAGCAGTTTACAAAATGGAGTTGACTTTATCAGAAAGGTTATACTATTTTTTTAGCTATTGAAGCAGAACAAATACTCTGTTTTTCTATCATGGTCAATGCATTTAGGATGTAATCACAGACAGATTTAGTTATATGGTATAATAAATCTAGAGTACATCCATGCAGCACATCTTAGACGGCATTTGTGGTTGCTCAAAGAATTTACACTAGGTTCTGTTTCCTTTGCTTATAGTATATTGAATGAAATTATCACCTATATGTCATGATGTGGCAAGACTCTGGGTTCTGATAGGAAAACTAAATGAAGGGATGGTTTTATATGTGCAGGCTCTGAAAGTATATAAAATAGTGACTCTGGCAACATAGTGATCGCAGAGCTGATTTTACATCAGCCGCTCCAGGTAGTCCTGTCCTCCTCAGGCATGTCTCGACCACCTGCAGAACTTGTCCCACATATGTTCAGACCCAGGTGCTCTACACTATTATCTGCACGGTGTACCTGGGTAGCTCCCACAGTGCACCGCTCTGCCATGGCACACTGGTCTAAAAACACTGCCTTAGATAAATTTTTAAATGACTATCATGATAAAAGATATGTCATTGCGTTAGCTGTCAAAATATTGGTAGGAAGTTAACAGTATTACCACAATATCTACTGTAAATTGCAGTAGTTACCTCAAAGTTTATAGAGAATACAATGTGATGGAACATTTAAACTTTTACAAGACTAAGTCAAAAAGACCAGGGGCCTCATGTATAAACAGTGCGTATGCACAAAAATGTTGCGTAAGAACGTTTCCGTGTTCAAATCGCGATGTATAAAACCTAAACTTAGCGTAAAGCCATGCACATTTTCACGGTACTTCATATGCTGGCGTACGCAAGTTCTCCGCTCGGTTTTGCAGACTGGCAGCACCTAGCGTCAAAGCAGTGTTACTGTTCCTGTGTGGTTATCCTTTCTTTTTCAGATCCACATCCCTGACGTGGCTTTATAAATACACTGAAATTAACCGAATATTGTTTATTAGTTTAATGCATCTGATTGTAATTAACCTGTAACAATACATTGGTCCACAGAATGATCAAACTATTCCAAATACAATAGCTGCTTAGCGTTGGTACTCTCACTGCACCTTCTTCTTCTTCTTTCAGCTGCTCCCGTTAGTGGTTGCCACAGCAGATCATCTTTTTCCATATTACTCTCACTGCACCACTCAGAGTATTTATATCACTATATCTGAGTGGGGAATCAAAGATCTACAGAATCTGAGAAAGAGAATTATCGGTATACAGCATCAAGCACACGCTGCCTCAGCCATGCTGTCTATTGAACTGCTTTCACACGGCAAATGTTTCAAAGCCTTTCCTGTACAGACCTCGCAGTTCAGAAACAGTTTGATCCCAAGAACGCTAAACGCACTCAATCAAGTGCTCCTTGTAGAACTGTTTGTACTTAAGTAGAATTACCTCACTATAAACTTGCACTATAGTTATAATATTGCACAACCTGAGACACTTTATAAAGCACACATTTACAGTACATATGATGACGATATCATTTTTAAGATGAAATGCAGCAAAATATTTTATTATATTATACAGATAAAACTTTAACTTCATTTAAATAATCTATATTGGAGCCAATCCAAGCCAACACAGGGCACAAGGCAGGAAACAAACCGCGGGCAGGGCACCAGCCCACCGCAGTAATCTATATTGTTAATAGTTAAACATGCCAAGACATGGTGCCGCAGCACTAGCTAGGAGCTTGAGTTCCGTTCATGGATTGTTCCTGCCTCGCGCTGTATTCTTGCTTGTGCTGGTGCGACACTGGAAGGATAGATGAATAGAATAATTAAACATGTACTACGAAGATATTTCAATGTTCCTTAAAAGTTCTGAAGACTCGGCATTTTAAGCTTACAGATAGCTTAATGTCTATTACAGAGCTGATTGTGTGGCGACTGGGTGTTTGGAGAAAGAAAAGTAAGTACAGGAATTGGGGGTTAGTACATTTGAAAGAGACAGTACTGCTACAATAAATTATTCATCGAAGGTCGCAAACGGCGCAGCAAGCATCTTATGTGAGACATGAACAATCACTGTGCCACCGTGTTCCCATGTTTAATAACATGATTTAACTCCTATCATCATGAAAATGATATCATGTATACATCTGAGTATTTTAACTATTCAGAGAGCTGTAATATCACAAATGTAATGGATTCTGTGTCCTGTCAGAGGAGGAGACAGCCCAGAACTACGTAGTGATTCACACACATAGAGCACATAGAAGATCAAATACAAAACAAAGCATTTAACATGCTACTTTAGTTACGATGGGATTTGAAAAACTAGTAAATTAAACAATTTTAAGATGAAGTTTATGATGTTCTACTTTAATGACAAAATAAACTATGTGATTAAAGTGGAAATTTCGAGATTAAAGTTGACATTTCGTGCTTTTTTCCCACTGTGTGCCTATTTTTTTTTCTCTGTACCCTAATAAGCTTACATATGACACTCAAATGGTGGGCTACGACTTGCCTTTTCACGGCGACTTTGATATGTGACATTTTTATTTCGGGCAATGTGCGACTTTGTGAACTTGAGCTTTCGAGTTTCTCCGACACTCTGTCACTCGATCAACTTCCTTTTGTTGATTATACCACTGTTTAAACCAACATATAGTACATTTTTCCTTGCCTCCACTTTGTATATGCTGAAATTCTTATATTTTTCCCCGTGCTTTTCCCATTGTCTTTTCATAGAAGGCTGAGCTTAAGGGCTATTTATATTGATTTGCATATTCAAAGAGGTGTAATTCTGGGAGGAGTTGGGGCGGGACAACAGGCGCGTGCACGTGCATTACTTTTATCGCTGACCGGGATTTATGTAGCGGAAGAATGTGGAAGTTTGCGTACACACAGATTTATGCATCTGGATTTTTCTGTGCGTACGCATATTCCCGCTTTTGTGCTTATGCAATGTTTTAGTGTGAGTTCTGCACACAGCAGTATACATGAGGCCCCAGGAGACAAAGTGGTTTGAAAGGATACAGGAAAAATATATGGTCAGAGGTAGCCAGGGTTTAGCTACTGAAGTTGGGTCTAAAATTGCATCAGGACCGAAACTGCAAAACAAAATCAGTGGTTAAAGGGCAGGCTATTATAAAAATACTAGAAATAGCAGGAGAATTCCCTAACCAAAGCTTTTAGTACACAAGTCAAGATTCGCTGCAAGTATTTGGATTACCCAAAAGCTTAAATACTGAACCCTGATCATCACCATCTTTTGATTAACAGATATAAGATGATGATGCAATGTCCTGTAAAATGATTGGCAACGGCCAGTGTAACCACAAGACAAAATGGTGGCACCCATTATAAAAGGTAATAAATAAAAGAAAAATGAAATTTTGAATTCATGAATGAACAATATACTTTACAAAAAAAGTTTGTCAGTACAAACAGAATTTTACCTCTTGAATACAAGAAAAACAGAGCAACTCATTTACAACTCACGCCATCTTTATTAAGTAATGCCACCGTTATTGTGACCAAAACTTTTCATACCAAAGATTTTAGCACAGCAAATACATAAAAAGGACGCTTGGTATTCAATAGAAGAGATTGTTATAATGACAGTTCCTAATTAATTTTTGTGACCTTCCTTTCATGTTTTATTTAATCTATTTAGGGTTTTGAATCATTAATAATATGTATTTTAACACAGTTTCTCACTTAACCATTTATTTAAAGTTGTTAAAATACAGTAATTTTGATTTTGCTTTAGTTGTCTCACCATTTATTGATATGTTGTCTAGGAAACAAAATGGAAGTGCACAAACTTACTGTCTGTCTTGTGTGTCTCCAAGACTGCAGATAAATTACAATAATTGCATAGTAAAGTTCTTGTTTTTGACTTTGCTTTTTGCTTCATTTTTAAAGTCTGATGATAGATCTTATGAGTTTCTGATTTCAGTTTTGCCTTAACTATATCTCTTCTCCTGATCCTTGTTTGATTTATATATATGTATTTAAAAGTTCTGCTCATGGTACTTCATGATTCAAAATGACCACACATTAAATGCCTATGGTCATATTCAAGTATTCACTGCTTTTTACACTGTGAATAGTACCACTAGCAGCTAAAGATAGGGTGCTAGAGTTTCCTGCAACTCTATGTTAAAAAGCAAAACTTGTAAATGATATATATATGTACTGTATATACAAAATGAAGAAGCTATCAAGGATATTTTCAGGAGATGAAAACTAAGTACATACAGATTTAGCTTTATTCAGAAATTCACTGCCTTTTCTAAGAAAAAGTAGTGTCAAAAGTGTAAGACCTGAAGATTGAACTGGCAGGCTTTCTGAAAGAAAGGAATTCCAGTTTGTAACAGATTATGGATTTTTGCCAGCATCTTAGCACACTCAGTATGTCACTACAAGGGAAAAGCCATTACTGGTTTTAGCAAATGGATAAAATCAGTGCCTTCATAGATAGACAGACAGACAGACAGACAGACAGACAGACAGACAGACAGACAGATAGATAGATAGATAGATAGATAGATAGATAGATAGATAGATAGATAGATAGATAGATAGATAGATAGATAGATACTTTATTAATCCCAAGGGGAAATTCATATAATTAAAGAAAAATCTCAAACTGTAGATGAAGCATGATTTCCATTGGCACATCGGATATACTGCAAAGTGTCTGTCATGAACTATAAAATCTGAAAACTTTTGATTGTTTACTAACAAAAAAGTGATTTCACATTTGTATATATTGTTCAAGCAGCCTTGTGAATATTTGCCAGAGAAGAAAATGGAAGAAGTAGAAAAAGAAGAGTGGGTATGAGGCCCATTCAAAGTCAGTGAGAATGCAGTGGCCTTACCAACTGAAAATAAAGCACGACTAGTTGAATCATTATGTGATGAAAGTCTTCATAGAAATTCAAGAAATTGAACTCCCTCAGATAATATTCTTGACAGCATGGTGTATACAGCAGAAACCATCTCTGGATTGCAAGCCAGTCCAGCAAGTCTGGCACAGGGAAAAGTAGGTCAAACCACTACTGTAAATCCACTGTGATATGGTGAAAATATGCATACTCCATGCAGAACGCTTTGTGGCAGGGAACCAAATGTGAACCCTTATCACTATGACGTAGGAATGCTAGCTCAGCACCACTGCACCACATCCTTTTAGAATATCTGAACTAAATAACATGATTAAAAGTAAATGTGTAAATGTTGACTTAGTTCATGTTCATAGATTGCATATTATGAAAAAGTGTGTGCAGTACTATCGGCTTCATACAGTATTTGAGAAATAGCTCAGATTTGTTTGTGAAATAATACAATTATCTTTTGCTGAGTAGATTTAGAAACAGACACACTAGACTTGCCCAGAGCAGCATTCATTAAAAAATTAACATTTGATTGATAATTGAATAAACTTGTAGCTTATTTAACTGAATTGCACACCACTCCTTTTTCTTGACTGTGAATGGATTGGTTATGAAAGGCTAAAAATGAAAAATGAGTGAGAAATGATGAATTGGCTCCAGCAGACCCCCGTGACCCTGTAGTTAGGATATAGCGGGTTGGATAATGGATGGATGGATGGATGGGAATGATGTCATGTTTGATGCGTGAAAGTAAGTAGTGAGAAGTGATGCATGTAAGGTGAGTAGAGATGAGTCAAAAGTGATGCTTTATGTTTACTGAGTGAGATGAAGACAGTATAGTTACTTGAATGGTAATGGACAGGAGATGAAACATAGTCAAGTTCAAAGCTAAAAGTCAAAGTTAAACCTAAACCCAAAGTACCTAATAACCAGAGTTCATTTCAAAAATGGGAAGACAATATGCAAAAGAAGTTTTTTTTAATTTATTGTTTTATTTTTTATTTGCACTCTAGCACAGATTTATCCGCAGTCTCAAATGCTCAGGAAATACATGCAGCAACCCTTTATATGGACACTTTGGTGACATCAACCATGTCACACATCCCAGTGAATGCAAGGTACTATCATCACGGAAACTCATGCTCTGTAAAGCTGGCACCTTACACAAAACAAAGATGGCTTGTGGCATGAAGCTTGAACATTTACTCTTTTTGAAAACACAAGAACCCATAAATAAATGCATACTTTATTTATTTTACTTTAAGGAAATTCACAGAAATGTAATGAAAGCTACTGATCGTAACATTATGAACGAGAAATGAGTATTAATGTGTGAGAAAAGGTGCATAATGATAAAAAAGGGGTGAGTAACGAGTGACAGATGACAAGTAATACATGACACAAATTAATATTGATTGATGTTGGGAAAGACATTTTAAAACAGACACTGTACACTGATTTTTTCTTGTGTGTGTCTGAGGATGGCGGAGGAAGGAAGCTGTGCTTTTTTTAGCTTCAACAATTTTTTTTTTCCTTGGAAAAGAATGAATGTATTGTTGTATTGTGTGATTGCATCTTTGTCTCAACCATGTATTATTAAATGTGTGTTGTTACCTTAAATAATGTTTAAAAATAATAATTACAGTTATGCATTACCATATCTGCCTTTATGCTGAATACATAGTGCGAAGTACACATTTACCTCTTTAATACTAAACTTAATATAACAACAGAAAGAAAATTAAACATACTGAAATATAGTCAGTCTATCCTGCTTAGTCCTGAACAGAATCCTGGAGCCTATCCCAACTAGCCAAGTTATATACATGGCAAACAAGTCTACCTAAAAAGTCTTAAACTTTTTGACTATTTTGACAGCTGCAAATGAAATCATCAGCAAAACTACCTCCATCATATTGCATGTAATGAGTTACTGTACATATCTGTTTTACTTGCTATTGTAATTTTATATAATGCAATTATCATAATTTTGTCATCAACAAATACCGTAAATGTTAAAACTAAAAGCCACATCATTCTTATATCTGATTACCTATTGTATTTTATGTACAGTACCTGACATTTTACTAATACTACTGATTTACATTGTATGGAGAAGGGGACTGGAAAATGAAACATGTACATCTACAGATGGCTATGTTTTGTTCTGACATGACACTACAGTACAGTATCAAAAAGAGAGAGAAATTTCGTTTTCGTTTACCTGACATCATAGTGTTGCTTTTGGGAAAGCCATGAACAGTGCAACTCTTTTCCATTATTGGAGTGTCAAACTTTTCTGTGCAATTTACAGTGGAACTGTTTAAAGTAGATATCTATTCAAAAGCAAATGAATGAATAATATTATTATTAATTAATTTTCTCTCATTCAAGTTTGAGGCAGAAGGTTCTGGTATTAGCTGTCCCCTGGGAGTGCTTCTGTTTCTTCCAGGTTCACAAAGTAAGTTAATCAGCTTCTGTTCAACCTTAAGGCAGTAGCTGGGAGAAGGTTTGGATTTTATTTATGACTGTTAGGAAGCAAGTACATTTTTGGGAGAATTAAGCTTGACAGTTGCCAAACCTTTCTGAACTTGATGTTGTGGGCAGGCCTAGAAGGAGTTTTTTTGTTCTCTTTTTAAACTGCTTAGCCATATTCCTTTGGCAGTACAAAAATAAATAAAGAAAAAATGTTGAACCACATTTCATGTCTGATTATTTCTTTTGAGTTGTGATCTTTCTTATTTAGCTATTTTTAATTCAGCATTAATGCATAAGCAGGTTTAAATTTTTTTGGTCTAATTAAATATACTGGAATACGTTTTGAGACTAGATTTTGAAATTTCTGAATGATTCGATTAAACATGTTTAATACTTACTCATGCAAAATTATGTGAAACTTTGTATTTTAAAAATTGTGGGGATTTTAAATAAGAAAAGATTGCCAAAAGGAATTTTTCTATTACTGAACATAAAAAGCATGTTAATTTGAAGAGTCATATTAGGGTTTTTTTTTTTTCTTATTTGCTTTCGTCATTAATAGTGTGACAAATATAAACTGAATGGTAGACAAGTCATTTTTTGCAATAAACATTTAAAAATTTTCTACTGAAAAAGATATAATAACGTAATATATTGCATTGAATATTTAAGAAGTATTGTACATAGAAAAATTTTAAAAATACATATATTTTGGATTTTTTTTATAAATGTCTTTCTTTGGTTATCTATAATATAGATAGATTCCTGTGTGTAACAAATATTTTATTATTAAAATTACAGTTTTTGTAATTAAAGAATATGAATTCAAATTATGGGACTTACAGTGACTGTAAACTAAGACGAACTCTGTGCTGAAAGCAATACATTGGCTGAATTGGTATTATACACTATTCTTCGTTTCTAAAATTTACTTACATTATTTCACAATAGAGGAATTTAGCTAATGCTAGTGTTTAGTCTGTTACACTATGAATCAGTTTATGTTTCTAGCAAGACTGTTGCAAATAGCAGATTACAATTCAATACGTCTAATTTTCTATGGCATTGGGATCTAGAGGAATTCTGAAGCAAATTTTTAATCTTTTATGTGGATACTGAGGTAAATCAAATGCATAAACTCACAGTGATCAAGTCTGATGGAGCTTATTTTTCATCCTGAATCCAATATGACTAAACCATTCTTGTTGTGAAGAAAAATACATAGTAAAGCACTTTAAAATGTTAACCTGCTGCCCATGCGGAAATGCAAATCAGTTTTTTGTTGGCTGATAATTCACAATAAGTTACATTGCCTGCGGAGATATAATGGAATGCTGTTATAATTTGACAGGTGCATTACCAGATGATGGGGCTGACTTCTTATTTTGTTTATAAACATATCACGTAAATATTATTCAGGATCTTAATTATGTATACTGCTACTTTTGAAGTTCTGAAGTATAAATGGTGGCATTTTTTTGAAATTTTCTTAAATTATCTTTTTACTTACAATATGAGGTTTGGTTAAGCTGTATTTTCTTTGAGTAATTTTTAAATAATGGAAGAACTGACTGGTGTCACACTCAAATGACTGTGAACTATACAAGATGACAGGCATTATTGTATAAAGGGAACAAATGTCAGTCTCTTATTTTATGTGTCTTCTTTTTAGAGCAACCCATATTAACCATTTCAAAGCACAAAAGAATATAATTCAAACTAATTAAGCAACATGGTGCAACACATGATAGTTTACACCCATGACAAATTTCAGGAGGATAAACATTAGGGAAAAAGCTAAAACATTAGCAAGTTAAAAAAATGTAACATAAATAAGAAAAGAATTACAGTTACAGTACTGTGTACAACAGCAATGTGTTAGATGCAGAAGCATCCTTTAAAAAATATTAACATATATAGCAGTGGTTTTCGGGCGTGAGCTAAACTTTAACATGGACAGAGCCTCATGAACAGATCAATAAAGAAAGCCAAAAACTTTGGAAGATTTACAAATAATACTTTTTTTAACACCAAATACCAAATGAAAGTCAAATGTGCCCGCTTCAGCTTATCCCCTGACAAAATGTAATTGAACTGAAAATGTTCATAAATCAATTGAAGACTGTTAATATGTATGATGCAAGTACTCTCCATCCATTTCTGAACTTGTTCAAATGGACTGGTTGCATGAACAACAGCCCATCTTGGCAGCCTTGTAGGGTTGAATCATTCACTCACCAAACTGAGCAAATAAAACTTATTTTTACTGAATACATTTCAGTTTGCAGATACAAACTGAAGATTATATAATTTATAGACAGGCACAGTAGCAAAAAATACAATATAAATCATGTGCTAAAAATCAAAACTAATAATACAAATCTTGTCTTGACAATGTGGCATTGGAAAACTACTGTAGTATAATTTCAGTTTATAGCAAACAGCACTCATTCCCAAGAGTCCCAAATGCTATTAAAATCTGAAAGAGGACAGAATGCTTCATCAAGAGCCATCTTGCTTCCATGAGTCAGTTACTTTCTGCTTGCTCCAAGTAAGACAGCTAATCGATTTATTGAATTTCTTCTGTCCTATGAGTAATTATATCAAATTATTAGAGATTATATAGAGTATTTTTTTCTCTGATGTAAAAACACATTCACTTCATATATTTTATGACCTAAGCATTCCTGATAGAAATATTAATATTTTTATTAAATGTAGTGGTTTTTATTCTTCCTTTAAGTTTGCTCTTTAAGAAGGAAAGTAACAAAAATACATATAAATAAAAAAGATGCTGGTCTAGAGTCTAGTTAATAAATTGTTCTGTCTTTGTGAAGGAATGTATCGCAAAATGATGGCAATTAGTATAATTTTCTTTTTCTTCTAGAGGTAAAGCTCTTAAAATCTCAGCCATCATTAACATTATCCACAGGTATCATTGTGAACGTTAATATTTTTCTTTGACAGTTTATACCTTTATTTACTTATTATACAAAGCGTTGAAAAAGACTTTTGCAGTTGTGTCTAAAAATATATTTTAATCATTGCTGTTCACCTGGGAGAACAACATGCAATGCCAAATTCAATATTTTGTTGTTGAAAATTGCTTAAAGCCAATGTTTGGCTGTATACAGTGCAATAGTTTTCAATAAAAATAAACAAATATATTGCATCTACTGAGCCAGGATCATTACGCAAATCACTGAAGGAATGAAACCATAGTAGTTTTCTTTATATTACTTATATAAGAGAATCAGACAAAATACACTTATCAGAAGCATTACCTAAAAAGCCAATTAGGCAATAAAAAAACAAGAAGTGACAATCTGTAATTAACATGTCCAATGTATATAATATAACACTGCCAAAGTAATTTGTGGTTGCTGGCAGAGTTAAGGATGGCAACATGGCAACAAGACAGGATCTAAATGGGTCACCTGTCCATCACAGGTACCACTCAAACAGACACCAATAATTCATATGGTGACAATTCAGAGTTGCCAAAGAGAAGAGTCCCTGGTGACAAAATAGGTATGAAAGGTATTGCCCACATAAAGGCATATGTTGATCACCAACAGGTGTCCTGAATAATTGTGGTTGATTCTGTAGTTGTACTCGTTTTCTAGCTATATCAAGTATACTGTAAAATATACAGTTGATGTTTAATTCTTTCCATAAAATACCACAGAATGTTTATTATTTCTTTCATCCTGTTTTGATTATTAAATGTGAAGGACGCAAATGTGTGCTGCAAATACAGAACATATTAAAAATGAACAAGACAATTCAATCCTGATTTGCTTACAGCTCATGTTGGTGAAATTTGCCAAAGTGTTTGTCAAATACCTTGATCACCAAATATTTTCGTGGAAGTTTGCTGTGCAGCTGGTTTATGTAAACATTTTTTCCAAGCACCCCATGATGCTTTGCGAGGCCAGTGTGACGTCATAGAGCTGTAGCAGCCATGCACACAACTTTTACACATGATCACTGTTAGAATGTTGATTACATGACTATTGATGGACCTCACACACACAAGGATAAAACTAAGTGCCATTTCTGCTACAAAGATTAACCTAAACCATCCAATGAAGCACTTGACAGTCCTGTGCGATATTTCTCCCTGTGTTTAGCCACACTCGTTTCTTGAAGTTGCAGAGCTCTTCAGTTGCTTAAGTGGGTTGTCAGTGAACTTAAAAATGTAACCTAAAGCCACAAAGGTGGAGAGAAACACTACCAGATTTCCTTCCTATGTGCAGTTAAATATAGTGGTGTGAAAAACTATTTGCCCCCTTCCTGATTTCTTATTCTTTTGCATGTTTGTCACACAAAATGTTTCTGATCATCAAACACATTGAAACCATTAGTCAAATATAACACAAGTAAACACAAAATGCAGTTTTTAAATGATGGTTTTTATTATTTAGGGAGAAAAAATCCAAACCTACATGGCCCTGTGTGAAAAAGTAATTGCCCCCTTGTTAAAAATAACCTAACTGTGGTGTATCACACCTGAGTTCAATTTCCGTAGCCACCCCCAGGCCTGATTACTGCCACACCTGTTTCAATCAAGAAATCACTTAAATAGGAGCTGCCTGACACAGAGAAGTAGACCAAAGGCACCTCAAAAGCTAGACATCATGCCAAGATCCAAAGAAATTCAGGAAAAAATGAGAACAGAAGTAATTGAGATCTATCAGTCTGGTAAAGGCTATAAAAGCCATTTCTAAAGCTTTGGGACTCCAGCGAACCACAGTGAGAGCCATTATCCACAAATGGCAAAAACATGGAACAGTGGTGAACCTTCCCAGGAGTGGCCGGCCGACCAAAATTACCCCAAGAGTCCAGAGACGACTCATCCGAGAGGTCACAAAAGACCCCAGGACAACGTAAAGAACTGCAGGCCTCACTTGCCTCAATTAAGGTCAGTGTTCACGACTCCACCATAAGAAAGAGACTGGGCAAAAACGGCCTGCATGGCAGATTTCCAAGACGCAAACCACTGTTAAACAAAAAGAACATTAGGGCTTGTCTCAATTTTGCTAAGAAACATCTTAATGATTGCCAAGACTTTTGGGAAAATACCTTGTGGACTGATGATAGATAGATAGATAAATAGATAGATAGATAGATAGATACTTTATTAATCCCAAGGGATGAGACAAAAGTTGAACTTTTTGGAAGGCAAATGTCCTGTTACATCTGGCGTAAAAGGAACACAGCATTTCAGAAAAAGAACATCATACCAACAGTAAAATATGGTGGTGGTAGTGTGATGGTCTGGGGTTGTTTTGCTGCTTCAGGACCTGGAAGGCTTGCTGTGATAGATGGAACCATGAATTCTACTGTCTACCAAAAAATCCTGAAGGAGAATGTCTGGCCATCTGTTCGTCAACTCAAGCTGAAGCGATCTTGGGTGCTGCAACAGGACAATGACCCAAAACACACCAGCAAATCCACCTCTGAATGGCTGAAGAAAAACAAAATGAAGACTTTGGAGTGGCCTAGTCAAAGTCCTGACCTGAATCCAATTGAGATGCTATGGCATGACCTTAAAAAGGTGGTTCATGCTAGAAAACCCTCAAATAGAGCTGAATTACAACAATTCTGCAAAGATGAGTGGGCCAAAATTCCTCCAGAGCACTGTAAAAGACTCATTGCAAGTTATCGCAAACGCTTGATTGCAGTTATTACTGCTAAGGGTGGCCCAACCAGTTATTAGGTTCAGGGGGCAATTACTTTTTCACACAGGGCCATGTAGGTTTGGATTTTTTTTTTCCCTAAATAATAAAAACCATCATTTAAAAACTGCATTTTGTGTTTACTTGTGTTATATTTGACTATAGTTAAATGTGTTTGATGATCAGAAACATTTTGTGTGACAAACATGCAAAAGAATAAGAAATCAGGAAGGGGGCAAATAGTTTTTCACACCACTGTAAATACCAAAAAACTTGCAGTATTTGGAGTACTGCCAACAGATATATACAGTTAGGTTCATAACTATTTGGACAGTGACACAGCCTTAATTCTAAAAATTTAACAGAAACATAGTATGAGGCATTCAGGAATGACAAACATTTTTATACATTGTCCCCCATTTCCAGGGGCTCAAAAGTATTTGTACAATTGACTGACAAGTTGTTCCATGGCCAGCTGTGACCAGATCCCCCATTATTTCATTATCTATTAAGCAGGTAAAAGGTTTGGAGTTGAGTCCAAGTGTGGAATTTGCATTTCGGAGATGTCACTGTAAATTCTCAATATGAGAATAAAAACAGGTCATCAATAGGCAGACAAAACAAAACAAACCTTTCCGAGAGATAGCAGATACATCAAAAGTGGTCAAATCAACCATCTGGTACATTTTTAAAGAGAAGGAGCACAATGGTGAGCTCAGCAACACCAGAATGCCTGGACATCCATGAAAGACAACTATGCTAGATGATTGCAGAATTATTTACTTGGTGAAGAAAAAACAATTTACAAAATTTAGTCAAACCAAGAAGATTCTCTGGGAGATAGGCCTATCATTGTCTACTAGGGTTAACTACAAGGGGCAAACCATTGCCAATACTCAAGCACAGCAAGGACAGATTAGACTTTGCAAGAAAATATTTTTTAAAAACCAGTTCAGTTTTGGAACTTTTTTTCAAATGTACAAGAAGGATGGATTGAGAAGAGAAGTGATGGAACAGCCCATAATATGCTGCATACCACATCATCTGTGAAACATGGTGGAGGAAGTGTTATGGCATGGGCATGCGTGACTACCAATGGAAGTAGGTCACTGGTGATTATTGATGATATGACTGCTGACAAAAGTTGCAGGATGATTCCTGGAGTATACAGTGCTATACTATCTACTCAGATACAGACAAATGCTGCAAAACTGATAGGATAATTCCTCGCAGTACAGAAGGACAATGAGCCAAAACATACTGCAACAGTAAACCAAATGCTTTTCAAGGCAAAGAAGTGGAATATTCTTCAATCAACTAACTTCAACCCAATTAAACATGCATTTCACTTGCTGAAGGCAAAACTAAAGGCAGAAAGTCTTACAAACAAGCAGCACCTGAAGACCAGTGCAGTGGTATTCATTGTGTTTGCATCTTTATGTTGTTTGAAGCATGGTGGAGCAGTGCTGAGCACTGCAACCTCACAGCTCTAATCACATTTTAGGCCACAATGGTCGGTCTAGCTTAGTTGGTAGATTTTTCCTTAGCATTCAGGGATATTTAAAAGACTACTGCACCATTTTGATCCACTTAAATCTAGTTCAGTTCCCCATTGACTTCAATGCATTGTGCAAATTTTGATGAAGATTGTGAATATTTCTGTGGTTTTGTTGAACTCAAGTGAATTCACCAGGGTTCACTCATTACTAATTACAACGCACCAATGATCAGTTACTTGTGGCTCACTGGACTATCACAACTCCTCTATCCTGTTTTGAAAATTCTAAAAAATCTATATAACTCCCATAAGCTTTTAAAATAGTAAAATTATACGTATAAGAAGTCAGGCTATAATGTCATTAGACAGATGCTACAGTAACTGTATAGCTATTGAAACACAATTTTGCATCTGTTCTGTAGCTTGTAGTAAACTGTAAATAAAATACTGTATATATTTGTGGATAAGTTCTCCCGTGGATAAGTCAGGACTTGATTTTACTGTATAACTTCTGGTATTTTATAATGTAGGTTGTAAAAGTCAAATGCAAAAAAGCTCACGTTATTGGTACAAGGGATTATGATATGCTAACGCCCACCTAAGTGAGTAACCACAGAGCACACTGCCTTTTTTTTCTATGTGGGTACGGCAATGTGCTGTATCAGCGTGTGCTCTAAACCTCTCTCTCTCGTGCATGTGTGACCACATGGAAATACCCGAACTATTCCAAAGTGACATTTACAATGTTTCGTGTTTTTTGTATCTCACACCTTCATACACCTTTATCGTAAGGGCATCCCTTATCTACGATGGAGCGTTCGATCAGGACAACATATGAAGCTGGTTTTAGTTGAAGTAGCGAAAGAAATTGGTAACTGTGCTGCCGCACCAAAATTTGATGCGTCTGAGAAACTGATGCGAGATTGGAGGAGGCAAGAACATGTAAAAAAAAAAAAAGAAAGAAATTTAAGGGTCGCATTTTTTAACGGGCGTATAAGTCGGGGTCTAATTTTATGATCGATTTTTCGGGTTTCAAGATCCGACTTATATGTGAGTATATATGGTAGTTTAAAGTTCACCCTAAAGTAAAGTCACGTTAAATCAGCTTTCCTATTTGCAGAAATGGTTAAATCTCCATATATTTCACTTGCATTCAAAGCATTGCCCCACCATAAACCTACTGTTACCATTAAAAAATAAATAAAAACATTGAACTAGACCAAGTACTGGCATTATTATATAATATAAATAAAATAATATATAAATATAAATTATTACATGACTTAGATATTTTATATAAAGATCTTTTTCATTTTTATTTTTTTTCAGGAAGTTAAATTGATATTAAAATTCAAGATGTAAAAGACAAGTACTGTTTTTCTCTACTTGATTGCTTTATCCCTTGCAAACTGTGGTCTGAGGTATCAAAGTGTGTGTTTGGGTTAGTAATATGCAACATGATCAAATAACCTCTTTATTTAGGGAACACAACACATTTAATTACTGAACCAGCCCAGTACAGTGGTAGTTTGCACTAAAAGTAGGTGTACTCTCAAAAACACATTAACTTGCTCAGAGCAGGGCACCCATCAGAAACTATAATTGAATAAACAAATATTGGATTGTGTAAAAAAAACAAAATCAGAATTTTAACCAATAACATACACTCTATAAATAACATTATATGATTTGCTGCTGCAAAGTATTGATCTGCAATTTGTTACAGCAATTTATGTAGAGAAATTGCACACACAGTATATTTGCTGCTCATATGGATATGCATAGTGTTTAACAGACAGTGTCTAACATGTTTTGTCCCATTTAAAAAAAGAGCAATTTTAAAGAGCCTAATTTAGTTGATGAATTATATTCTTGGTGTTTTTAGTTCTAGTGTCCCATGCAGACATCTCAAAACACATACTAGGACAATTTAGAGTCACTAATCAACCAATCTTCCACATTATTTGGATATAGGAAGGCACCAGAGTACCTAAAGAAAACTCACAAAAACTAGAGCAGAATGGGCAAACTTTTATTTGAAAATGTTGAGCAAGAAATTCATCTAGGTCCCAACACTATCCACTGTGCTGCCTCTTATGGTGTTAATTGACTACTATAGTACATGTGTTACTGTGAAGTTTGAAAATGTTACTAATACTTTTATTTGCCTGTCTTTGGTTTTATAATCAGTTTTCCATACTACAGGTTCTGAAAAAAATTAGCTGTAAAAATCACATGTAATTAATATTACAGTATACTACAAAAAAGTAGCTTGCACATTAAATAGGACTATGGTGAAACTTTAATTGCATTGTTCTTACAAAGTAATTTGTTACAGCCCCCCCTTCTAAAAAAGGTATATTTGACTTCAATCAAAATTAAACAGTCAGGAGAAAACGAGGTATTAAAAATGCTGACGTAGATAAAATCAAGTACAACTTAAACTATACACAATGGGTAAGCAATACATGTCCAGTTTTTTGTTGTAAAATAGTAAAAATCATTAACTTGACTTTGTACACTTTGGTCTCCACAAAAGATATCAGCCTTGGTTGACATGTTTTGCAAAAGAGGTAGCAAATGAAGACAGATTGAACAAAAACTACTGTTGGTGAGGAATGAAAAGGACTTACTTTATTATGTGTTTCTAGTAAGCCTTTCTGGTAAAACCAACACTTATCACAGATGACTCTTTCTCTCAAGGTTCATTTTTATTCTGTCACAATGCAATATTTTTTTTCCAGAAGCCCTTTATGTCATCTGCACTCAGTTTTGATTGCTGTTATCTGTTATTCTGTGTATGGCTGTAAATGGTATCGATCTGAATGATTCTTCAACTGTTTACTTTGTTCAAAATGCATAATCCAAATATACAGTTTTTGTTCTCATGACAACGGCACGGTGGCGCAGCGATAATGCTGTTGCCTCGCAGTTAGGAGACCTGGGTTCGCTTCCTGGGTCCTCCCTCCGTGGAGTTTGCATGTTCTCCCTGTGTCTGCATGGTCCTCCAGTTTCCTCCCACAGTCCAAAGACATGCAGGTTAGGTGCATTGGTGATCCTAAATTGTCCCTAGTGTGTGTGTGTGTGTGTACCCTATGATGGGCTAGTGTCCTGCCTGGGGTTTGTTTCCTGCCTTGTGCACTATGTTGGCTGGGATTGGCTCCAGCCGACCCCCGTGACCCTGTAGTTAGGATATAGCAGGATGGATGGATGTTCTCATGACACGGTTGCATCAGTTAAATAAAAATACAGTTATTTTAATCTATCCAGCTGTTTTTTTAAACAGGTTTTTTCATTCAGTGTCACTGGGAACAGACAGCAACAAATGTTAGTTGGGAACTCTTTCAGTGTATATGAATTATAATAAATAGGTAAATTTTATGATTTCAGTACAAGCTTTATGCTTAATAATAATAAATATTTTAATAATGATATAAAATAACCCATACTATACAGTGTGTTTATTTTGTCACACAAATTAATAAATCTATCTATCAAATTTTGCCTAATTTATAGAATTCATCTTTTATTTATTTTTTATGTAATAATAAACATATTGCAATAATAAAATACTTTTGCATTTCTCTTACTTTTATTTAGTAAATAGGTGTTTTTACTGTTTTACCTAGCTGTTAGCTTGTCTGTTCACTCTGTACAAGTTAGACTGGGGCAAAGACAGAAACTGATTTCAACCACAGAGTCAACATTGGCTGAATGAATTTTGCTTACAGACCCAATTTCAACACACCTTTCAAAATACCTGGTTGAAAGACAATACAAAACCCACTGATTTCACTTACTAACTACTGTTGTGTGACATTTTTTAAACTAAGCAATAAGAGGTACTACACCCATATGCTTACTGAATTAAACAAAGCATAAAAATTAACTGTAGCAAGTTTATTACATTTTACTTTGTCACACACGTGCGAATAGGAGGACGTTGTGTGGACCAAGTAAAGGTAATTCCACGCCAGGCCAGGGGAGGGCGGGGTGCATTAAACCTTTTTCTGCTATCTCTACAGAGCAGCCGCGGGAAAACCTATCTGAATCAAGAACGTCACTTCCAGTTCCGGCGCCCAGAAGAACATCACTTCCAGTTCCGGTGCCTAGAAGAACGTCACTTCCGGTCCCGGCTCCCAGGCTGATGTCAGAGAAACATCACTTCCGGTCAACCTACATCACTTCCTGTCAACATACATGACTTCCTGTCTGACAATTTAAAACTGCCATCTTTTCAAACCTTCACCAGTTCTATTTTGGACTTCGTACTGTCAACATTATTGACTAAACTTAAAAGAATCCTTTGCAGCTAGGAATATTATACAGGTGGCTGCCCCGAACCTTTTTCTACGTGTGTCGAGTTGCTTCTTTTTACAACTTCTATGTAAATGGAAGTTTGTTGAATAGATAAAAAATTCTCTGTCAAATTATGTTCAGATTCTGATTCTATGTTCAAAATGTACAGACAAGTTGATGTTAGCATGGTGTCTGTATATGTGTCTGTAGAAACCTAAAATATTTACAATTAAAACTTCAGAAAAAATTGACCTATGTTTTTTTTTAAAAAAAAGCTGCACTGTGTTTGTCTTCTTACTGGCTCTAAGCCTATTTTGGTCCACAACTTATTTTTGTATCGTTTAAAACGGTTTGATCTATGTCCAATGATAACTGCCACAGAAATTGTTTAATTTAACTGGGATTTTAGCAGTCCACTCTGTTTAGTCATAGGATTAGCTTTATTGATTTGCAAAATTGTTGCATGAGTATTTTTTGAGATTAATAGTTTACTTAAATATATATGTACGGAAACATGGAGGCAAACGCAAGTGTGCACATGCGCATACACTCATACACTTTAAGGAATTTATAAGTGAAGATAGCTGACAACTTGTTTGTCATATCAGAGCACATTTAGTAGATAAAAAGTGTGATATATGGCCGGCAATTTATCCCGGCCAATACCTCAAAGCCATAAGGTGGAGCCATCCCTGCAACATAGAGATGCTCCGAATTCCAGCAGGGCATCATGGACCTTGGAGTTTTCCTTCACATCCCTGCTGGATACCATGGGGGCCACAAGATGATGCTGCCGGGAGGCTCTGTATAGCCCGGAAGTACTTCCCTGTCACGAGGACGGAAAAAATAAAGTACTTCCGGGCTGAAGAAAAAGAGGAGTTTTCACCTAACCCGGAAGTGCTGGGTAATCACATGGACTGCGGGATCAAAAGCACGTCCAGGTCAAGGAATATAAAGGACTGTGGGAAACCCCAGCATGGGAGCTGAGTTGGGAGGAAGGGTGACAACGCGTCTGGGAGTGGAGGATTGTGATTATAGGGTATTGTGTATTATTTATGAGTATTGAGTGGAGGGTGCTTTGTGCACTTGATTATTATAATAAAAAGTCAATATTTTGGACTTTTATCTGGTGTCTGGCATCTGGTCTGAGGGTTCAAGGGGATGAAAGCGCCCCCTATCTGTCACAAAAGAAAGAAATTAACACACATAAACGCACACCTAGATCTGTAAAGGTTGTTGTGGACAGAAGCATTAAGCAATTACTAGTCTTGTAGGGCCCTTCATGATTTTTTTTTTTGGGAATACACGTCTGCGGACAACACATTAAAAAGTGCGTAGACAATAGCTGAAAAATCCTGCACTGAAAAGGCTACGCCCACAGGACTACTTACTAAAACACCCATTCAAAATTTCTCCAGTCCATGTGTTTTAAATCACTGTTGAGGTTTCAAGGAGATAGCAAAAGATATTGAACAAAAGACTTGATACTGAGAGAAAATAAAAAGCTAAAATTGCTTTTATCGATTCAGGAGCTCAATGGTACCAGCTAACTGAAGCTTAATATTTAAGTGCTGAGACAATGGAGACAGACAGACACACACAAACAGACCACCACAACTAATGGGCTCCACACATTGAGAAGTACCTATGTCTGCTACAATACGTTTTTTGTCATTTAACCTATTGCATCACTATATGACATAAATACAGCAAACAGAGTTTAGATAAGTATTGTGATCTATGGATATACAACGTGTTTAAATGCTGTGGCTATATTGTCATGGTATGTTTGCATTTCTAAATATACAGTAATGTTAAATTTCTTCAGTTATTCATTTAGATGTGCAGACAGAAGGTTGTGCAGCTTCATCTGTGTATCTGCTAGTGCTGTAAGGCAGATTTGTTGAGTCGAGTGTTCTGGAATCTGTATCTCCTGTGGCACTTCTTTATCAGCTCTCCCCTTATCAAGCGGGGTCATTTTTGCTAAATCGCTTGTAATTTGACCTCTCCAAATTAGAATCATTGCTGTTATTGAACTATCTAGAGTATAAACACATGTTTGGTCTCTTTGTAAAGGTAACATTCTCTAGTTTCACCCTTAGTAGTCAGAATCACTGTAGGTGTGACTGATCAAAAGTTATGCACATTAGAACTCACAGAAAAAAAGAATTTTTTTGTTCTCGCCCAAGTTTTGTTGTGAAAATAAAGGCCTCTATAGCTGCAGTAGGTAGGTAGGGACAGAAACACACTATGTACCAACAGACTTGTTGACTACTCACATTTCAAATTTGAAAAGAATACCTGTAAAAATGACATTTTTACACCAGTTTTAATGTGGGCATGTCCAGGTGCATTTTAGAGGGACCTATGGTTTATCCATTATCCACATTTTGAAAAGTATGGAAAAAGTGCAATAACTTTTGAATGCTTCAACCCACATATATCAATGAGGGCTCTACTGAAAGCTTACACCTAAAGGAATCTATATCTACTGTACATACAGTGCCACTCTATTAGTTATGGAAATTCATATTCCATAATAAAAACAATAAAAAATACACATTTCAATATAAAAATAGTCAAAACAAGTCTTATGGGCTAAATATATATATATATATATATTATTTTTTACTTTTTTAATAAAATGCACAGAAACTATATACATTTTTTTACAAACTGTTACAATACAGCTCAGCGTTTTTCCACATGCCACTGATTGTACCAATCGTTAGCAGGCAGAAAGCACAAGGGCATGTCACATGTCGCTCTCTGCCATTAGACGTCTCCTGGTACGATCGATCACTGTCACGCCGCGTACATGCATCTATTATTTAATAGAGAGTGTATTTACGTTTATCTGTACTTTTATCCATATTTAAAATGCGAAAAAACTAGGTGAAATCACAATAAACAACCACGCACCAAGTCTGCAGACTGGCACAAATGCCAGCTTCGCGCAGCTCCTATCGGTTTTGTTTACAAGTTGGTATGGCAAGTTACATATCGGCGTGCTCAGCTGCTCATTGGCTGTAAGTTTGGAGTGTCACTCACAGCGTCCAATCAAACTGGTAGATTCTACCAGGGTTTGGAGTTGTGCGTCATCGTTCAGCTGTCTGTGACACTCGTTGGCTATACGAGGTGCCAGTCACCCCCCCAGACCCATCGTAATTGGCCAACTTAGGTGTCAATCAGAAGCTAACACTTCCGTGTAACATGCTTTAGCATGGTTATTGCCGACAGAATCAAATTACGTCTGATATGACCAATAGAAATGAAAAAAAATGTCGGAGCTAGTCTCGAGTTAAAAAACGTTTTCTGGAGTTTTTGTCCCTTTGAGGATCTATCGTGTGTTTTGGACCTAATCATTTTACTGGATTATATTCCCTGGAGCCTTACGGACAGAATGAGATCAATATTGCTCGGAAATATTGATGTTTGACTTGCAGAGAGCCTTCAAAGGTAGTCAAAGATAGGAAAAGTCAGCTCTTAAAAGTATTTACTTCTCTGTAAAAAAGGATTTAGTGTCAGTGCTGTGGTTGTTGTGTGTCAAAATGGTTTATATCATCGGCAAAGACGAGACTCTGAATTTTCATTTGATGTGTAGTATGTCGAGGTGCATGACAGAGGGGCATGCACACATGGCTGTGACATGATTGTGACGTCGTAAAATCGTCGTTATGTACCGGGACCGGTACGTGTGCATGTTAAGGGGTTTTAACAGCAGTACTTTTGACAGAATGTGAAACACTGTTTACTTCAAATGCATATTTTGTAGTTCATATTTTCATTAATATAGCTGGCAATTCTTTCAAGGTTACATTGACTCCTACACTATTGTTGCAACTCTGAACAACAGAGAGCACAAACAGCACCTGTGACAAAATATTGTTCACGTTTACTATTGGTCCATTGATGCAATTGAATATCAATGTATAATCTGATGTCACAGAGATTTTCCCTTGACTATGTTCTCTGCACACACAACACACATTTATTTGTTGAAAAGGGTTTTTTAAGAGACTTTTCGACTGTAGATGGTTCATTCCAATCAGAAGCTTGCTGTCTGTTGGACGAGGTTCATGACAACACCTCTGATCTTTAAAGTACAGAATCACCACCCCTACTATGACAGTGAGTGAACTGTCTAATTGTTCCAACCTAGTTTTAAGCAAAATTCACTTATGGCTGTCCCGAGACTAAAGCACCCCTGTACCAATCTGTCAATTTGTGCACCTTGTTCACTTCTTCTACTTCAATGTGTTTAGTTCAAAATGAAATATTATTGAAGTTGTTCTTTCATTCAATTTGTTTTTCATTTCACCCTATATTTATTTCTGTTCATAATACATAAAAGTTAATGTACTTAATTGTATATTATTGTACAACACAATCAAGTATTATATTGTAAAATATTCCATTTAATGATTTTCTAAAAAGTTAAATTTACATGGGAGTACTATATGGACAATTCTGTACTAACTTTTTACATGTGCACACCACTAAACCCATGATGGTATATTTACTATGTATGAAAAATTTCATTTCTGACTCATTGTGAGGCAGTGAAGACTTCAGAATGTCCTCTAAAGCTGCTAGAGTTGTGTACTTGTAATGCTTTTTGATCAGTGTCATTTTGTTTAGGGTTGTCTACATGTGTTCTGTCATGTTTTCTTTGTGATCAGAAGGGCTTCCTTCTGTGACTCTGTTTCCTTTGACAATGTAAAGTCATGCTGTGAGGCTGACTGGCAACCCTAAACTTACTTTTTGTGACTGTGTGAGTAATTCAGCAATGCACTATTATCATAGCCAGGGTTGGTTTTTGCTATGTATTTATTTCTGCTTTCATTTTATTACAAAATAGTAAACAGGACTTTTTAGATCAGGGGCTGCTCTGATAAAATATCTTATGTTAACCCTTGTCAAAGTATATAAAATAATATTTTTGAAACTATTTTTAGTATGTTACAAGTAGAGTATAAAATAAAGATTCACAGCTTAGTAATCAGATCATGTTAGAGATGTGTAAGGTAAAGACCTTGCCAGTAAAATCCATCTTGTAACACCAACTCTTCACCTTCTTTGCTTAAAGCCAAATGCTTGATCAAAGGACCCTCCATTCAGTCCCCAAACATTAAGAATGATTTGGGTGGTTTTTTGAATCATTTAATAGAGATGAAAATATTTTATATAGATTAATTTTTAATTTATAAGTGGTTTTAACAGATCAATACATAAACTTGCTTTCAGAAGTGGAAGACTGAAATTTTTAAGCATATTTGTTTCTTAAGTTATTTTAATTTTCTCCCATTTTCTTCTTACTTTCATTGCTGTTTCTGTAACATTATGGTTATGAAGAAAGTAGCATTTAAATTCAAATATTATTATTATCTTGTATTAATATTTATTCATTTTTGATATTCATTTACAATTCAATGGGCACTTCCATTTTAACTTTACCTACAATGACTTATTGTCATGCTACATAGTGCATATTTTTGCTTTAATGCTTGTACTATAGACGAAGGCAGCAAGCATAGCAGTGTCCAAAATTTCACCATATAAAAGACAGCTTTTGTCAGAGATTAGTTCTGAAAAGTATAAAGAAAGAAAGCAAGTAGGGAAAGAAAAATCTGTTTTTGACTTGTGTTCCATTTTATTAATTTGATTTTGGTTCTGTCCTAGTAATGTGAAAAAATATAAATAATGATTTAAGAGTAGCCTGACAGTTCTACAGACTACTGCTTACAAATATGTCTTTTTTGATATATGTTTTTAAAAAAACAACAATTTCTTTGTTAATATCATAGTAAGATGCCAAACACTTTGGCTGTTAATGTTATGGTTCTATATAACAAAACCTAAAATATATTAATCTATGCAGTCTAAAAATGTCTATATAAGAAACTAAAATGTTTAGCAAACAAAAGACTTCCATTAAATGCAGACATTGACTTCTTGCATATTGTTTGAAAAACAAAATAGCAGCCAATGGTTTAATAGATCCATATTCAAGAACCCTTGAATTGTGAATTCAATGTGTCTTGTGCATGGTCTTTTAATAACATTTTTACTTATATTATTTTATCCAAGGTGACTTATAAGATATTGATACAGTGCAATTGTTTACACATATTTTTACAAAAGAAGCCAAGATAATTTAAGTGATTTGTTCAGGGTCAAATAGTGAATCAGCATTATTTTAAAGTTGAACGCTTTAGACACTTTGCTTAACACATTGACCAGAATGACCTGGGGGAGGACTGTGCTACCCTGTTTTAGAATATTCCTGTATTTAAAACACTTGCTGCCACCTTATATTTTAATATTATTTCATAACCTGCTGTAAAAGCTAACATTTAAACTGATATATTTATTTCAATAAATGTGTCAACCTGCCCGGAGTAATGTATACAACAGAGCAAAGATTTTATATATATATAAATGTACATATAAAACAGAAAAGCTAAGTGTGGTCTTTCTCTAGGTGTCAAAATCAGACTGAGAAGATTTTAATTCTTACTTTAGATAATTTACATAGGAGGAAAAGGAAATTCATTTTTGTTTTTTATTGTTTCACGAATGAGAATATTGTCAAAGTCACCATCAAACCAAAATTTTTTAACATTATAAATAACATTATTAAAAAGACAAATGCTTTGAGAACATTTCCAATACTTTGGCATTTATGAGTAGAATGCATTAACTTTATCTGTGTTTTTTTCTTTTTTTTGTATGAATCCCAAAAACATACATTGTTATGTATGAAGTTTTAAAGTATAAACCTGTCATGGGTCATTTATTTCTCCACCATGAAACTGGGGTGGAAAGCATAAGAACTCCATTTTGTGTCAATGAGAGGGCCAAAATGTGTGGGATAAACTTGTTGCAGCATTTCTTACATGTGACAAAAAATAGGTATGTCTAGAAGTAACAGTTCAATTTTCATGAAAACTACCAACAAGTGATATATAAAGAAGAAATTATTCCAAAAGCAATGCTAAATAAGGATTGGGTCAAATCGGGGCTGGAAAGATAATTTCATAGTACCAGGATAAGTTTTTGGTGATACAAGTGATAATGCATCATGGCAGTGAGCTTTGGAGGAGACCTTCATGATCAGAGAAAAACAGGCTACCTAGTATTCAATTGACTGTGTCAGGCTTTTGCAAAGGAGGCCGAGTTTATATGAAAATATACTAAACTTCTACATTATGGAATTCCAGCAGCAGTGAAAACACAACACAATGCATGGAGAGCACATCAATTCTCATACATTTTTTACTGTGCATTGCATCTCTGTTTCTTCCAGAACACACTAAGGACCCTAAGCAGTAGGGCATACTATGGATTACGCCAGCTATATACACTGAAAAAAAATGGCATGTCAGATTGAAATAAAAAAAGATATGTACATCGGTTGCACATGATAAAATAGTTTTTATCAAAAATAATTTAATTATGCTTAATGCACTAAATTATTATATTCTGAAACAATATGATATTTTTATATAAAATGAACTAAACTTTTTAATTCTCTGTTAAATTAATTATGTTATGTTAAACATGGTTCATGTCAATGAAACAACTCCACGCAGGGAGGGCACGGGAAGCAAACCCGGGTCTCCTTACTGTGGGGTAGCAGTGCTACCACTGCACCGGCCTTGATAAAACATTAAAAGACAATACAAGAAAAAATGCAAAACAGAGTAACGTTAGTCTGTGTGATTATGTATTTTAAATGAATATTTCTCGTTGTGTGTGTGTGTTTTATTTTTTTAACTTTTATTTCACTAACCTTTTGCTCTTAACAAGCGACAATAACTCAAACTAACAACCTATTGCTTCTTTGAAAGTCACATGACTTTACCGCCAAGTTATCCAACCTCTGCTGATGATAAATCCGCTTGGTGCATATTAATTTCCGGTTAGGACTAAATATAACTATTTTGACTTCTACCTAAATGACTGAAATTAGTATATTGCAAATCCCATAAGATTCAATAAATCAAACATGATCGAGTTATGTTCAAAAGTGGAACATAAACAATACATGTACTATAAAGTAAATACATTCTTGTAAATGTAACAACCTGCCATTTCCCTTTTTTTCAGGGCAGTAAACCCTCCTAATCCAATTTAGGGACACAGAGAGTGGATATGTTTGCATTTGAGTGTTCCACAAATGGTCATATGTCGTTCAACTGTAGAAATGAATTATTAAGCAAGGCAGAAAGTATGGACTAGTGCATCACTAAAGGTCTTTGTCATATTTAAGAAGGAATTCTTATGAGGAGAATTAGAAAATCCACAATATTATATTTTGCTACCTTCCTTTGAACATTACATATACAGTCATTTATAAATTCAAACACATATTTGATTTATAGTTATAAATTGGTCTGAATATGGTTTGAAGTGTAACTACAAGAATGAATAAAGCAATGCCGCCAAAACAATAGGAAGGAATTGTTGAGAGGCATAACAATTTATCCTGTTACTAGACCTTAGTTTGACATGGAAGGACAGTGTTTCACTATGGAATGAAAAGACATATTATTTAGAACTTCAATTACATAATTTTCAAAATATTTTATGGTACTTCATTGTTTTCCAGTGTGTCATACATTATTTTAGCCAGTGCAGACAACATATTTTTTAAAATGCTGATTACTGTATAATTATAATTTACACATTATGATCTGTTTTTTTTAATTTTCCAGTTATACATTGAAAATTAATTTTTCTTCACCAAAAATTGTTTCAAGAATATTTTAGAGATTTTAAATTCATTGTTAAATGCATTTTATTTTATGTACACAGTAAACTAAAGGAAGCCATTACTAATCAAAGTGTAATCAAAATAGTAATTTGGAAAAGGGAAAAAAGCTTCCAACTCTAACTCCAGAAAGCTTAAAATGTATGATTCTGACTGTGCCTGCAGCATTAGTTCATACCACGTTTCCAACCGTAACATTTATATAAAACACGACTATTGTTATTAGCTGTTATTAATTTATAGTACTGTATGCGCCCTTATCTTATTATATTTTATGGCAAATGAGGGTGTTGGCAAATGTGCATTATAGGTGTTCATTGGGATTAGGATCCAGCGAGACCCAATGTAAAAGTTGAGGCGATGGGACATTTTCATTCTCAGGACTGGTAGTAATTAGTGAGAAATGCGGCATGACTATTTGTCTATAATGTGCAATAAATATTTAGTAAAACAAAAACCATTGCATTATAAAATGTTCCTTTTTATGTATTAAAAATGCAGTGCTAATATTTTTATGATGTTGTTTCCAAAAACTAGATATTCAAAACATATTGGGAAAATGTAGCAGGAAGATGTACAAAGAACAATCAAAACCAGCCAGTGTAACACAGTAGAAAAGACTGGGATGGCAGGCATTTCTAGCATGATTTCACATGATTTAAATTCAGTGGAAAGGAGCTGAACTATCCATTTGCGTAGCTTGGAGGGGTTGGACTACCCCAGGTGAGACATTTTTAGGAGTGGCACTTTTTAATAAACCTTAATACTAGACTTTTTAGACAGTTTTGTTTGATAGGGCTTTGGCAAGCTAATTTGTGTTATCTATGTCTAATTTACCCCTCTTGTAATGTTTAAAAACTGTTACAAATACATGTGTTGCAAAGTTATATTTTACAAATGTGAATCTTGACAAGTTTGCTGACTTACTAAAACCAAACACTCTCTCCTCCGACTTACTCCGACCAAAGACTCACTTGTCGACTTATTCCAACTGAAACGGACGAACCCTTCACTCACATTAGTGTATTAATACTTTATTATCCTCTCAACCTCAATATGAAGCAAACAAAAGAGAGCAATTCTGCTTTATCAAAAAAAAAAGGGATGAAAAAGAATGAAGGGGCATTATTGAAATACCTCAGTCGTGAAGAAACTATTCTTACTACATGTGAAGAAATTTCTGAATTAATTGCAATTAAATTGTAATTGTAAGTAATAATTAAAAATGTAGTTAAAATTTCACTTATTTTAATTTTTTGTATGATATGTATTATGTTTTATTTTGTAAGTTGCCAGCAAACTCAAAGACTGCCCTAGACGACAAAAACTCTAGCTACGCCACTGGAACTATTTGAACTGTTTCAGACAGAAGAAAGATGTGCTTTCTGCTGGCATTAAGCAAGAAATAATATAGAATAAAGAATTTTGTTAAAATTGAATGGGAAGACTTTCGTCTGTCTGATTTTGAAACCTGGTAAAGGCATTGAACAGCCTGATGAAAACTAAGTTGACATAGCAATATAAAGATTTGATATATGTGTGTGAATAATTCCACTGAATGCAATGTACACTGAAGTATAAACCGGTGCATTTTTTTTTTCTCATGTAATTCCCAGCAGCTCTGAAATGTAGATGTTACCATATAAATTGGACTTTCATATGTCTTTGACATGTGTATGTTGAGCATTAACATTATCTTACTGCATGTAATGCAGTATCCATATCAACACTAAGTAAACAAAAGTGGACATCTTAGGCCTAAAAAGCACTTTCAGTAAATGAAAATGTGTGATCTTCTCAAAAGCACAGGACTATATTGCAAATCTTAATTTAGCAATAGATTTTGAGAGGAAAGGATCAGGTACAAGTGAAAACAGTGCAGTGGATGGGAGCAGATAGATTATCTGTTAGAATGGGATTTAAAATACAGTCAAACACACAGTTAAAATGTGCATACAACACATACGCACCCTGGAGCTGCACTAGCATGCACTCCTATTCTGTACCTTTACCTTAATTTCTTGCTTGTGCTACACGACCTAAATCAAGAGGCATCTCCTGTGTAATTGTTGCAGCCAAGCTTGATGTCAGTATGAATAATTTTAAATTAAATTTAAACCAGATTACTGTATATTTGCAGTTGGCTCTTAGTGTGTTTTTATTAAATTGTTAGACACTAAAAAACTGACAGATGTCACAGCTGGAGTTGTAGTTATGCTTATTAAAGCACTTGAGTTTCAAATGCTAGTGTCAGAATCAGAACAATAAGACTTGGGACTCTGAGTCTACTAAAAGTACAGTGAATTCTCCACTTTCTGCACACTTTTCTGCATTGTAGATTTAATTTTAAAATGGATAAATTTGTTGTTTTTCCTATTTTCCCATCAGACCATACTCAACCTATAATGAAGTGAAAACATGTTTTCTGAAAGATTTTCAAATTTATTAAAAATCAAAGACTAAAACCTCCTACTTAGATTTTTACTTCAGTACTTTGTAGAAGCCCCTTTTACGCAATTGCACCTTTTACACCTTGCCCACCAGGATTTTGCCAGTTTACTCCATTCTTTCTGGTAGTTCATCTCATGCTCCTTTAAATTGGATAGGAAACATCTGTAATCTCCCATCTTCAGGCAATCAATTTTAAGTTACATCTACAACACAATAAAGTGTGCAGAATATGAACAATTTCTGAATCCACTGTATCTGAATCTACTCCTACTCCTACTCCATAGGCCTGGTAGGAATTTTATTCAACACAAATTATTTTTGCAGAATTAATAAAAGCAACATTTTCTTCTTTAAAAAGATAAGAAATTTTTGCATTCAACATTAAATGTGCATTTTACACACATTAGAAACTGTGAGAAACCATCATTATTTAAAGTGTAATCATAAATTGTGATGACTGATTTTTCCTCTGTGTGTGCAGACTTCCCCGACATTAATATTAACTTTCCTAACTAATTATACCTGCACCTTTTTTTTAATGATTAGTGAAATGTAAAGGTTCACACATTATTCATGTCAAAAAAAAAATCAGTCAAACAAGGGGATGCTGGTGTCTGGTGAGTCTCGACTGGCATCAGATCATTGTGATAACATCTGAGAAAATTAAGCAATATGGATTTAAATATTTTACAAAAAGCTTTCCTCACAAGCACCATCTACCCTGGAAAATGTATTGGCTATGAATTATCGAATTTGAAACAACAACACCTTATGTTTAGAATCAATTGCCTTTGAGGTGTAAAAGGAGAAGCCACAATAATATAGAAAGAACACACAGATGAACATGTACTGCACAACTTGAACAATTGACGTAGGGGATGTTTTGTAGCAGTGCTAACAACCTTGTGGCATTGTGTATCCTGGACAAGACAACTCTAGCACAGATTTAAAAAATCGATGAGGTACATATGTCCTCCTTCTGAACAAGGATTCTGTGCTTCTTTGAACTTTATTTGTCCCCAGGAAGAAATTTGGATTTTTACAGAAGTTCTTTAAATAAATACATACATACTGTATATACGTATATATATATAAATATGTAAAAAAAAAAAGAAAACTTCCCACTTGGTGGTCACATTAATAGTGAGGGATTATGCACCCATTTGCTGTTGGCATAAAGGAGCCCTAGTAACATTTCTTGACACACTTCTACTCAGTAGTTTGTTGACTGAAAGCTCTAAGTGTTAGCGTGTCAGAGAGAATGTGCAACATTCAGTTTTGTTATAGATGGTCTCCTTTGCAACTGCCCCCTGGGAGTCCAGAATATGTCCTATAACTAGCCTTCCCTTTTAATTAGTTATTATAATTGGTTGGGTAGCCCTATTAATTTGAAAGAGGAGCATCATATTGCTGGGTGTGACTTCTTCTCCACAAGAAAAGACTTCCTTGGTGGCCTCTTCAAATTTAGCACCATCAGGCAGTACACAGTGGTGGGTGAAGATCATCATTCTGTCCCATGACATTCTGATCAGATCAATGTCTTTGAAACATTCCTGATATTAATCTGCTATCTTCTTTCACATTACCTATGGTTACCAGTAATGAAGCAACTGCTACTAGGCTTTTCATAGCCTTGACTGGGAAAAGCTCAAACTAGTAGGGCAGATCCCAATTAAAAAAAATAGGCAGTCCCTAATTAAAGGCCGAGAATAAGGGTCACTGCACAGATGCACATATCCATGTAATGTTAAACCTAGAACACTGCAGGGCCTCCAGAGCTAGCCACTCAGCTGGAAATTGGCTTTTAGCATGACAGCAAGTTTATGTACTACAAAAAGCAATATCTTCTAGTTAAGAAATTACAATGAGAAAAATTAGGGAAATTTGAAAAAATGCTTAAGAAGCAAACATTGGGGCAGTTATAAACATTGTGTAAATACAGCAAGTTAAATTACTGAGGAAAGCCTGTTACTTTTTTTTTTCTTCAAAATCTGCTTGGTCTGTACCCTTAATGCAGAAATAACCATTGGTGTCAACAGAACTTCAGGAACCCGGAGAGAATCACCTGGCAAGATCTTAAGACAAATAAATGCAACTTGTAAACAATATGCCAAGCAGACAACATTTGAATTTTATTCTGGACAAAAAGAATGTTGTTAACTAATATAAAACCCACATAAACCAAAGAGCCATTAGCAGATGCAATAGAGGTGTACATTCTAAATTCTTTTGTCTTTGTAAAGAATATCAATGAAAATGATGAGGACATAGTGGTCTCTTAGACAGGTGGGAGTAGTAGAGTGTTGTACTGTGTTAGCCAAAGATTGATACAGGAGAAAGTAGGGTGAAATGACACCTTTTATTGGCTAATTAAATAGATTACAAATGCAAGCTTTCAAAGCAGCTAAGGCCCCTTCATCAGGCAAGGTGTAAACATTTGAAGCTTTACTCAAATTTCAGATTATTTAGATTTTAGAAATCGTAAGCATCACATTGTTAATTCATTTATCTCCTCACTTTTCTAATTTGCTAATAATATTTCATTTTACACATCAAGACTGTATAAATGTATCCATTCCGGCATCCTGAAATACTGCATTAAATACTCTATGTACATATCAAACCCAACATACATTTCGGACAGCAAAGCCTTAAAACAAAACCTGACCCGTCTCTCATTAGCTACATTGTTATACAGTACTTGTAAAGCCTCCATTTTCACCTATTCTTCACCTTTGTCTCTTTTGTAATAATTTATTTGAATAGTGGAAAAGTGTGAGAGGTATCATGATAATAACAGTGTCCTCAGCTCCCCCAACCCACCTTTACAGGTGCTAGGAATCTGTCAGTATGGTTAATGGAAATCAACCATTTATAGATGGTTTATTCTGGCTCATGATTGTTGGTGTATTAGCCCAGCAGATTATTACTCAAAAGAGATCAATAGAACCTCATTTACCTTATAATGAAGAGATTGTATTTGTTCTTTGGATTCAATAGACACATTATATTATACATGCCTTTACACCACAACCAAGATGAATAGGTACTCATTTAACGACACCGTAAACACAGGAATGTAACAATATTAGGATCTTAAACCTTTGTGTTATGCCAGCAGTAAATAATCAAAGCAGATTGGCTGCACCCACCATTTTTGTTTTAATTCTAGACATTCTTGTTGTGTTTTTTGCTGGCCCAATGGATTTTAAGCATTGCAAAGATGTTGTTAAAAACAGACCAGGAGATAGGTGGCTTTAATAGAAACTGATATAAAAATTTCTGCTAGAATTTCAAAGAATTGCTATCAAAAACAAAATACAAAGTCCTAAACCATTAAGGAAAGTCATAACAAGATTTGGCTGCATTGGTTGCCAAAATTATGAGAATATAACCAGAACTAAAACACTGAATCAAGAAGAGGGAAGATGTGAATTGTAAAGCAGAACACCTATCACTATAAGCTTAAGACTAAAACTATTCAAGGTTTAAATTAATAAACTTGGACAGACAGCTGAAGCATTACACTTACTTTTATAGTGGACCCTTTGTGACATACTGCAAGGGCACAGGGTGTTTTAGCAACTCACCAACAAAATGGGACTCTAAAACGGTAGTGTGAAACACTTAAGTTTAAATTACAAAAATAATGTCCTCTCAAACTAAAGAACTAATTCAAAACACAAGTCTTTGAAAACAGAACTTTAAGTACCATTCACAAAAATTAACAGAAAAAGATTGACCTAAGGCAAAAAAAATCCACTATGTGCCCAAGGTTTACTGATTTTAACACTTTGGAAAAATCAAACACACTGCTGCTATACCAAAAAAAGAATTCTTATCTTAATTATTATTGTTTGCAAGCTGGTGGCACGGTAATTAGTGGTGCTGCCTCACAGCTTCAGAATACTGGGTTCAGATCCAAGCTTGTGTACACACAAAATGAGGCTCAAAATGTGCGTGCACATCTTTTCACGCAAACATTGAGATTTATAAAAGAAAACTTGATGAAGGAAGATGCGTTTATTTATGAAAACTTTGACCTATGAGCACACAAGATTTTGGTCATGTAGGAAAATGCAGCCAAACAAGCTAAACAACAACTTGCAGGTGTAATAATACATTTCACTTAGCCCTTATTATAATGTGCATTGATATGATAAACATACCTCAAAAGTGATGAATATGATGTACAGACTGTATTTTATTTCCCTTTTAAGAGGGCCAATGCTACATATTTGCATTAAAGAAATTGTTTTTTTGTCAGTATATATTGGCTACCTGTTTTCAATTCTCAGTGAAATGGCCAACAGGTCAACAATATCTCAGCCAAGCTTCATTCCATCATGTCTGTTGTGCTAGAAGGCTTTAATGGGCTAACGAGGCACTATGTCCAGTTTTCATATGGTGTTGTTATACTTAAAAAAAACATAAAAGTTTTTTGTCAACATAACATAGTAATTTGTAGCAGTGTCCGGTTTTGCTAATATAATCAGAGCACTTTACAATACTCATATATGAACATGGACACCTAGTGAGAATGAAGCTGCTTTTGTTAACTGTATGCAGTTACATTTTATCAATGCACAAGTCAACTGTGAAGACGAAAATGTTACCTGCACACATCATGTTTCAGTTAGTCTGGGTCAACCCATGATTAATTTATTTTGAGGTAAAATACCTATGGTAGACGTGACCATACTGTACATGGTGGCTAGCTTATTGGTAAGGTAACTGGCTGAACTCTCAGTGTTTCATGTGGCCTTTACCATTCATTGTTATAGCAATCATGTCAATACAAGTGCCAGGTGATAGTGGCTACCCACTCAGATTATACAGCCTTGTGCCTTTCCCAGACCCCTAGAGCACAAAGGCAATATAATGCCACGCATGATCTTGTGCTGTCAGTTGTGGAACATAGCCAGGTGCTCTTGTATGCATATAGCAGGGTCTCAATGCATCATATGGGACGCTGCTATGCCAGCCAATAATGTTCTGCAGCATTGTGATTACATATGTATGAGGCTGATTAACATGCTCCCTTATATGGATTTTTCAGGGCAGTGTTCAAGGCATGGTCACATACACGTATTTCCAACATGATTATGAATTATAAATGGTACATTGCGAAGAAATGTCTGTATGTTTATTTTTTATTGTGTCTTCTATTTTTCTATTCATTTTGTAAAGCACTTTAAGCTACATTTTTTTGTATGAATATGTGCTATATAAATAAATGTTGATTTTTTTTGGAGGGGTTGGTGGGAGCATATTCATTTTCCTGTTTTTTTGGAGTGTACATATTTTCAGTATCAAATCCACACAAAGTTTGATAAACGAGGCCCCAGGTCATTGTTGGAAAGGAATTTGCACTTGATCTCTGAGTCTGCAGATTCAAATGCAGGTTGGATTATCTGGAGGCTTGGAAAAGCCCTGGAGCCAGTGCACTGGAGTAGCACCCTAGTCCAGGGTTTGTTGCTGCCTTTTATATGATGCAATTGGGAAAGGTTCAGGCTTCTCAGAGCACTAATCTGGATGAATTAGATTCAAACCAATAATGTATGGATAGATGTTGGTAGGCTTTACAGTTAAACTGTTCTTTAAAAAGTGGAATTTCCTATGGCCATTAGTGGACTTGGGGAAATTTTGGGAATGTGACCCGCCAGTTGCTGAGAGTTATTCATGACACAATTCAAATCATTAATATTTTCTACATGAAATGCTTTTTTTTTCATGGCTGTTTAGAAGTGTCCTGCGTAATATAAGACTTCTTCCTTTGAAGTCTAAAATTAATAGCACAGAGTAAAAATTTTGTTTTCTTTAGTAATTAGCTATGGATGATGTTTACATTATTGTTTTTTTTTTTAACTAGAGGCATTAGATCAAGCTGCTTTTATGAGCGGTGAATGCATTATTTAACCAATTAAAATGAAAAATGATCTTTGGCAAGTCTAAGAAGTGATAATCACAACTGTTAAAGGCATTTAGATTTTTTGCATTTGAAAGTCATCAGTGGAATAGCTAGTACATCAGCGAAAACAATTATATTTTTCTAAGAATCATTGATCTGCTGGAGATAAAAAACATGTTAATGGAGACAAAATGAAAACTTAAAGCTTCATCTAGTAAAGTGAAATATGTTCATTAGGTTATCAATAAAAATCTTTATTCTGTGTAATTTTTTAAAACTACACTCTTTGTCAAGGTAGCATGGTGTTGCAGTGGATCACACTGCTACCTCCCAGGTATGGTACTTTGGGTTCAATCGTGTTTCCAGTCATTGTCCACATGAAGTCTGCATTTTTGCCTCCTATCTAAATGGGTTTTCCTCTTTTACCTCTATATCTACAAAGATGTGCAGAATAGAATAACTGACACCCTATCCCTTGCATTGAGTGGTGCTTGGATAAGATCCAATGTCCCCATGATCCTGAATTGGTTTAAGACAGTTTGGGAATTTATTTACAGGATTTATATGTCTATTTCTAATGGAGAACAAAGGAAAGCCAGGTGTCTAAACTAAGAGCTATTTATATATTTAAAATCAGCTTTCAAAATTCTCCTCAGCACTAAACTTTGATTTTAGATCCCGAAAGCAGAAAAAAAAACCCCTATCTTGTTGTCTTTTGACTTTACCAGCTGTTTCTTCTGTTTTGTATAGACAATGCATTTTTTCTCATCCTGCACTCTGATGTGAGCTGCTTTCTAAAAAAAAATATACTGACCATGAAAATCATAAATTAAATACACATTGATTATATTTAATTTTTTACTATTTTTTGTATGGAGTCATTGGATTTTTCATTAGGTTCTGGAAAGCTTAAGGAAATCAAGAATAACTAAAAATGACTGACAAAACAGTCTCATGCATATTCATATCAATGCTAAAAATAACAGCTGGACATAAGATAAATTTCATTTCCAACGCAATCATTTATAAAACAGGATTAATATGGAAATATGCCCTTATAGAACATTCAAGAGTCTTGTCATTGTTACTAAATGGAATATTGGTTAATCATGAGGCAGACAGGTCAATAATTGGGCCTACATGCAGAAAATATTTTTTCGTTTTAACAGCAGGGTGATGTACCCTGTTAGCCATTATGGTGGCAATGAGAAGTGAAGCAAAATGACACCTTTTATTGGCTATCTAAACAGATTACAATATGCAAGCTTTCAAGGCAGTTCAGGGCCCTTCTTCATTTTACTTCACTTCTCATTGCATTTTAACATTAATATGGCCTTAGCACATATGCATCATAAGCTACTTTCACTTCCTTTTGTGTGCCAGCATTGATAATCATAATAACTTCAATTTTTGCCTTTTGGCAGTTTAATGCTTCTAATCCCAGGAAACCATTTATTCATTTTCTGGTCCCATTTATATAGAGCATAGGTATGGGGAGCTGGAACCTATACTGGCAGCAATTTCGTTAAAGTACCAACCATATCATACTAGACACATTTGCTCACACTCACATTTCCATGGACTTTAGGTAGAAACCTTAATGCTTATAGGAGAACTATTTAAACATGGTGAGAAGATGCAAACACTATGCCACCTCAGATTAAAGATGGGTTCAGTCTCTGTCCAGGAATGTAATGTTATAATAAAATTGAAAAAGGACATGCTTGTTCTGCACTAAGCAGATCACAATTTTGACTAAGGCTCCAGTAACAAACTGGCTGTGATAAGATTAGTGTCAGGGATGCGTGATTTTTTTTTTAAAGTACAAAAAGCCACACTAGTAATATTGCCTTATTGCTTAAGTATGATGTACAGTTTTTATATCTTGTATGTGTATTTCTTGTGGCTCTTTGCCTTTAGAGGCATTCGTTTTAAAATGGACATACTGTGCAGTATGTAGATAATATGTTACAACAGAACAAAGAAATGAAATTGCATGAAAATGAAAGCAACATTAATTCCATAATATTTTTTTCACACTTACTAATGGAGTTCAAAATAGGTCATGTTCTGTTCTATCCAGTAGCTATTTAATTATACACTATAACATCTTATGACTGTTGATCTGTCAAATAGCTGGTAGCGATTATGTTTGACAGCATTTCTTTGCAATTAGGGGGTGGGTAGGCATTCCTTATTACATATCACTTAGCTTTGTGGTTATTTTTCAAATAGACAGGTTTTTTTTTTGTAAAATTACGTCAATACATGTCGGCACAATTTCATATGTATTTTTTTCTCTTTGTTCATATTGTATATGTGTTTATGTTATTGCTACACCCTAACTGAACTGTACTTGATTATGTATTTTGAAATATTTAAACACATGTTGCCATTAAAGTAAAAACACACAGTAACATATTACTGTCTGAATTATTTCCTTATGAAAGATGCCATAATTGTGTTCATGCACAAATAAATTAAAATGTTTTCTTTTTTCTGTTCTGTATTCAGTTCTGACCTTGAAACAGAGCTCTACACTACCATTTTAGGATTATTTAGCTGAATGTTTCAATTGATTTGCAAACACTCATTTATTTCTGTTACAGTGTAGGCATTCTAGTCAAACAATTTGCATTCTTTAACTTCATACAAAAAACGTTTAAAACTCTAATAACCCTCATTTCTAATTTTGTCAATCAAGATAATACTGAGAACCTTATTCCACTTTAAACAAATTGATTTTAAGAGTCCTTCTGAAAAAGAAAAAAAAAAAACTGCCAGAGTGATTATACCTATTGCCTCACAGCATGTAGCACTCTGTGTGGAGTTTGCACATTCTCTAATATCTGCATGAATGCTTCTCCAATGATTTTCGTTTTCTAATAAAGCCAAAAACCTATGCATGTTAAGGTAAATTTTGACCCTAAATTGTCCAGGTTTGACTATGGTTCTGTATTGCTCTGAAAATTAAATAAATCAGGTTCAATAAGAGTAAGACATGTGACCTTTTTACTCAGGATTAGGTCCTCACGTGACCTAACCATTAGCTACCACTTATTGAGATGTGGCACCCACAGAGGCTGAACTCCATAACTTCCACTGGAAAACTCACCAATGATGGCTTTCTGGACTGATGTTGTGTTTGCCTAGCATGGAATGCTGTGATCTGACATGGGGTCACTTTCCATTTTGAGTGTCACGATTTTCTTGAGGCTTATGAATGGACATAGAAATGTAAATATCATTTACAAATGGCACAGGGCCAAAGCAGAAGCTGTTATCGTAAGGGGCATCATTTCCTATGACTTTCTCTGACTTACAGATAAGTGTATTATTTGTTAGGCGATGTTTGAGCATTCAATAGGACATGAAGGAGAATGTGTCGCCCATTGATTACTTACTTACAATATACAGAATCCTCGCCATTTCTTGGCCAGCAGTGTCACAGAACCTTTTTGCAACAGATTACATCTGAGTCACTCTGAGATACTGTCCACTGCTGCATGAACGTTTGTACTTAATGTGCCTTTGCATTATACTCTATGGAGAGTATCATGTGCTACTGCCTCTGCGTGTGGTTTTCAAGCTGCACAAAAGCACAGAGGAAAACACTTCAGTGGATCGTAAAGACTGCCCAGCAGATCATCGGCTGTTCTTTACCTTCTCTGGATGAACTGCACAGCTCTTGCTGTCTTAGGAAAGAGGAAATATCTTAAAAGACTCCTCATACTCCGCTCATGACATATTCCAATTGTTGTCATCAGACAAAAGATATAGGAGCATCAAAACAAAGACTAATAGACTGAATAACAGTTTCTACCCTGTTGCTATTAGGGCACTGAATGCCACCTAATCACCTCCAAAGCAGCAGGGCAATAGATGACATCTTGTGCAATAGTGTTTCATGTGCAATTAAGCTCTTATGATTGAATGTTTGTGTTCTACCTTATTTCTTCTTATCCTTTTGTAATTATATTTATTTATATTTTGACACCGCAGGGCCTACACCTAATTTTGTTGTATTTGCTACAATGACAATAAATATATTCCAATATCACTGCACAACAAAGTCTTTGCTTCTTGAACACTGTTGGGTGTTTCTTATAGATTTTTAGGTGCTGGTCACGAATATCACATCAAAATTTACCCATCACATACTGTTTCAGTTTTGTCATGATTTTTTCTTATATTTGTATCCAAACATTTTTGCTCCCGTAAGTGATTTATCAACAACAGTTTGTGTAGCCTGGGCATGTCCAGGCATGGAATCAGGCTAGGTTGGAAGCTGTTCTGTGGAAGTTGACAACCTGGGCATCCCTGGGTAGGTCTGAACGACCTTGATGCTGTCTCAGAATGCTATAAAGGTGGCTTGCATACACCAATCCTGCTCATTTGGTTTACACAGATAGTCAGTGTGTATGTATAGTATCAGTATAGTAAAGTATAGTATCTGTAGCAATATAACAGTAAGTAAGCTTGATGCTATAGACGTTTTGGTGTCGGGCAATATGTCTCGTTAATGTTATAACAGCCACGATACATTCTGCTACTGTATATCTGTGGCGAATATACAGTACACTTGCGCCTCAGAGATGCTGGATGACTGCTCTTGTGAAGAAAGTTGATCATCTGTATTTCAGCTGCAAAATTGGTGATCAAGATAAGGAATGGGTGCCTCACATTTGCTGTGCGACATGTACTGTCAGTCCGAGAGCCTGGCTCAGAGGCACTCGAAAGTCGATGCCGTTTGCTGTTGCGATGATATGGTGAGAACAGAAAGACCATGTGACGGACTGTTACTTCTGTTTGACTAATGCGTCTGCTTTCTCTGCCAAAAACAAGAAGCCAATTGAATATCCTAATCTGCCTTCAGCAATGAGACCTGTGCCACATGACGACAGTCTTCCAATTCTAAAACCCCAGAGGATTGGACCTTAGACAAACCAAATGAAGAAAATGCAATGCAGGGTACTGACAGTGACATTGACCCGGATTTTGAACTGTGCTCATCAGGCGATCCACATCTGATAACACAGTCCGAATTGAACGAGTTTTCAGAGATTTGGGGCTGTCAAAAGCAAAAGCCGAGCTGCTGGGTTCAAGACTGCAGGAATGGTGTTTGCTGTCACCAGGTATGAGATTTCTGTGTTTCGAGGCCAACATCATGATATAACCAAATTTTTTGCACAAGTCAACAGTCTCTGTTTCTGTTGTGACATTGATGGATTGTTCTCGGCCTTGGGTTGTGATCACAACCCAGAAGAGTGGCTTCTCTTTATTGATTCGTCAATGTTAAGCCTGAAAGCTGTTCTGCTACACAATGGCAATGTTTATCCTTCAGTAACTGTTGGCTACACAGCACACATGAAAGAAACGTATGAGAATATGGAACTGTTGCTGAAGCATGTCCAGTATAGCAGGTACAACTGGAATATCTGTGGAGATCTTAAAGTCGTTGCTCTGTTACTAGGACTGCAGCTCGGCTATACAAAGTACTGTTGTTTCATCTGTGAATGGGATAGCTGTACCAAAGAGTCACACTATTCTTGACAGAACTGGACACTCCGTAAAAACTTAGTTCCAGGACAGAAAAATGTGGCACATGAATTACTTGTTGACTCGGCAAAGATATTTTTACCTCCTCTTTAAATAAAATTGGGACTCATGAAGAATTTTGTGAAAGCACTGAACAAGGAAGACGAAAGGTTTTCGTTATTTAAGACAAATGTTCCCAAGAATAACTGACGCCAAGATCAAAGTGGGCATTTTTGTTGGCCCCCAGATCAGACATGTTATGAGTGACAAGCGGTTTGAAGATCTGTTAGTTGGGCCAGAAAAAATTGCCTGGAAAGCCTTCAAAGATGTTGTTGACAATTTTCTGGGCAATCACACAGCCCCAAACTACATTCAGCTGGTAGACAAACTTCTCAAAGCATACAAGACAATGAAGTGCAACATGTCACTCAAGATTCATTTCCTCCACTCACACTTGGACTTCCTCCCTGCAAATCTCGGTGTTGTCAGTGACAAACACAGTGAAAGGTTTCACCAGGACATTGATATGATGGAGAAATGATACCAGGGCAACTAGAATCCGTCAATGCTTGCTGACTACGGTTAGACACTGCAACGTGATGCACCAGACATTGAATACAAAAGAAAATCAGGAACAAAACACTTTTAATTCTGTTGAATTTAATAGTTTATGTGAAACATAAACGTGACTAAATACATTATTGTCAGTAAACATATACAGTCGATTCCGGTTAATTGGACCACCTGTTAATCGGACCAGCCGCTTATTCGGACCGAATCCTAAAGAACCGAAACAGATCATATTACATAAGCCTACTATTGTTCACTTATTTGGACCAAAATACCGTTTAATCGGACCAAAGAACGTGACAAAGAATAAGAAAAAGAAGCCACAAGTCGCCTGCGGAAAGCGGATGTAAAGCGGGTCAGCGATATCGGGAGGATCCCTGGGCTCCCCAGGAAAATTTATGCTTTTATCAAAGGTCAGGAAGTCAGAAAATTTGTACCAAGTGCAAACCAGTGGGGGTGAACTTGCCTGCCCTTTCTTTCCTAAAATGGACCGTCCAGTAGCCGGCGACATGAAGTCGAGCGTAAACAAGTGCAGTACGTAAACTGAATGCGTCAGATCACACTAGACAAGTTCTTTAAACGTTGACTGGAATTTGGTAATGTAACATTTTTTTATTGTGCTTCGCATGCTGAGTGTCGTGTAGATCGTTTCGAAGAATCTGTAGATTTCTTTTTCAATAAACAAAGCTGTAAGCAACCGTACATGTACATGTACGTAGCTCTTGTTTGTACGTTCGCCATACACGTGTGCAGCACAATAAAAGTCATAATAACATTTTAATATGTTACTTATAGCACGTCTAAGTTTGCACATGTATAGGACATGTTCGTGTAATCGGACCAGCCGGTTATTAGGACCAAAATGATTGCGTCCTGATGTGTTCCGATTAACAGGAATCGACTGTAAATGTTTATTTCTCAGACTATATTTGTGCATACCCAGTAGGTACCTGTCACAATCAGCAAAAGGAAGCGAGACCTTTCAAAAAAATTGTTGTGCAGTGTACAGTATTCTGATTCTGATATGCTTCATTATTATTTATATTTTTGCTTTTTTGCTGGTGCAGTGTCTGCAAAGCATGCAGTGCTCATGATCCATGCACTGATGCTCCTTTACAAAAACATGAAAAATGGCATGAATAAAGAGAGACCTCACCCTAACCACTCCTCCAGCCATCTGCTCCGCTATGTGCTTTTCTTGTCCTATGGTGCAAAAAACGTGAACTTAGTGTCATCTTTAGTTGAGGCAATGTGAGTATATTAATGTTTCAGAAATGAAGTTACTGAATGTATTAAATATTGCTTGTAGTGAATTTATAAGTTTTTCCTCATCATTGTATTTTTATTTGGCAAACACTTTCATTAACAACTTAAAAAGTATCCTCCTAAGTGAAAAATGATACACAGCAAAATTTTAAAACAAATTGTAAAAACCCACACTACTGTCTCTCTGAAAGCTTCATTACAAATTGCTTGTTTGGGTGTGTCAGGGGCACTATTCAGCAACTTTATGATGTCAGGCCAAGAGTTTATCCCAATAATAATTACCCCCAAGTGTAGTCCCATTTAGCACATCAAGATGTTCATATGGGCCGGCTTTGGAATGATATCTTAGTTATCTGTCTGTTTTTCAGTTTGTACATACTGCTGGCTCACTCTCCCAAATATGTGACATAAACCATTGCATTGAGTTAAAAAATCATATTTGCTGTTTCAGGAGCCTTGTAAAGTGGAAAAGGACATGAAGTGTATGACTATGCTGATAAAAGCGTCATAAACAGAAAAGTACTCTGTTAGTTTTCCTCATTTAGTTGGTTCACTGTCTTCATGCTTCTCTCTCCTTTACTCTGTCACAGGAGTTGCTTTCTCTCTGCAGAATAATTGTGGTATTTAGTTTATGATCAACACCATTCAAAAACAACCAAACCAATTAAAACTAGCCATCTAAAAAATGGTAAAATGCATAGTTATACAGTGTTCGTCCAACTTTATAATTCACTCACCTATCCGGTTATTAGGAGTTAGTGACTGTTTTAGCAGCCCTGGTACACTCATACTAGCAAAAGGGGTATTCTTAGAGTCACTATTAACCTAACACGCACATCTTTAGGATGTGAGAGGAAAATTCAAGGTTGGGAAGAATGTACAAATTCCAAACATGCAGAGGCCAGGATTTAAACCTAGGAGTTTGGGGCAGTGAAGCAGTAAAGGTAACCATATATTAAACTGGATTTCAAACTTTAATTTTAAATATATTATAAGTATAATATAATCATAGAATTTTATTTTATGCAAAAAGTGTGGTGCATGTTAGATTTATGCAATACATTTTTATTAGCATGATATAAACGTTACTTATGTTACACAATGCAATTTACAGATGACGCAATCAAACCCTCACAAACCTATGAGTGAATTGGAATGAATGAATCAATGAATGAATGACTGAATAAATGAATGAATGCTTTCCCATTAATTAAGACTCTTCACAGAGATTAGCATTTGTGTAGTTGTTCAGCGATTTCAAGCAAAAGCTTTTAAGAAACACATTCATAAATTTAATTTTTGCAGCCACAATGACTCTCAGTCCCTTAATGATAAGTGTTTTCACAGAACTTAGTTCCTAGCATTTTTGACTAACAGTCTCATTGTTACACAGAAAATAAGAGTAACAGATAAACAGAAAGAGCTAGCACACTAATTTATTAGGTATAATGAGAAATATGTCACAGGACCAAGTTTTGTGTTCACAGTATACTAAAAGGAGATGCAGAAGCATTATCAAAACTACAAAAAAAGTAATCAACAAATATAATGCAAATTAACCAAGGTTGATAAGAATAGATATCTCCTAATTTATCAAAATGTTTTCGAAGCCTAGAAAAAATACGTAGCAAAACATTGAACCTGAAAGCTCAAAATACAATTTAAATATGAATTAAAAAAACTGGGAAGGAATAACAGCTTCAAATTTCCTTGAAGCTTGGTAAAAGATATATTTGTTTAATTCAGAAATAAATAAAAAGTAAAAGGCCCTAAGCTAAATAAAAATTTGCAAACTATCCACTTCACAAGCAACCAGGCAGCAACGGCACAGCGGAATTTCATCACAATAAATATATTTTCACAGGGTGATTGCCTGATTCAGGCATGTCAGTGCAACTTTATACCCTGAGGTAAAATTAAGGTTTTTTCTTGTTTGTGAAACCTACATTCTCAAGGGGAGGTAAACAGAAAAGAAACATGCTGAAAAAAATAAAACAAAACAGATACACCCCTTGGCTAATCTCTAGCTTAATCACTTTTAAAATATCACTTACTCCTTGGATATCTTGCTGTTATTCCCAGGTCCTGATTTTTTATGTATGGTACATGTAGAAAATAGAAAAGGAGTGTAACAAGTTTGTCTTAACTACATGTCAGTGTATAGTTTACTTTGGCTTTTACATGCTGCTCTTTCTGAGTCTAATGACATAGTGGTTGAGGCATGGCAGAACATTAGGCTTTATAAAAATTTAAAGAGTTGGAAGAACCACATAAAGTCAATGAAGACTGATCGACACTGCTGGCTCATTTCCTTTAAAAGGTACACAGAGTGGCTGTGATGGTGTGTATTTCTTTTTAAAAAATAGTGCATGAGTTAATGTTGCGAATAGTTTATATCACTGAGAAGTACAGTAAGAGATTATGTATTTTCCAGCAAGGAAAAGTGTAGTGAAGGCAATGGAGATTGAAAATCACAAAGTCTCATTTTACAGATTTTTAAGCAAATCAGGTAATCAGTTCCTGACGATCACTGGTGGCTCTGAGGTTAGGGATCTACACTGGCAATTGGAAGGTTGCCGGTTTGAATCCTGTAAATGCCAGAAGTGACTCTACTCCATTGTGCCCTTGAGCAAGGCCCTTAACCTGCAACTGCTTCATCCTAGGTATGATATTAATCTGCATACATCCCTGCAAGCAGTTCCTCCAATTTGCAGGGAAAACTTGGGTTTTGGTGGCAGGATTGACACTTCAGCCACTATAAAAAATCTCATACTCTTTCAGTGTGGTGCTGAGGTGTCATCCATTGCAAGTCTCCACTCGAGTCCCAATCCAGATTGGTTGTCGTGTGGTGGGTATGGTGACGTGCTGTAAAGTCAGCGCGTGCTCCCAGTCTCTCTCCTCCTTTAACTCTAACGGATGCTCTGAGTGGTCCAACAGAAAAAGACACAACACAAGACACAGGCAGTATATACCAACCTTCCACAAACCTTTCTAAAACATTACACTCAGTGAGGGAAAGAAAAATTTTACAAAGCAAAACAAGATTGGTTTACTAAAAGGCAGCCTGTATTAAAGGAGTTGTGAAAAAGATAAATGAAAATGCGGGGTGGAATATACACATTTTTCAAGTTCTGTGAAGTGGGAGCAAGTGTGGCTTAGATGTTTTTGCCTCAAAAATCAAAAACAACCTAACAGATAATTTTCGAAAATTATCAATATTGCTTTAGAAACTGTGTGCTTTACATGCTGTAGTTTTACTACCATTGTTACGCATGTGTGTGTCTTTTCACCAAAGTTATAATAGGTCAGCCCAGGACGATACATAGTTCAATCTATAATACCCAAAAAAGGCTTCCACCTTGGACGCCATAAAAATGGACAATCCCTGGAAGGACGCTTTCATTTTGGACCAGGACATCAATCCTCACCTGTTGAGTGCCAGGGGCACTAACATTTTTTTATTTTCTTCAACACTAATTAAATAGGTTTGCTTAGTTGGCACTCTTTCTCTGGCATCCACAGTCTGTTCATTTGGTCACAATATACTTGATTAATCTTTCCCAGTAATTTGTTGTTAAGATTATGTTGATATAGACAAGTATGATAAATCATTTACTTAGCGCCTTGAGACACCTAATATGTGGAAAACATTTCAAAACTCAATTATTGCTTCCAAATTTATAATCAAACAGTTTACATACTATGCATTTAAATTAATATAAGAAATATAATAATGAAGAAGATTTATGATTATGAAGATGGAAGAGCTAACTGAAAGCACAGGCATAATATTTACATTTTGTTCCATTAGGAGAGTAAAGCAAAGGGCAATGAAATTTTTAGAACAGATTCATAAGTTTGTTACATCAGTCATTTCCAAAGACAAACTGCTAACAGATTATTTAGTTCCTATCAAGCAGCAAAACAAATACTATAGTTGGTCAATTTATAAATAAATGGCATACTTTCTTTTGTTTTACTTTTTGCTTATAATTTAATAGGCACTGTTATATTGTGTACATGAACTGCTTTTTCTCATTGCTGTTTATGCCCACTTTTTCTTTGGCACTTTCTTAATGTGAATAATAATTCTGGTGTGTAGCAGTTGTGACATAAGTTAAATAAATTTCAAATGCCAGATGTGTTAGTAGAAGTAAAGGTATTGCATTTAAAACCCATAGTTTTAATTTTGAGCAGAATTTGTTTATATAAGGTAGGAATTGATATTTTGGCACCAATACTTAACATTTGATGATTTAGATTAATGAATAAGTAAAGAGGAGTAGTTGACTTCCTTGCAGTAGCTGCCTCCTGTGAGGTTTTAACAGACTACAGTATATATCTGATTCTGACAGCACTTTTCTCATAAACTTTAGATCCAATGGGCATCAAGAAGACATTTTAATTAAGGCCTTAGCATGTTTTTTTACTTTAAAGTATATATTTTTAAATGTTACAGGGACAAAATTAATCTTTTAAAAAATTAGGCTGTCATAATTTGGAATAAGGGTCCGTAATAATTTTCTTCAATATCTGAATTTCCAAAGATATTTTATGTTACTTTTATTGTGAAGGAAGTGCTAGCACAGAGATTTTCCAGTAAGATATAACATAGCTTGAGCAGGGCTAAATTTCAAAAAGTTATTCTAGAACCAAAACACATGAATGATATAAATCGCAAGGTCAGAATTCAAAAGTTATAAAAACAGCACAAGCAAATTTAAATTAGCCAGATTAAACCTAAAATGAATTTTTGCAGACCCTGATTATGGAGAGTTACAAATATAGAAAGAGTACCCCGCTCAGTATGGGGTTACCGGGGCCTCAGCCTGGAACTAGGCTGGGGAGGAGGTTCTGCTGGCAAGGGGTTGCCATGGGGCTCAGTCAGGCACAGCCCAAATGCACGATGTGGGACTAGCCTCCTGTGGCCCCACTGTCTACAGGAGGAATAGGGGTTGAGTACGATGTGACCTGGACGGCAGCTGAAGGCAGAGGTCTTGGCGGAATGAAACCCAGACACATAAACTGACTCTAGGCATGTGGAATGTCACCCATCCTGGAGGTAAGAAATCTGAGTTGGTGAGAGAGCCAGTGCATTACCAGATGACATAGTTTGGCTCATGTCTACCTACTTACTGAATTCTGGAACCATAGCCTTTAAAAGAGGTTGGACTGTTCTTTACTCTGAAATTGCCCAGAGGAAAAAGCGTCAGGTGGGAGTGGGCTTCTTATTGAGTCCCTGCCTGGTCAATGCCATATTGTAGTTTGTCCCAGAGAGATACCTGCCCTTTGTGCTGCTTAAGGTCACTGAGGCGAGATCTTGGCCTCCCATATGTGCCTTTTTGAAGTCCCTGGAGGTGATCCAGGAAAAGGTCCCTGCTGGGACTCCATAGTTCTGCTGGGCAATTTCAATATCCATGTGGATAATGAGAGAGACACCTGGAGAGGTATGATTGGTGAGGAATGGCCTTCCTGTTCTAATCCCAGATAGTGTGTTGTTGTTGGACTTCTGTGTTAGACATGGTTTAGCTCATATGTGTTATTGATACCAAAGCACCTTTAGCTAAAGATCTACGATTTTATAATTACAGTATATCATTAGATTTGCGAATCTGTGTTCTGGACACTTGGGTTAAGAGGGGCACAGCTGAAATGGTGGGTGAAGTGTCTGGACAGACCTGAAAAGTCCATGTCAGTAGTGAGGGTGGACTGGGAAAGTCTGGGGGAGGCCCCGTCCAGATGACTTTCAACTCCCACCTCCAAAAGAGTTTTTCCTACATCCAGGGGGAGGCTGGGAACACAGAGTCCAAATGGACGTTGTTTAAAATCTCAACCGTGGAAATCTCTGCCAAGTGCTATGGACTGAACGTCTTAGGTGCCTCTTATGGTGGCAACCCAAGGACCCAGTGGTGGACAACACAGGTGAGGGATGCCATCAAGCCGTGTATAGTTAGTAGAATCGCAAAGCAGCACATGTGCACCAACAAGCCAAAAGGACTTGTCATGATAGTTACCAAATGTATCTGTTGTCTGATGCATGCAGCATTGCATTCAGTACCGTGCATCTAGTTAAAACAAAGTGCACAAAGAAGAAAATTAAATTTGGATACAAAGAATTGAATACAACGTTTTTGATTAACTGACCAAACGAATGAGAATTATATTTTAACAAAATAAAACGTATTGTGATCAATTATTACAAAATGTTACTACTAACATTTGAAGACTAATTTTCTAAAAGTCTGAATTCAGAAGGTTTTATTTATGGGTTCTGGATCTACTGTATTTAATCTTAATAAAAAAGTAAATAATGATCTGTCTACAAATGAAGAAGATATGTTGTCTGATCTTACATCATGTTATATTCAAAAAATTGAGGATTAGTTTACTTCTTGATACATTTTAGGTAAAATATCTTAGTGAATGTGGATTTTTAAGTAAGCATTTAGATTCTTACTCCAGTTTGCTTCTACATACTTGGCTGAAAATAGATTTTTGACTGTTACTGCCACGAGAACAAATGATAAAAAATTAGCTAAATATGACATCTACTGTACATTAAGGCAATCTTTAACAAACCCTACACCAATGAAGATTCATACAATGGCAGTACAAACATGAAAGAGGTTTTATTTAATATATCTTCTTTCATTAATATATACTGTATTTTTATTTTTTTATTAAAATGTTTTTCACGTAACTATTTTGAAATTCTGTTTTTTCCTTTTTTTTTTTACATTTTCATAGGGAATCTGCAGATTAAACATTTTCTTGTAAGAGGCTCCACAGTTGTAACAGTTTAAAAGAAACACTGTTTTAAAGTGTGGGCAAATAACTAAGTAAATAATAAATATTAATAATTCAAAAACTAGATGCATCTCTGCCTACTGTAAAACAAGGACATTTCTCTGGCGTGAATTATGCCTATAAGTCAAAGATTGCTTTAATTTTTTTATCATAGAAATCACAGTATAATACCAGTGAACTATTATGAAATTAAATGAACTGTGAAAAGCAGAAGTGTGACACAAAATTATGAAAAACCAGGCTTACAAGATAAACAAAATGTATCATTCTAGGTAGATTACTGTAGTTTATTATGATATTTATATACTGTTTTAGGGTGGCACGGTGGCGCAGTGGTAGCGCTGCTGCCTTGCAGTTAGGAGACCCGGGATCACTTACCAGGTCCTCCCTGCGTGGAGTTTGCATGTTCTCCCTGTGTCTGCGTGGGTTTCCTCCCACAGTCCAAAGACATGCAGGTTAGGTGGATTGGCGATTCTAAATTGTCCATAGTGTGTGGGTATGTGTGTCCTGCGGTGGGTTGGTGCCCTGCCTGGGATTGGTTCCTGCCTTGCACACTGGGATTGGCTCCAGCAGACCACTGTGTTCGGATTCAATTGGATGAATATACTATTTTACTTTAAATGCTTATTTTTTAATATTTGCCCTTTGTGTTACCTGTGTCTTTGTCTCTACATACAATTGTAATGTAAGTAATTTCCTTTGGGATTAATAAAGTATTCTGATTCTTATTGTAAACAGTGATCTTATATGTTCCACAGTAAATTTCTTCTTTATAGCTGATAGAATTGTTTTTAGTCTTACTAAAGAAAACTGCATATACTTCAGTTAATTTTCTAGGCAGATTTTAGACTCCCAAAAACTAATCTGGAGAATCTCTTCCCTTTTGCAGATGCATTGGGTTATTATAGTATATCTTTAACATGTAACACTCCCACTTTAAAGCATAAATATAGCATGCAATCCAGAACTTGTACCACATTCTAAAAAAGTGACTAGATGGCATTTCACTGAAAATAATCTATACAGTACTCTTACCCAAAAACATCCTCCTGTGCTATTGGCACTGCACTTCTTATTGAACTACCAAATACTTCTCTAGATTTGTTAACCTTCTGAATCATTTTTTTTCAGTAAAGGGTAACAGGAAGCTGGGGTTTATACTGGCCACATCAAGTTTATAAAAGAAATCAACAAAAAAAAAAAAGATTGCCCATTAATTCCAAAAACAAACTCAACCACCAACCCCACATTTACACTGGGGCCATTTACAGAAACAAGATCACCTATCCTACAGGTCTTTAGGATGATGGAAACAATCATATCTCCTTTTCTCTTTACACCTCAGACTATAAATACAACACCAGCCCATGTCACTTGCAGAAATTCTCAGATGATTTTTCATTTGTGTAGTGTATTGATAAACTGGATGAGATAAAGTATAGAAGTCAGATGTGGAGAATTTTGTTTCAAGGAGGACTGTCTGCATCTTAACATCAGCAAAACCAACTGTCTGGTTATTGACTTTTCCCACACCAAGCAGTCTCTATATCCAGTCACTATTCAGGGAGTGGAGGTTGAGGTGGTCCACTCCTACAAGTACTTGTGGTTCCTCATCAATGCCAGGTTGGAATGGACTCAGAACATAGAGGAATTACAGTATATAAGAAAGGGCAGTGCAGGCAGCTTTTTTTCTTACGAGACTATATTCCTTTAATGTGAGTAGTGACATTCTTCACATCTTTTACATCTCTTTGATGGCCTGTGGGACTTTCTACGCTGTGGCGTGCTGTGCTGGTAACATTGCTTCAAGAGAAGCCCACCAAATCAAAAAAGCCAATTAATTAACCAGGCTGAGTTAGGAGACACACTCTGGACCCCTGGAGATAATAGCAAAGGAGAGAATTAAAATAAAACCGAGTGCCATTGAGCAATGCACCACATCCCCTCTCTGACACACTAACACTGAATACCAACAAATTATTCAGCAGAAGTGCATCAGGAAACACTACTGGGTCACCTTTATACCAACAGTAATACATCTGTATAATGCCTTCTTTTTAAATTTTCCTTCTTTGTAGTTATTCTGGGGTGTGTTCAGACCATATTACGTGTGTGTATGTTGATTTGTCTATTTATCCATTTTATGTAATTATTTAATTATTAAGAGCTTCTGTAAAAAGCCAACTTTCCCCCTAGTACAAAGCCAAGCAAAATGACACCTTTTATTGGCTAAATAAAAGGATTACAATATGCAAGCTTACAAACAACTTACAAAGCAACTCAGGCCCCTTCTTCGGGCAAAATGTAATCCCTTAGTACAAATAAAGTTCTATGATGGAGAAAATTCAGAAAAATATTAGAAGAAAACAAACAGAAAGTGCACAAGACATGGTTTGAGCCCAGAACTGCAGCTGTGAAACCACTCTCATTGGATTTATTTTTTTTTAATTTCAGCTATGTATGGACGTAATTTTAAACAGCTGTCTCTTTCACAGCTAATGATCAGGACTTCACTTGTAATAACTAAAATGTAACAGTGGAAACCCATTAAAAAATTACCATTATAGGATTTTAAATACAGATGGTAAATTGTAAATTTGGGAACCTTAAATCTAGCCTGAATAACTTCATTTATTTTGCCGTCTAATACAAAAGAGATCAGATTTATTGGTTGCACTTTTTTGTTTCAGTTCTATTGAACTGAAACAAAAATTGAGTTAGTTTCAAACACAATAGGAAAAGAAAAGAAGCAAATTAACATTATTTGAAGATGGTGACAAAATTTTTGATCTAGTCGCATTGGTTCATCCCCTTATAATTTAAACAGCCACATAGACATTAAAGATAGGAAAAGTTATTAGTAAAAGAGAGCAATGAAGTGGAAGTGAACTTTCTGTTTTTGAATGAAAATTAAAATGTTATCATATTGAAGCAAAATGAGAATTCAAATTAGTTTTTTGACTGACTGCATTGCCTCATATCTGCCAACGCACAGGCAAGGATAGAAAATGTGTTGGAAAAAAACACTAGCAAGTGTGTCATTTTATCAGTATTAACTACATAGGTTTCATTTACACCTTAGGAATTTAGTCAGACTAGGTATGATGTATTTATATTTTTTCATTTTATAAAATCTAGTCAATATTACTGACATTCTGTAGCATAACAAGCACATATTTTGATAGCATAGAAACAGAATAATATTTAATAAAAAGGTATGCTGTATATATATATATATATGGTGGCACAGTGGGCAGTGTTGATGCCTCGCAGTTAAAAGACCCGGGTGTGCTTCCCATGTCCTCCCTGCGTGGAGTTTGCATGTTCTCTCCGTGTCTGCGTGGGTTTCCTCTGGGTGCTCCGGTTTCCTCCCACAGTCCAAAGAGATGCAGGTTAGGTGCATTGGCAATTCTAAATTGTCCCTAGTGTGTGCTTGGTGTGAGGGTGTGTGTGTGTGTCTGCGTGCCCTATCGTGGGCTGGCCTGGGGTTTGTTTCCTGCCTTGCACCCTGTGTTGGCTCCAGCACACCCCTGTGACCCTGTAGTTAGGATATAGTGGGTTGGATAATGGATGGATGGATGTACAGTATTTATGCTATAACCAGAGTTGAAAAAGTAATTAAAAAAAAATAATGCAATCTTCACTTTTTTAGATGTTAGATATGGTGACCTTAGACCTACTGATAGAACCATTTTTGTAGCAACTGCTTATCTCTATAAATGTTTCTAACTTTAATTTGGATTAATTTAAATTGTATTTGTTTTTACCTGTGATGTTGGATTTGCTCAGTTCCTAAAACTGAAATTTTCACAAGTGTATATCATCCTAGCTGAGTGCAGCATAATTTGATGCTTCTTGCCACTTGTTTCAGGTCCTTATATTCACATAATTCTGGCCTTGACCTCTACTGGAAGCAGGATAGTGAGAAGCCTGTTCTTCTTGATATGGACCAGTGCATGTACAGTCATCAGTTAAGGATGTAATGCTAATGGTTGGTTGGAGCCACCTGGATATACAGTAATGGTGCTTTTACAGGTTTGGCTTCCTTCTAAGCATGAAAAAATACATTACATGTATTTTCCCTTATGTGAGGTCTCTTCGCTGACTACTAAAAATTACACAACAAAAAATGGTTTGCACTTTAATTAACTACTGATGCCTTTAGTTTAGTAGTTCTTGAGAGGACATCATTTTGTCCATCTCAAGACATTATAAGCCATTGATGGCACAAGCATCAGAGTGACACAGATGACACATTTGGAGGTGAGGTGATTGTAAATGCTATTATAAAGAATGGGTGGACAAATGTGAATATTCCTCTTAATGGTGGGATGATTTTAAACAATTTTTCTACCACATAATTCCATATCTTTATTTAAATATTGTGACATACAGAGCCATATTTGAGATTTCTCAAAGGGTTAATTTGAAATTAAGACAGTTTGCCTTTCTGTGGCAGAGTGTGGACATGCCTGTAAATGATAACCTTGATGTCCACTGGATGACCAAAGGTAGGGTGCTCTGACAAGTGACTAAATGAAGGAAGTTCTTCTTATGTAAAATCTCCCTCTTGGGAGATTTCTGCTACACTGACAGCAGGATATGACATCCTAAACATTTTTGTGATGACCTTCTAATCATTATTCACATGATCTCATGCAATGAGATTTAAAAGGCTGGTTCCTACCAATATATACTGAGCTTTAATTCGAGTGGCTGAAGTAAGCAAATGACTCTCTGGCAGAATGCATTCATGACTCTACAAGGAGTAGTAAGGTTTTAGTTGTTCTGTTTTGCTCTCACTAATCCCATTGTGATTAGAAAGTGGCCTGTTTTTGAGGGTTTACTATTAATGAAATTTGCAATCTCTAGTTATTGGTATTGAATTTTTAAATTATGTGTAATTAAAATGTGTAATACTTCATTTAAAAATATTCACTTATTAAGAAAGAAACAAATTATATTAAAAGTGTGCATGAATATATTTTGTTTACTCAAAATTTTACAATTATGCACAAAAACATGGCATAACTAATTAAAATGCAACAAAATATGCAAATGTTAAAAAAGAAGACTTCAGACCCAAAGCTGTCATTCTCTTTCAACATAAGCTCATGAAACAGATAACCAAGCAGAATATTTAAAAAGATCCTATATATCCAGCCACATAACCAGACATATTGTGTGGTGTAATCATCAACATTGATAGCAGCAGAGAACACAAAAGACACTTCAACAGACTATTTTTTAATAATTATAACTGTCATACATTTATTCACTTTGAATTTGATTACAATATTCTTGAAAGTCTGTTTACTGGAATTCATCTTTTTGAAATGTTAAATTCTTTCCACATCATTTCCTGATGCAAATATGAATGTCATGAGTATTGTAGCTTATCACTGTACTATTTTAGTGTCAGTTTTTGACTGCAGTACTAGAAGCTCTTTTATTCACACAACAAAATAAAAAAGGCTTATTTTATACTTTGGAAAACAAAGTCAACCATTTTATATTGCATGTTTCTTACTGCTATAAAAAATAAAGATTGAATTACTTTTATATTATTAATATTATTAATTGGACATGAAATATAATTTTCTTTTATTTTGACAATGATCTTAACAGCTAATTTAAACATGAATGAAATTATTAAAGATCACTTTAATTGTATGGCAAGCAAAAGAAAGCAAGATACTACATGAGATGTAGCAGCGTTTCCAATTTTACAGCATACCGCACAGCAATTTTTATTTATCCCATTCATCCATTTATAGTATGTGTAATACAGCTTCACAGCCAGGCCAGACAGCACTAGGTATATGGAAGCATCCAATCCTGAAGAGGACATTAATTAGTGCACATTCTCATGCATACTTGTACACACTTACATTGGGCCAATCGAGAGCAGACATTTAACTAGAATACTCAGGAAAAATCAAGAACAACATGTAAAATTCACTTTTGGCAAGGGCTGAAATCTAGTCTACTGGAGCTGTGAGATATCGATGCTCATCGTTTTGCTGCTGTGTCTCCCAATTTAAATACAATGGAGGAATTAATAACAATGGACATTGGCTATCATAGGGCACATGCTCGTTATGAAAGTAGACAGCTTCTCAGATAGAACTGAATAAAAGCTAAACTGGTAAAACAGTTCATTTCATTAACCATCTTCATTCATTTGTTGATTATACATTTCTAATCCACACTATAGATAGTGGACAGGTATCAAAATAATGTACATGTTTTTGGTAACTTTAAAGTAGGAACTTATCTGTTATGGAAAATACCCCTCATGTTCAAAATGTGCAGTGGAGCCAAAATTATACTCATATATTACAAAACCAGCTGTTCCCCGCGGCTCCACCCACGTATTTGTGAAACAGGACAAATTTTAAGAATCAATAAAAAAAAAAAAATTCTGGCCCAGTGGAAGGTAGGTATGTTCTCCAACATCAAATGTTCTCTATCTCTATCTCTATCTCTGGCAATCAGTAACTACCCCCTAAAACACACAGCTCTGATCTCTCTCTCTCTCAAAAACATCAAATGTTACTCCTTAACAATCTGTAGATGATAATGTCTGCTGAAGAAACAGGTATCACTAGCTAAGTGGAGACGAGGTACGTTCCAATACGTGGCGAGTGGCAGACCGACTTGAACAGAGTCTGGCGTGTGAATGAGGGGTCCCTGCCCCCCTCGGCCCGCAGCCACTCTCTTGGATTTACGCAAATTAATTGGTACTGCAAGTGAACTATGATACTTAGCGCGATGAGAGACGAGGAGAGATGCATAAAAGAATTTCATTTTTGAAAATGTTTAATGTTCGAAAGTTTTCTGAAGTAGTTTTTCATCCTCAGTCATCCTCGGGGAAATGTACTAGCATAGAAGCATCTTAGGCTGGAGGAAAGTAAGAACAATACAACTTCAAAATATCTTACACTTAAATATACTGGCAGAGTTTTGTGGTGGTAGCTGTAATTTTGAATTTGATGGTAGGGAAAAATAAAAATAAGGAGAGTTCAGGAACTTACTTTATCTATACTTTGTGACTTTAAAATAAAACATGTTATGGTGCCTGAACAATTACCGAGAAATATGCAATAGTTTAACATTGAAGTACAGTTTGCCAACAGATATGTTTTGATTACTGAACCCCAAGGAACAGAGAATAGTAACTACTCTGTGTAATTTATCAAAATGAAATCATCAGCAGGTTTTGTGTGGTTGAAATATAGCATTTATGTTGTGATGTAGACACAGAATGCTAAAATGCAAAAAGATACCAATTTCTGTTCAGTTTAAGATGAACAAACAGCATGGTTTAAAATTTCTACACAGGAGTAACTGAAATAGGATCATAGTAATTAGTCACTTTCAAAACAGAGTGTTTTCTCACAGTAATGCCAGCTTTTATTTATTTATTTTAGTCTACTAACATTTAACATGGAAAATAGTCTGTTAAAGCAGCTGTTGGACGATGAGTAACTTAGACAGGAATCATATTCACGTTTGAAGATTTAGAAAATGATGATTTTTCCAAGCTGTCCTGACACATTTCTGACAACAACTTTAATCATGTAAATATACGCAGAGGGAAAGAAAAAATGACAACCCATTCCTCACTTGGGAACAAGCCAGCCTGTCACTCAAACAAGTTCCAAGCTACTTGTTCCTTCGGAACATATTTACATAAGCAGGAAAAAGAGAATTTCAATGTAAATTAAAGTACTGCAGGAATGCAATAAAATTACCGTAAGCTAAAAATGAGAAAACAAGATGAACAAGGGAACACTTGGTGAGATATATGGAATGCGTGCTGATGCTTGAATGCATTTTTCTAGTTTCAAAGGGTAGCTTTTTACATCATGAAACAGATATGTATTTATTGCATATGAAAGCACAAAATTAACCCATAATTTCCAGAATTTCTTGATTTGATTAAGTAGTGTGCTCTGGTATCCTGGCCAAGGTTGGTTTCTGTCTTGCACTGACTGATTTCCTGAGTGTACTTTTTCTATTACAAGCTAGCTAGCTGTGTGTCAGACCCTATACCAACAGCTTCAAGAACGAGACAGGCATCAATTTTGGACAGGCCATTAATTCATCTCAGAGCACATTCACACACATACCTTCTCTTTCACTCACACACAAGTTTAGAATTGACAATGAACATTGCATGGATGTTTCGGGGAGTTTGGAGAATAGTGAAGTCAGAGAATAGCCTTGTGTATATGGGGTGAAAGTAGAAATTCTCCACCAGAAACTGACTTGGTCTGAGGAGCTGTAAGGCAGCCACTGTGGTGTCCAGGTTTTTTTTAAAAAAGAAGCTAATTATAACTTCAGTGCTCTATTTTGTGTCTCCTTGTTTGTGCCACAGTTTAAATGATACTGCAATCAGAGTGTACGAGGATCTCTGTCATAGAAACAAATGAGAGAGTGACCTTGTTTCCTTCTCCTGCTATTCCACTGGGGCCCATTTTTTTCTGAGGAGCACATCTATCTATCTATCTATCTAAATACATGGGTTTAAGGGTGCAAACAAATATGAAAAAGAATAAGGACCTCTGGTCTTTATATATGCTAAATTATTTTATGGATGGAGGAGCCACTTTGGATTTCTAAAATTACCCATAAATAAATTCATGTGAATCTTGCTTTCTAATCTAATCTCTGTTTAACATCTCAGTATTATATCAACTGGTTCTGAACAACTCTCTCAAAATAATATTCTTTCTTGTGTTGCTATCTTCTGATCCACTAGATCACATAATAAATGACATAATTGCCAAAAAAAATAATAGGCATAACAAGATAATATTTCTATACATTTCTTTATATAAAACATGTAACAATATTAAAAATCAGAGATTTCTAAAGCACAGAATTAGACAGAAACTATAAGCTTCTCATTTTCAAATCATGTGTCAAGGGAAATGAGTGAAATATAACGCCATTTCTGGGATCTAATTAGATGTAATTATATTAGCTATTAAGCCAGATATTTGGTAGTAGCAGTTCTTTAATAATTCAGGACTATTGTATCAGGTCTAGAGGGATGTTAACAAAGTTAAAAGCTTGAAAAAGTACTAATACAGACTTCGTCATTATTAAATATAGAGTATTTTGGGTATAAACATACACAAGAAAAATATGGGGAATGTTACAATATTTAAAATCAAAATTTATTCCATATTTTTTCTTATAGGGTGCATTCAACATGTACAGATTTATAAAGCTTCACCTGAATATTATAAACTTGGGCACTAACACTACCACAGCCCTGAAGTTAACATAACATAAAATGCTGCCTACTCATATTTTAGATAGCTATCTATATATAAAAAGAAAGAGCTGCATATATATTTTTTTTGATTTTTGTAGCATGTTTCTAAAATGACATTTCTACACCCAAATAAATTCTATGAATAGCAATTTAGCATATGCCAGCTGTAGCAGTAAAATCCTTTTTTATTAACGTGCATGAGCATTGTTATCAGTCATCAAAAAGGCTACGGAAGTACCTATTGACAAATCTGGCACTGATGAATGACGGTAACACTTTTGAATGGATTAAAAACAAACTGATGAAGTGATGGTAGTACTAATCTAATTAATAAATGCAATACTACTTTATGTAGTATACCTATAATCAATACCATTCCGTACCATTTTCTAAGCCTGCTTAATCCTGAATAATGCTGTAGGGGGCTGGAGCCTATTCCAGCAAGTATGGGGCACAAAGCAGGAACAAACCCTGGACCAGGCACCAGTCTTTTGCATGCAAACAGACACACACAGGCTCATTTAGCATAGATTTAACCTGCATGTCCTTGGACTGTGTGAGGAAACCAGAGCACCCAAGGGAAACCCATGCAGACAAAGGAAGAACAAGCAAACTCGGGGCATGAATTCTGGTCTCCTTACTGCAAGGCAGAAACACTCCTGACTCTGTGCCACTTTGGTGAATGAATACTGAATTTAAAAAACCTAATTACAGTATGTTTAGACATCTGGACAGTATAATATAAAAATTGAATAACATGATAGTATTTGATTAATCTACGCAGGCTGTGACAGGGTTTTTTTAAATTAGTCTGTGTAAAACTGTATAATTGAGACTGATGTCTTTTTCAGATTTACACTTCTATAAGTGACACAAAAGCTTTTCTATGTAAATAAAATTACATATCAAGCAAAAGCTAGAAAATATATAGAGTGACTGAAGCAAATGTTGGATATTACTTTTTACCCAAAATGTGCATTAGATGTCAAAGTCATAACTTAATAAATATTAATGCTAACACTTACTATATCTTTATAACCAGTACCTGTTCCAGTCTTCTAGCTTGGCTGTACCCTGTTTCTGTAGGATAAAAAAGTTGTTAGTCTAATATACTCACTGAATATTTATGTATTTTTTTAAGTGGTTTGAATTTACACTGTTTGCCATTTGGCTTTTCTATTTTCAGAGAAACTGAAGTGTTGGTGAAGGAACTGACACGTTGCTTGGATGCCAAGAGTGCCTCATGCAGGCCTGGGGCACATAAGTTTCAGATCAACATTTTGATAGATAAGTGTTGTATTTTCACCATAGTTATGAATTAAACAAATGTTATTAATTCACTGTCAATATACATCTGTCTATATGATTTTGGCATTTAGCATATGTCTCATAGTTTTAATAATTTTTAAAACCACAATAGCAATTTATTTACATGTCTTCTTTAAAAAAATGTTCTTTATAGAGTCTATATAACATATTGAAATTAACTGGGTTTAAAAAAAAACTCAAAACATTTTTACAAAACAAATTTTTCAAATCTAGACTGAACCCAAAAATTCTAATAGGACTTCAGAAAAAATTCCAAACTGCTCAGCCACCATGAAGTTGCAGTAACGCTGAAGATGGGAGCCAGGTGTAGACTGTTTAGCACACAATTAAATAATTTCGTTTCTTTTAGCTTTTCAGTAAGATTAGATGTTGTCTCTATCAAGACTTAAATAAGTTATACCAGACCTGAAGCTTCTGTTTGTATAAATAACATTATTAAACAAAAAAAACACATTAAGTAAAAATGTGAACAGATGATCTAACCTACACTTCACATTAGCAGGGAGAATCAATGCTGTCAAGATGAACATCCTTCCTAAGCTTCTTTTTCTATTTCAGAGTATCCCCATATACATTAATAAATTGTTCTTTAAGAAATTAGATTCAATTATAACCTAATTAATTTAGAATTCAAAACATTCATGCATCCAAAGGATGACTCTACAATAACCTAAAGCAGAAGGTGGCTTTCAATTTTATAACTGGATGACAAACACTATAAAGACCTGAAGGCTCATTTATAATGCCGTGTGTATAATTAACACTGAAACATGGGGTATGGACAAAAGTGGAAATGTGCATACGCACAAAAAACTCCAGATGCACAAATCTGTGGGTACACCAAGTTCCACGCACTTTCCCTTTACAAATCCAAACGAACGTGAAATTTAATGCACATGCATGCACCTACAGCCCCATCCCAACTTCTCCCAGAATTTGGCATTTTTTTAATATGCAAATCAATAGAAATATCACCTTCCGTTCATTGTTTAGTTAAAAAACAATGGAAAAGGCACTTTTTTGCGAAGTGGAGACAAGGAAAAATGTACTATTTGTTGGCTTACGCAGTGGTATAAGAAACAATAGCGTGGTGGAGACACTTGAAAGTTCAAGTTCAGAAAGTAACACTAGTGCCTGAAAGAAAGAAGAAGTGGTCAGATATCATAGTCAACATGAAAAGACAAGTCGCAGCCCACCATCTATTTATTCTGTTTCAGACAATATTTCAAAAACTGCCACCGGTGCTATGGTCAGGCACTGCTCATGCTGCTGTGCCAAGTATGTCTTCGCTGGCTGCACACACACCCCTGCCTTGGAAGCCACTGGCAGGTCATCTGGCTGTGTGGAGATGGACTGTTCAGGAGTCCCAAAATGCAATAGTGGATCCTGTAAGAGACGTAACCAGTGAACTAATGAATATAAGCGCTGTACTATATAATATTGTCCACAAATAAAATTAATTGTTTAAAAAATAAATGCTGCATCTTATTATCTGTTTTTACATTCTGCTAATTACATTCAAATGAAGTTGCAACGCTATGTGATTTGACTGGGTCAGGGTCAAGGACAGATTCATCATAGTTCATCTCTTCGGTACATATATGCACACTACGATGCACTTTCTGTGCACTACAGAGCAGCACATTAATAGAGTGGAAATGTTTTCTATTTAAGGTAGCAAATTCATTCTCTGAAGGTGCTTTTATAGAGTAGCAACGGCACCAAGCACCACAATGGACTAATTCTCTGCTCTTTACTTTGAGGTGACTTGCTATCCTTAAAAGGACTGCTTCCCTTTTGCCACACTAGATGGAAAAAACACCTGCAAATGTGCGGAAATGTTGTTTTTATAGGTGTTACAGCTATATATGATGTAATGTTAGCTGATTCTTTTGGTGATTCATCCCTGGCTGATGTAACTAGTCTGGCGTTGTTGCAATAGCAATGTGCGTGCAATTGACTGCTCTGATTACATTTGGAAAACTGGGTGTTGCTGCAAATTGGACTTTTATGTTTGACAGGTCAACCAAAGTATAAGGAAATCTTATATATCTGAATGAAAAGCGGATAATAACTCCTATACAGCTGGCATGGCACCACTCAGTGATGATTGTGAAATACTCAATCGGTCAGTGAGTGCATGTTGAAAAGCTCCTGCAGCTAAAAATCTGAGAGTGGACTGAACTTGCAAAGGAGCAGGTAGAGAACAATTCCTCAAAGTCTGCCTTTGTAAAGCCAGCGCTAGTTTAGCACACAGCTCTAAGAGGATAGCTGGTGTAAATCGAAATCGAGTTAAAAGCCTGTCATTATCATCTGTAAATATGTGCTCTCTTTTAATTTTTTCATTTGCAATGTCTTCTAACAACACTAAATCAACCATAGTAGTTGGAATATTTTGGCCATTCCGTACACAATTATATTGTTACAGAATGATTACAATCAAGTGAATTAAATTTGTAAATGATATGCAATTAATTTCAGTGTATTTAATAAAATCATCATCTTGAATCTAAAAAAGTTTAGTAGACTACAGAAATAGTAACACTGCTTTGACGCTGGGTACCACCAGTTTGCAAAACCGAGCAGAAAAGTGCATACCATACCATGAAAATGTGTGTGGCTTTACACCAAGTTTTCGTTTTATACATCTCAAAGTGAGCGTGGAAACAGGCGTACGCAACATTTTTGTGCGTACACACTGTTTATACATGAGGCCTCTGTACATCAACACACATTGATGAATATACACAAGTATATGTTCTGCATTAGAAATAAAATATTGCAGTACTACTTTATATGCACTGCTGTGTGGTCCATTAAAAATAATTTATCGTCAATATACTAATAATCCAAATTTTTATCAGTCACTCAGAAATGGAACCAATGCAGGAAGCACTTTAAGACAGAGAAGCATTTATCTGTTGCACCTCTACATGATAATCACCATTTTCTACCCCTCAAACCTACACAGTATCTAATGTTTTGCATGTTGTGAACAATTACGCTTCAATTTTAACTTCCCATTAACACAATTTTTCCATTACTTTTAAATCAGAAACTTTGCTAAAAGGAACCTGCTCAGTTTTCCTCACCTCCCACCCATTTCTATTCCAGTGGCAATACTGATCAGTCTTGAAGACTCAGACAGCATCTCTATAATATATAAACTAAAAACATTTCAAAGTCTCTTCCTTTCAAAGATCCCAGGGTATAATGGGGAAAAAGAAATTTCACTTAATATTTTAGAAAAGAAGAGAAAGGCAGCCGTGCATAGAATACACTCTAGTTCCATATGTGCAAAGCATTCATTCATTCAACTTGAAATGTTTTATTGAGCACATTTATCTTGTTTAAAATTGTCCAAAATGTATCCAGGCCAAGATTCAACCTGTGAAATTTTCTAATTAAGCTCTAGCCTCATTTGGCCACATGTTTTGGGAGTGTTCTCAAGCCCTATCACGAAACATTAGCGTCATAATCACTCCTAACCCATTGACAGCTAGACTTACTCTGGAAGAATCATAGCCCACTTGTTATATGTCAGTGGGTAAATGATGTTCTGTACTATTGCAACAGGCAAAAAATAAATTCTCACTAAGAAGAACTGTTCAAAACTTTTTTTAAAATATGGCAAGATCTAATTAATCAAATCTAATAAGAAGTATTTATATTGAGGAAAAGTAGTACTAGGGTGTTGTACTGTGTTAGCCATTATGAATATAGAGAATATATATTTCCTAAAGAAGGGGCCTGAGTTCCCTCAAAAGCTTGCATATTGTAATCTTTTTAGTTAGCCAATAAAAGGTGTCATTTTGCTCGGCTTTTCTCTATATTGAGGAAAAGGATATTCTCCTTTGTTTGTTATTTGTAAAGATTTGCTTATGCTGCTGGCTCTCCTCTCCTTCTCTCGGGAGCGGGTTGAATGCTGGTTTGTTAAGTTTGACTAGATTGCATGGAATGTTGTTTTCTTCAAATAAAATAAAAAATAAAAAAATAAAAAGACTTAAGCAAGTTTTCTAAATTGTGCTAATTCCTGTGTAAAGAATCGTTGGAAATAAGACATAATATAAAATGCAGAGAACATATAAAATAGCATTAGATAAGTTAGTCAAAAAATTCAAAATATTGAAGCCAAAACACATGTAGCCATTGGCCAAACTGAGCAGCTTTCTATTAGGTCTAAAATGGTGGACAAACCTCATAACTGCCCTACTTATAGGTCCTGCCAGAACTGCTTTACCATTTTTTAGCTCATATATATGCAAATTACTAAGAGAGTATTCTTCTTCTTTCGGGTGCTCCCATTAGGGGTTGACACAGCAGATCATCTTTTTCCATCTCTTCCTGTCCTATGTATCTTGCTCTGTTACACCCATCACATGCATGTCCTCTCTTACCACATCCATAAACCTTCTCTTAGGCCTTCCTCTTTTCCTCTTGCCTGGCAGCCCTGTCCTTGGGATCCTTTTCCCAATATACTCTGCATCTCTCCTCTCTGCACATGTGCAAACCAACACAATCTCGCCTCTGTAGCATTGAATCCCAACCGTCTAACTTGACCCTCTAATGTACTTATTTCTAATCCTGTCCATCCTCGTCACACCCAATTAAAATCTTAGCATATTTAACTCTGCCACCTCCAGTTCTGTCTTCTGTTTTTGGTGTAGACCTGTAGACCTTCCCTTTCACTCTTGCTGATACCCATCTGACACACATTACTCCTGACACTCTTCTCCATCCATTCCACCCTGCCTGCACTCTCTTTTTCACCTCTCTACCACAATCCTCATTACTCTGTAATGTTGATCCTAAGTATTTAGACTCCTCCACTTTCTCAAACTCTACTCCTTGCATCCTCACCATTCCAGTGACCTCCCTCTCATTTACACACATGTATTCTGTCTTGTTCCTACTGATCTTCATTCCGCTCCTCTCTAGAGGTTATCTCCACCTCTCCAGGGTCTCCTCAACCTGATCCCTACTCTTGCTACAGATCACAATGTCATCAGCAAACATCATAGTCCACAGGGACTCCTGTCTAATCTTGTCTGCCAACATGTCCATCACCATTGCACATAAGAAAGGGTTCAGGGCCGATCCTTGATTGTAATCCCACCTCCACACTGAATGTATCCGTCACACCAACCGCAGACCTCACCACTGTCACACTTCCTTTGTACAGTACATATCCCGTACAACTCTTACATACTTCTCTGCCACTCACAACTTCCTCATACAATACCATAACTCATCTTGAGACACCCTGCCATATACTTTCTCCAGGTTCACAAAGACGCAATGCAACTCTTTCTGGCCTTCTCTATACTCCATCAGTACTCTCAGAGCAAACATTGCATCTGTTGTGCTCTTTCCTGGCATGAAATCATACTGCTGCTCACTAATCATCACCTCCCTTCTTAACATAGCTTCCACTATCTTTCCCATAACTTTGAGCTGTGGCTCATCAATTTTATCCCCCTGTTGTTACTACAGCTCTGCACATCTCCTTTATGAGATATGGCCGGCCAGTCATCCCGGCCAATACCCCCAGGCCACCAGGTGGAGCCATCCCTGCATCATGGAGGGGGTCCCAAATTCCAGCAGGGACTCATGGGAATTGGAGTCTTCCAGTGCAACTCTGCTAAATAACATGGGGACCACCAGGAAACACTACTGGGAGGCCCAGAGATATTGGGGTTTACTACATTCCGGAAGTACAGTACGTCATAGTCATGGGGACAAAAGGACCGACATACTTCCGGGATGAAGAAAAAAATGACTTTTTATATAACCTGGAAGTGACGGGGAATCATGGACTGAGGGATGAAGCACTTCCGGGTTAAACAGTATAAAGGATTGTGGGAAACCCAGACGGGTGAGCTGAGCTGGGTGGCAGGGTGGCAACGCGTCTGGGAGTAGGAGGAATTGTATTATTGAGAACTGTATTGTTTAATGAGTATTGTGGAGAGGAGGGTGCTTGTGCACTGTATTTTTCCAAATAAAAGTTATTATTGGACTTTTACCTAGAGTCTGACGTATTGTCTGAGGGTTCAAGGAGACGACAGCGCCCCCAATCTGTCACACCTTATTCTTAGAAATCAGTACCAGTACACTTCTTCTCCACTCCTCAGGCATCCTCTCACTTTCCAAGATTGCATTGAACAATCTGGTTAAAAACTCCACTGCCATCTCTCCTAAACACCTCCATGCTTCCACAGGTATGTCATCTGGATCAACGGCTTTTCCATTCTTCATTCTCTTCATAGCTGTCCTTACTTCCTCCTTGCTAATCAGTTGCACTTCCTGATTCACTATCTTCATCATCCAACCTTCTCTCTCTCATTCTCTTCATTCATCAGCTTCTCAAAGTACTCTTTCCATCTGGTCAACACACCCTCCTCACTTGTGATTATGTTTCCATCTTTATCTTTTATAATCCTAACCTGCTACACATCTTTCCCAGCATGGTCCCTCTGTCTAGCCAGTTGGTACAGATACTTTTCTCCCTCTTTAGTGTCCAACCTCTTATACAACTCATCATATGCCTTTTCTTTAGTCTTCACCACCTCTCTCTTCACCTTACACCTTATCTCATTGTACTCTTGTCTACTTTCTGCATCTCTCTCTCACTATACCACTTCTTCTTCGCCAACCTCTTCCTCTGTATACTCTCCTGTACTTCCTTGTTCCACCACCAGGTTTACTTTTTCTCCTTCCTTGGTCCAGATGTCATGCCAAGCACCCTTCTTGCTGTCATCCTTACTACTTCTGCTGTAGTTGCCCAGCTATCTGGTAACTCTTCAAATTACTAAGGGAATAATGTTAAATAATGCACATTATATCAAGTATTAGGCAAAAAGGTAATCCATAAATTATACACTGTATTTACTGTAGGGCACCAATTTATATTTCCAATTTTCCCTTCATATTTGAACATAGCCCAGTCCAGTTGAATGACTTTTCAGTTTCGCATGATAATGATGAAACTCAAATATTATTGTGTCAAGCCCATTCTTCAGTTAGCAGAAAATAGCTATATAAGAGATAACTTTCTGTTGAAATGAGATTTGGTTTCAGTTATAGCATCAATATTTGACTCTGTGTAAACAACAATAGATCATGTATTTGTTGACTAGTGCTTGTCTTTTAATTTCTTCTTAAAGTAGGTCCTGTTTGGATTACTATCCATTAACATGATATCTTCATGTATGTAGTTGAATCCATGCAACGCAGAAGAATAAACTAAAAGTCTACTTCAATCTATGACCTGTGGACGACTGGTGTATTTTTAACAATATACTGCACCCTGTGTTTTTTTTCTCTCTCTTTTTTGTTCTCCAGGGGCATAATTGCATGTAAAAAAATATTTGATAACTTCAATTGGTTAGAAATTTCTGTTGGAAAAAGATATGCATTTTGCACTTCAAGACCACTATCCTGTAATAAAAGGCAGACTAGTTGTAAAGAAATCCTCCCCATTTCATTTGCAGTTGCAAATAATTCAATTTCTTTCTTTGCTTTGAAGTTGACTTACTATTTCTTTTTGCTTCTATTGCTTTTGCTTCTCCTTGACCCTGCTCCATTCCCATCCCATCTCCTTGTCAATCCCATTCTTCTTTTGTAGGCATTTCAACATGTGACAGAAAAATATCTGTACAGTAAGGCCACTCTGTTACTGTGTGCTGGGCTCTGCTCTGCTGAAAAAATATCTGCTCATACCAATCACAGTAAACATCAAGCCCTCATCATAAATGATTAATGACTATTCAGGTTGTGAACAAAACAAACAAATGTACTGTATGATGCAGTAAGTTGCCATGATTCCTGTCACAAAATGTATACCAGGCAGCATTCAAATGTCAGCAGCTTTCGACTGTGTATTCATTTACTTCAAGTCTGTTTACCATTTAGATTTTACGTTTTCCTTTGTTTTCTTGCAATGCATATTTAGTAAAGAGGTGACCACAATGTTCAAAAATCAATGTATTATATTGCACAAAGCTCAAGAGGGAAGTGGGATTAGTGTTAGATTCATAAATGAATCCTTAATCGTGTGAAATTAATTATTGTACATTACATATGTTTCTTTAAAGAAGTATTTTTCAACTGTGTATTGCCATTAAATAACATAATTTGTTATTTGTCTTTTGATAAAAGATTTCTTATTACTCATCATGGCATCCCTTGTTTATAATGAAGCCACAATTCATAACATCCAGTTGAATTTGAGGGGTCAGATCAACTGGTGATCTTAGCTACAGATTGTTCAACAGCACTGTGGCTGTCATAAGTCAAGGTAATGAAATACATACATTTATTTTTTTTTTTAAATTCCTAAGAATTTGCAATCAAATACAAGTTAGATGCCTCTAAGACAAAGCAAAATTTTTGTCACGAGATTTGTAAACAACCTTGCTATGTTAAAGTCTGTTATAGCTAGCTAAGTTTTTCTAAGAAGACAAGATAAATCTATACAGAACATTTGAAAAGAGGAGATTGATTGAACAAAAATATGACATTTTCCAACATTACTTTTTCTAACTTAGCTTTAAACTTGTGATTAGTATCAGTATTTTTATAGTTAATATAAAAATATGAAAAATATGTTTAATTTCGTCCTGGAATTACCGCTAAGATATTCAGACTAACAACAACAATGTTATCAATTAATTGGAAAATGCATGTACTGAAATTGTTTTATCTAAGTACAAATGATAAGCTTAAACAACCTGATGATCTTATTCTCTATTATACAACTGATTTTGCCCATGTGCAGAAGTGATTTTTTTTTCTTAAATAATGTAAGCTGTTTACAGTATATAACTTTTAATCTCTACTTTGTAGAAATTGTGACTTTCAATTTAAAAAGTGTTTTAGAATTTTCATTTAAAATAAGATATCAAACAGACCTTTAAAGGTATGTGTGAACACAATGAAAACAATTGCCATATTTAAACTGCAATGTATTTAAATGTTAATATTAGTGATTGTGTAGTTCTAAAAATAAGAAGATGAATTAAATAATAAAACTGAATTAAACAAAGAATGAATGAAACTATGGAACTCCAAAATTGAGCAATGAATGTCTATCAAAAGCAACAGTAGGAGTGAACAGCACAGCAGGACCAATAACAGTACAATAAGTACAAAAGAGTCAGTTTGAAAAGAATTCAATACAGGAACAGCAGATCTAGAATGCAAGAGAGAAAAATTATCTCTCATCTGACACTATTTTGCAAAAACAATGGATTTTTGAACGTAAGCGAGTAAAAGCATAAAATTATTTTTTTAGATATCATTCCATTTTTTTTCCATTGTAGAATATATCCAACTATACATTCATTTTAAGACCAGCTCAAAATGGACAAGGGCCTTCCTATCTCAGCAGCATCAGGCGCAAAGCATTAAGTAACAATATACAAGGCAGCAATCCATTCCAAGACATATTTAGACACACAACCAAAGTCACCTTGCCAAGCACATTTCTTGCTGTCATCCTTACTACTTATGCTGTAGTTGCCCAGCTGTCTGGTAGTTCTTCATTGCCACCCAGTGCCTGTCTTACCTCCACCCTAAAGTCAACCTTGCAATCTTCCTTTTTTTAACTTACATCATTTGATACTTGGCTCTGCCCTCACTCTCCTCCTCTTCTTGATCTCCAATGTCATCCTACACTTACATCATCTAACTACACTTTGCAGTCCTTAAACTCCTTCAGATTGACTCTTCTGCATAGGATATAATCTACCTGTGCATCTAACACCACTCTTGTATGTCACCCTATGTTCCGCCCTCTTCTTAAAATTCAAACTCACCACAGCCACACCCATCCTTTTTGCAAAATCCACTATCATCTGACCTTCTTCATTCCTCTCCTTGACATTATATCTACCCATCACCTCCTCATCTCCTCTGTTCCCTTCACCAACATGTCTATCGAAATCTGCTCCAATCACCACATTCTGTCCCCTTGGGTTCACTATCCATCACTTCACCCAGCTCACTCTAGAAATCTTTTTTCTCATCCATCGTACACCCTACTTGCAGGGCATATGCACTAACAACATTCATCATCACACCTTAAATTTCTGCTTTATAATTATTACTATGTCTGACACTCTTTTCACTTCCAAAACACTCTTGACATACTGTTCCTTCAGAATAACCTCTACCCCATTTATCCTCCCATCCACACCATGATAGAAAAATTTTTTCACTATAATTTAATACTATGTCATAGAATAAGAAAAAAACAAATTAACAGTTTTAACCATCCAAGGAAAGGAAACATAAGAACCAACTTTTACATTTTTGTCTGACAGCATTCCTTACAATTAGTTTTTTGAATCATTCTGGATAGTACTGTTTGAAAAAGATAGTATGCAGTGAACACAACCCCAAGTAAAACTGCTTTTGTCAAGAGTTGACATATATTAGTTACATGAAAAGCTTATAACACATGCAAGATTAAGATGCACACATTTGAAAGCACTGGTATATACTGGAAATACTATCCATATTGCAGCGAGAAAGTCAAATTTCTACAGTGTAAAATTATGGAAGTTAAGGGAATGAGCATTCAGCAAAATCTCTTACTTGCACATAGAGAAAAAAATATTTGATGAAAAGATTATATTGAGACATAGTTGTTCAAAAGATCCAAATATCTTGTTATAATATGAATTTCTAAATTATCTAATACTGAGTATATACTATGCTATCTGTATTATCTGGCTATACTTACGTAATAATATTATTAAATCACTGGAGCTACTTTCTCTTGAACATGCCATACATGATTATCCTTAAGTAAAACATCTCTGCATTAGGACAGCCCTTTTATTTTTCTGCTTTTCCTAGTGACTTTTAAAACACAATTTTACAGGAAAGTGTATTATCTTGAACAGAAATGGGCAATCAGTAGAAAAAATATTAAATCTGTGTATGTATTATCGTTATTAGATGTTTACAGTTTTCATTTGTTTATGCCATTCAATTTAGTACCATATTTCTTTTCCAACGTTTTGTCAGTTGTACGTAGTTTCTGTTTAACGTCTGCAGATGTGCGTGTACAGTACAGTATATGAAAAGCAGTGCTGTAAGTGGATATAAATAAGCACTGGTACGTGTATGTTATGCATTACTCCTTTAATGTTTAAAGCGCTGTAATTAAGGAGTAGGTTGGGAGAAGGGGTTGGTTTTCAGTACCATGACTTTTGGAGCTAGAGGTCAACAGAGTGGAACAGATAACCAAGATTAGAGCTGATATGCATCTATAGAGCTAGCAACAACAAAAAACAGCAGTTGCTAACCACTGAGCTTTATGTCTTCCTTGAGCTTTGCAGAATTTTCTCTTTCAATTTTTACAACAAGATTACATTTCTTTTTTCCTGTCCAGCACACCACCTTATTTTCAATCATCTGTTCACCCCATTGTTTAGTGATGTTATTTACGTGGCTCGTCAATCATTTCTGTTGCATCATCCTTTTGAATAAAGAGCATGTAAGTTAGCATAACATTAGTAAATATCAAAAACTGAAAATCTATCAACAAATAACAAGATGCTCAAGTTAATGTACTCTAGAAGTGCTGTCACAAAAATTCAACACATAAGTTGCTTAAAATGGGGTGTATTGTTCCCAAGGGTGCCAGGTACAAAGAAAATGTCAAATACTTCTTAAAGAAATATTTTTCTAGGCAAGAAATTGTAGCATTGCCACATAAAAAAGTATATATTTTTTTCTTCTTCTCTCTATGTAAAATCCCTTTGTCATTTTAAAAAAAATACGGAAGATAAGGTTGGATAGAGAGGACCTTTTGGGAGGTACAGGGCTGTCATTTACGATTTCCGGGAGTGCCATGGAAATAGACGCACTATTTAAATAGGGGCGGGAAAAGGCAGGAAGAGGAAGACGAAAAGACAGCCCGAGTTTTATGGTGAAGGAGGAAAGGACATGACCATTCTGAGTTCAGGAGAAAGATTTGTTTTCGGGAAGCACCACAAGTCTACTGCAGTCTGGGGTGGCCACCTCGAAGATTCCGGATACGCTGAGGTTACCGTGAAAGGGATCGAAAGCAGGGTGAACTGTAAATCTTTTTATACTGGGATTGGCATGTCTAATGAACTGGACTATGGAGAAATAGTAAAACAGAAAAAAGACTAAATCGAAAGGATAGAGGGGAAAATTCTTGGAAATATAATTTTATGCTTTGTGTTCATTGTATATATTGGAAGTGGGGGTGTGGCGATGTGGGTTCTGGCTCCACGCTCCCATCTGATATTTGGAAGCCCTTGAACCCAACACCATCGGTAATGTCACCGATGAGCTAGTCAGTGAAGGCAACAATTGAGCAAGGTGATGGTAAAAAGTGAAAAAGTGCTTTTATTAAAACAGTCAAACAAAAACAGTGTTCAATAAATAGTGCAGTGATCCAAAGTTCAATAAATAATCCATAAAAAAAAAAAATGGAGGTTAAAAATACTACAAAAAAACAATCCTTTAAAACGAGGTTAAAACGATCATCAGGAAACAGTCTATAAAAAACAACAAGCCCGGTGCTTCTTTTATAATGCGTTTAGCATTGGCGTCTCACCTGCTTTTCCCGGTTGGGCTTTGCAACAGGTGAGACGCTCTCAATGCAGCTGACCTTCTTAGTGCCTACTTCTGCTGTTCAGATTGCCCCACCGATCCTTGGCTCCGGTCGGCTCCTCGGGACAGTGACTTGGGAATTCCCCACGACCAAGGCTCTCACGCAGGGAACACCACGTCCCAAGTCCCGACTCCCACTACCTTCTGTGGAGAGTCCTGCGCCTTCCGGTCACTCCCGCCCTTCCGATCAAACTCTGCGGGAGCGACCACAACCACTACTTCTCCCAGGTGTTGGTCAAACACCCAGGCTGCCTTCAGCTGCCTGCTAGCGTTCACTCGCTCGCTCGCTCGCTCGCCCGCTTCCCGCTGCAAGGATTTGCTCGCTCTCTCTCTCTCCTTACTGCTTCCTGCTGCAACCTCCGTTTCCTTCTCTTTTCTTTTTTTTTGTTGTTCTTTTTTTTTTCCTCTTCATCACGGATGTGGGTAGTTCCTCACCTGTGCACTTGGTGAGAAACGGCCACACCGCAGTTCGCCCCGTGGCTTGCTACAACGACTACGCCCCCTCACGAAACTGCGGGCGCGGTGATTATCTATTTAAAAACTGTCCTTTGCTAAGCGAGCTATGGACCCATAACACCACAGGGGGTGTTGTAAAAGTGTATTAATTATATTTTTTTGTTTTTGCATTTTTTTCTGTGTGTGGGTTAATATCGTTTTCATTATTATAAATCACCTTTCGGCGCTGTGGGAAGGGGTTGAAGGCAGTTTGAGGTTGATCTGCAATCATCAGGTTAAACTTAGTGAAGTGTAGCGGAAAAAATCTTTACAAAATTGTAATTGCACAGCATATACCATGAAAAAAAGAAAAAAATGTTTATGACAACTAAGTTGAGTTTTCTGTAAGTATTACAACGATACTACTTATTTAATTATTGTATAACATTGCCATCAGCTAGGATATGGAGGAGGTGCCCCACTTGTTGTAAAGCACAAAGGCCAAGCAATATATATGTGCAGGTATCATCTAATGCAATAAAGATATGATAAACTGTAAAATTCAGTGGCAGTTTACAAAAATCTATGTTCCATCAAATATAGAATAACCTCTCAAAATCAAATGTGTTCACATCTGCATTTTTCAGATAAACATTTACAGATTTTTATTAAAATGTCATTTTAATAGAATATCAGACCTATATTTAAACTTTAAGCATTTGTTATTTTTTTAAACTACGTGTCTCCAATAAGATTATTCAGAATACTTACATTTTACCTGTATTTTAAATGCAGTTTTGTAATTTTGATAAAAAAAAAGTTTTTTTGAATAAAAAACTCATACTGGAGAATAACCTTTCCTATTTTCTAAAAAAAACCAATATTGACATTCTTGCCCTCAGTTTAATTTTTATAAAGTAGTAACATTATGCAGAAAGTCAATTTAATTTGTAATAGAATGCTTTTTCTGGAAATTAATCATGCAACCATTAATTAGAATATAAGTCCAGAAGGTTTGTTATCCTCTGATAAACAATACATCCTGAACTCTGAAAGGTGCGGTTACCAAAACAGGAACAACAACTCTATCCTCATATTCATAAACTCTAGCCTTTATTAGAATCTAATAATGTGCCATGAGGCCAAACATATGTTTTTCATTTTGACATCATCCAATAATTAGCCATTTATCAACACTAGATAGAAGTCACCTTGCACAGTACATCCATTCTCTAATGCTGAATTTTAAAAATAACCTGCTTTTGATTACAAATTTAAGAGTAAGAATACTCAAAACGGGAAAACCGTTTCAAGTGACTGTCATTTTTAAACATTTTGTAGCAAATACTGTAACTGATGAATAAATACTTGTAATACAAACACCATGAATAAGGAGTACATTGGGTAAGGTGATTAAAGAAAATTAAGTTCTGTATTTTAATACATTCTTGTTTATCATAGCCCTGGAAAGTGGCAAGATGTTGTATGTTGGTCAGACAAGTAAGCTTTTCACTGTACTTTGTACATTTGACAATACTACTACTGCTGCTATTGTGTGTTCCTGTGACATCCACAGGCTAAAGACTAATATAGCACAATAATGGGAGGTTCTTATTTCCTAAGCACCCAATAATGCATATTTAAAAAATACTAAAGGCCTAATTTCTTTTTCATTAAAATGATAACTAGTATTATTATAAGGTTACATGCCCTACACAATTCAAAATTACAGAATTGAAAGGATTTATTAAAGTATACACTTGTGTAACTTCTCATACACAGCACAGATATTATACAATGTTGTCAGCCTTCAAATTAACTGCCCTGTTTAACTTACCTTTTATCTCTCATTGGTTTCCCCTGCACTGAACATGTGCTTTGTGGGCATATTTTTTCTTTCTTTTTGTATTTTGTGCTCTATTTCAGTAGTAATAGATCTAATTATTTTTGGGTAAGAGCAGGAAACAACCTTTATTGTTTAATTATTTCAATTAGTTTATCCATCCATCAATCCCGTTAGCCAGCCTTTTCCCTAATCCATTTAGTCCAACAGAAGGTAACAGAAAGATAACTGCATCCAGTACCAGGCAACAACTAACCATCGATGGTTGCATTGTCATAATTTGCCACAATTTAACTTAATGTAAAATGAGTGGAAAAGTAAAATGTTCTGAGAAAAACCCACACAGCTCTAGGAGGTAACTACATCTGTACAAAGACCTAGTCCTCAGAGCAGTAAGGCAGCCACACATTACCCTACACCCTAACTGGATTATATTTTATGTACTTTATAATTGGACTATAGTTGTTTTTTTATTTTTGTATGTACAAATTTAATTTCTTGCCCCTACAAGAAAATATAAATGATTCATTGAAACAGAATCATTTAATAAATAAATCAGTTAGTCAGCTTCAGGTTGATATAGTGCATGACTTTGTTGCTGCATAACTAAAAAGCACATAACGATGTGGATTAGTACAAAGTACATGTACTATATATTCATAATAAACACTCAAACACTGTAAAAAAAAATAATTGTTTTCACTAGCTAGTTTTAAAACAAATATATAGGGCATGTTTTATAACTTGACTATAAAAAGAACGACATGTTATGACATGAATGAAATAACATATAACAGAACATCCATACTCACCAATTAAGGGCAGGAATATTTAAAGGCAACTTGAGATGAAGCCTACCGGGCAACCTGAGTTAGAGATTCCCCATATTTCTGATGGAATTACATCCACATGAAAAACAAACAGCCCTTTAATCTTATGAACCTTTCATGTATAAAGACTCAGTACCTTACCTTTGAGGAATGTTCAAACAAATCTGTGAATCTTAAACCTATTTTCTAACCACTTAATGTAAACATGAATAGATGTGATGTTCTCGATGCAACCCCCAGCTAAGAAATTAAAAAAATCATTGCTGTTTAAAATTTTAAAGAGTAAGGTTCTCAATATTCCAAAGTGACCTAAAAAAGACTTGAAACATAAAATACTAAAAATGATTAATAAGTTGATTAACTCTCTGGGTATAGTGGTTCCCCTCCCATATCCTTAAAACATGTCTGTTATGATATACAGTGGAAGTATGACAGCCCAGGTAGTATGATACCTTGCGTACGTCGGTGCATTGGGTCTCTTTTACAATGTATCAGATTAACCATGTTTGGGGAGGATGGATTTATTATTTTTAAGTTTTCATTTCAAACAGCATTTCAAATAGCATACCCTAATCAGTGTATAAACATATAAGTAAATTACTTAAACTGAAACAAATAAAAGCAGTAAATGTGAGTCTAATAATGATAAGAAGAAAAGTGCTATCTCCAGCAAAAAATGCCAAATGACATGAATGAAGAAGGAGGAGAGGCTAAAGTATATATATCACACTGCCATGTTTAAATCTTTAAAGAAAGCTGAGCTTAGCAGTCTGAGTCCTTGACCTACTGGCAAAGCTAAAGAATAGCATACAGTCTGTAAAACAGCAAAGTAATGTCATCCTTGATGTGACAAAATTACTTTTCTTCATAAAATTTCCTCAGCTGCATTGAAATCAATGGGCTTGGGCAATGGCTGCTGTCACATCATAGTCAATGTTATTTTGAGTTTTGACAGAGGTGTATGAATCATTTTAATGTCAGCTCTCACATGCAATATTTTTACTGGAATACCTTGGCAGCGCTAAAAAATTTTGTAAGAATTGTTTCTGCCTCCATCGCCCTTGCTCCTAAGATTGTCCCTAGTGCCTTGATAAAAAAAATGAACTGAGTAAGTGGCTTATAAAATGGAAGGGGAATTGAGAAAGGTAAATGGTTAGTTCTCTTTGTGAGAAGGGAAAAATAAGATCCTCAAATCTGCTTAATTCAAGTCAATGTGATGGGGGCTGGGGAACATGTAAAGTCTGCTCAGAAAGTGGCGAGGGACACTCCATTCTGTCCTTCCAATAGAAATTTGGGTGGAACATAAAAACTGACCAGTCACCAGTCTGGGAATTTAATGTACACATTTCCCTGGTGCTGTGAGGCATAATCACAATGGCTGCCTCCTGTGCAGCCTTAACATTTACAATAATTACATTAATACCATTTATTATCAACTGTAAACAACATCCTATGGCCATCTGGCAATCTTCCAACTCAATTTTACCGCACTGATCAGTGTAACTAATGACCCTTTTTAATATGAAGATTGGAATTATCCACCAGCAGCTGACTTCTATTGGAAGTTCTGTACATGGAACATTTTTTGATCCCCCGTCATCTTTTCATAGTAGTTTTAAACTTCTAACTGTGGAGGAAATATTTAGTATTATTACAAAATCCAAGCCCTCTACCTGACGGCTGGATCCAGTTCCCGTTTATTTGGTTAAATTCTGTTTATCTTCTAATTCCTCTTAAATATCTAACATATATTATTCCCTTATCTCTGGTCTTGTTCCTTTATCTTTCAAAATGGCTGTAATAACTCCAGTTCTCAAGAAATCTGGTGCGGATTCCTACAACCTAAATAATTATCGTCCAATCTCAAATTTACCTTTCCTTTCAAACACACTTGAAAAAACTGTTGCTGTGCAGGTTCACTCTTACCTTACTAACAATCATTTGTTTGATCAACTTCAGTCTGACTTTTTGTCCATTTCACAATACAGAGACAGCCCTGGTCAAAATCACTAATGATCTGCTGTTGGAAGCTGAGTCTGGGCTATTAACCATACTTGTGCTCTCATGATATTCTCCTTGAGAGATGAAAATCGATTTGTACAGCTAAAAAACTTCAGATCAGAAGTTTGCCCAGTTGTTAGTGGTGTTCCCAGGGGCTCTTGGGACGCCTTCTGTTTATTATTTATCCTCTGCCTCTTGGTCATATCTTTAAGAAATTTGATATTTATTTTCACTATGATACTGACAACACCCTGCCGTATCGGTCTAATAAGCCTAATTCCGCTCTTCCACCTTCTTCTCTCTCTGACTGTCTACAGGAAGTTAAATCATGGCTGTCTGCTAATTTTCTTAAATGAAACAGTGATAAAACAGAGGTTCTTCTGGTAGTAACTAAATCTTTTTAGACAAATGGCTAAGAGCTAAGAGCTTAGGTGTTATTTTCGACAGTACCTTAAAATTTGAGGCACATATTAATATTATTATTCAGTCTCAATATTTCCATGTATGTAATATCACCAGTTTACGACCATCTCTTTCCGCTACCAGCACTGCTATTCTTGTTCATGCTCTGGTTACATCTCATATTGATTATTGAAATTCCATTCCTTCTGGTATTCCTCACAAACTCCTTTATAAACTTCAGTTGGTTCAGAATGCTGCAACTTGCATTATTACCAGAACCCCTTCCACTGAACATATTACACAAGTCCTTCAGCAGCTTCACTGGCTCCCTATTAAATATCACAATGATTTTAAGATTATGTTTGTTACTTACAAGACCCTCCATAATTTGGTACCTCCCTATCTCCGCTCCTTCCCGTATCCATAGATCTTCTTCCTCTATCAGTCTTATTATCCCTCCATCTCGCTTGATTTCCATGGGGTTTAGAGCTTTCAGTCGAGAGGCCCCTTGTCTCTGGAACTCACTCCTACAAGATATTCATAATATTGACTCTCTTCCTACACCTTTAAGTCTTGCTTTAAAACACATCTTTTCAAGCTGGCTATTTCTATTTGAAATAAATTTTAGTTGATAATTTTTAATTAATTTTTATTATTTTATTTATTCTGATTTTATTGTACTGTAATATACAATTAATTTTATATTGTGGCTGTTGTTATTAATGTGTTCTTTAAGGTGTCCTTGTGTGCCTTGAAAGGTGCCTATAAATGAAATATATTATTATTAAATGTGTTCATAATAATTTATAATAATAATGCTTTGAAATTACTTCAGTATTTTTTTTTGTCTGGCACCTCCTGAATCACGGGTACAAGAAAACCTCTATATATGATATACTGTTTGACTTGTCTTGATGTTTAGTTAGGTAGGATGTCAAGCTTTTTGGGATTCCCACCATTTTTGATCTGTAGAACCAAAAAAGCTTAATTTTTTGGACCATATTCTCAATTACACCCCTATGATAAATTATACACTGTAATGGACAATGAGCATGGGCAGGCATCCCTGCATGAATTGGCCCCAGTCCCTTAACTGGCCAGGAGGCCAATACAGAGGAGAGATCAGGGAAGGCTCCGTTTCAAAGCTGTATGCTCCACCGAGCAGCCAAACATCCCTGGGCTTTGGTACACATTTGGTCACTTGAAGGGAATGCTGGGAATTGTAGTCCACTAGTGCAGCCCTATTGGAGTCCATATATGCTACAGGGAGTTACACTCCCTACTTTTTTGAACTTTGTGACAGTACAGGTCATCTCCACGCTACCGGGTGCCACTGGGAGCCTTTTGAACCTGCCACCACCGATAACATTTCCGAGGGATGAGCCAGCTAATCTGGATACTTACACAAAGCAAGGGAAGATGTAAAGTGCTCAGTTTAAAAAAGTATTAAAAAAGTATTAAAAAAGTCTAAAAAAGTGTTCAAAAAGTGCAGTGCTTAGTTAAATAAATAATCCATAAAAGTGAAGGTTAAAATCAATCCAAAAATCATCCCTTAAAAATGAGGTTAACACACAGGCAGGAAACTGTCCTTAAAACCATGAACCCTGGTGCAGTCCTTTAATACTTCATGTCTCCTTGAATTAACCCAATACAGGTTCTTGCAGCTAAGGAGGCACATATCTAGCAGTTCAAACCACCTTCAGTGCTGCTCCTAGGCACAGGTCCCTTATAGCCCTCTCTGGCTCCAGGAAAGGGACCCCATCGAGGCTCCGATTCCCATTGTCAGGCCTCTGCTTCTGTGGACCATGGCACCAGCCGTAGGATCCCTCTTTTAGCCTTTCATTCCCCTGTAGCCACGCTGCCCCTCTCCAGCAAGTCACTACAACTGAGCAGCTCTTCAGCCACTCCAGCTCCCAGTTTACACACTCTCTGAGGGGCTTCCTCCCAGCTGTCTGCCTTCTCTCTTGTCTGCTCACATTGGCTTTCTCTCAGTCCAGCCTTTGTTCTCCTTCCTTTAACTTCTGCCTTTTCTTCCAATTAGTCTTATTCTTTTTTCCTCCATTTCTCCTGCGGGCTCATTCTTATAAGGATCTGTGGGTGCAGTGTCTCAATTGTGCATCAAAGGAAACCAATGCAGCAACTGAGAAAGACCACAACTTCACATGCAGGTGTGTCTCGCCCCAATTAACCTCTGAAACCTTTCCAGGATTGACCCACAGGATAGGTTACAGCCACCACAACTCTGAGATGGATTATGAAACTTTTGAAATGTTTTGAATGAAATATGTTATAGTACTAAACTACATAAGACAGGCGGTTAGTTATTTTCACTGCATATTATTATTTTTATTAAATGCAATACACCAGTGTTATTATATAAACTGCTCAAAAAAATTAAAGGAACACTTTGAAAACACATCAGATCTCAATGGGAAAAAGAAATCCTCCTGGATATCTATACTGATATAGACTGGGTAATGTGTTAGGAACAAAAGGATGCCACATTGTTTGATGGAAATGAAAATGATCAACCTACAGAGCCCTGAATTCAAAGACGCCCCAAAAATCAGAGTGAAAAAATTATGTGGCAGGCTAGTCCACTTTGCCAAAATTTAATTGCAGCAACTCAAAATTGTACGCAGCACTTTGTATGGCCCCTGTGTTCTTGTATACATGCCTGACAACATCGGTGCATGCTTCTAATGAGATGACAGATGGTGTTGTGGGGGATCTCCTCCCAGATCTGGACCAGGGCATCACTGAGCTCCTGGACAGTCTGAGGTGCAACCTGGTGGCACTGGATGGACCAAAACATAATGTCCCAGAGGTGTTCTATTGGATTTAGGTCAGGAAAGTGTGGTGGCCAGTCAATGGTATCAATTCCTTCATCCTCCAGGAACTGCCTGCATACTCTCACCACATGAGGCCAGGAATTGTCGTGCACCAGGAGCCACTGTACCAGCATAGGGTCTGACAATGGGTCCAAGGATTTCATCCTGATACCTAATGGCAGCCAAGGTGCCTTTGTCAAGCCTGTAGCGGTCTGTGTGACCCTTCATGGATATGCCTCCCCAGACAATCATTAACCCACCACCAAACTGCTCATGCTGAATGATGTTACAGGCAGCATAATGTTCTCCATGGCTTCTCCAGACCCTTTCACTTCTGTCACGTGCTCAGGGTGAACCTGCTCTCATCTGTAAAAAGCACAGGGCACCAGTGGTGCATCTGCCAATTCTGGTATTCTATGGCGAATGCCAATCGAGCTGCATGCTGCTGGGCAGTGAGCTCAGGGCCCATTAGAGGACATGGGGCCCTTGGGTCACCCTCATGAAGTCTTTCTGGTTGTTTGGTCAGAGACATTCACACCAGTGGCCTGCTGGAGGTCATTTTGTAGGGCTCTGGCAGTGCTCATCCTGTTCCTCCTTGCCCAAAGGAGCAGATACTGGTCCTGCTGATGGGTTATGGACCTTCTATGGCCCTCTCCAGCTCTCCTAGAGTAACTGCTTGTCTCCTAGAATCTCCTCCATGCCCTTGAGACTGTGCAGGCAGACACAGCAAACCTTCTGGCAATGACACGTATTGATGTGCCATCCTGGAGAAGTTGGACTACCTGTGCAACCTCTGTAGGGTCCAGGTATCGCCTCATGCTACCAGTAGTGACACTGACTGTAGCCAAATGCAAAACTAGTGAAGAAACAGTCAGAAAAGATGAGGAGGGAAAAATGTCAGTGGCCTCCACCTGTTAAACCATTCCTGTTTTGGGGGTCATCTCATTGTTGCCCCTCTAGTGCATCTGTTGTTAATTTCATTAACACCACAGCAGCTGAAACTGATTAACAACCCCCTCTGCTACTTAACTGACCAGATTAATATCCCATAAATTTCATTGACTTTATGCTATACTCTGATTAAAAAGTGTTCCTTTAATTCTTTTGAGCAGTATAGGATCTCTTAGAGCAAATGTTTTGCGTATTAAGAATGTAATGAAAAACATTGAATCCTTACACAAAGATTTTAAATTTTTTGTATTTAGTTTAAATAATCTACAAAATAAAAAACTCAATATATTAAAGAAAGATTTTTCCATGTTCTTGTTTGTGTAAGAATTCTAAGAAAACAGACCTCTCATGTTAAAATTCTGCTTCAGGCATTGGCTATTTGCATTTATACTGCTCATCTGCCCTCACTTCTCTAGGAAGATGTTTTTCTGTCTCTCATGCATTGATTAATATGCAACTATAAGCCACCTATATTTTAAAATTAAACCTGATTATTATTATTGCTTAAATCTTTTAAATCTGTTAAGAATCCTAAACAGAAATTGTGTTGATTTCCTCACTTTGAGAATAAAGAGTGGTTAACTTCTTTCCTTACAAAATGAATCACAAGCCACCATTGATTTTGGCATTCCCCTGACAAAAGGAATGGACATTGAAGACTGTTAGCCTTTTTGGGTTGTCATCACAATATACAGATGTGATCACTGAACCAAAACAGCAAAATGTAGGCTCCTATCACCCTGAACCATTACCAACTGACAGCTCTTGCAAATTGTGCTGATGTCCTTTAAGAATTGACTTTAAAGTGCTTTTATTGGACTGAGACCAGTCATCCCAAAGCAGAACCTCTATTTACAGAAGTTATTTCATCTGTGATTAAACAAGGAAAGTCTAAGAAATAGGCAGCAATCTGAATGAGATATCAGTGCATCCTTTAAGAGAGTGTCACATAAAGCAAAAAGCTGCACACTTAATATGCATTTTAAACTTCTAGTTAAATGAACATTAATGCTTTCTTTTTATCATTGTTTTAGATGTGAACATTATTTGAAATCTGTATGAAACCATAAAAAAGCTCTGTAGCTCTGAGCTATCATCGTCCACAGTATTATTATAATGTTCCCATGACCCTCAAATGAATAAAGCAACTATGTGCACAAAGTAAAACTTTAATAAACATACTCATTAAACTCCTGAGAAACTGGTACCCAATTAATTGGATGTAAACTAGGACCCTCAGCCTGACCCAGATTTTTGGGAATGTAGGAGGAAAACCAGAGTACCTGAAGAAAAAACATGGGGCAAATAAGCACATATTTTGAACAAAGGGTGCTGGATCCATTAGGTAGCAGCACTAACCATGACACCACTGTACAACCTCAGCATAACATACTTTGATTTGAATTGTTTTATCATCTTCCAAACTGATTTCTTGCTTGAAAATAAATTGAAAAATATCAACTTCTGCCACTGCTGTTGCATTTACTGTCCATAAGATCACCTTCTGTGGGTGAATCAATCTGTAGACATACCTTAGCCAATAAAGTAGCTGAATACAACTTTTAGCCTCCATCTAGAGGGAATGAGTTTTTAACATATCTGATGTGTGCTATATTTAAACACTGAGCTTTTGTTGTTTTGTTAATACCACCATGTTGGTTTTGTTTCTGAGATGTCCACTTACATCAGTTTGAGGTTTGTACATTTAAGCTGTAATTGTATTCTCAGACCCTTGGATTGCTGTTTTTTAAATATTGCTACTTTTGCAACAATTGTAAAAAATTATGACAAATGTAACATTAAACTTTGCTGTCAGTCTCAAACAAGACTAAGTTGCCCAGTTTATGCAGACCAGCTATCAAATGGGAACAGCCATTACAGCCAAAGATGAAGTGATATGCAGACCCATGCAAAGCAACACCAGAAAAGCTACATATTTTTTGCTGTAATTACAGTGAGACCTTTGTTCACAAGCACCTCTCTTCCCGAGGAATCCAGTATACAAGCATTTTTCCATCATGAAATTTGTCTCAGTAGACGAATAGTTACTTGGAACCCAAGTGTTTTCGAACATGATCAAACATGTATGGCTTGTGCGGCATCGGTTAAACAAAGGAGTCTTGAGACAGTCTGAGCCCTTTCTTTGTCGAATTAATACACAAGTTATTTTATTGCAAAAACATTAGCAGTTTTTTGTGTATTTTACTGTTGAGTTTCAAAAGTGTACAACCAGCATGGGGCCAAAGAAAGCATTAAAGGATGCACCAATGAAGAAATTTGTTAAAATAACCATAGAACTGAAAAATGAAATCCTCAAAAACATGAAGACGATATTCATGTGGCTAATCTGGCACACCAATACGGTAAAGCAACATCACCAATATGTCCCGTTCATAAAGAGAAAGATGGATTCAAGAGTGCTGATGTGGCAAAAGGTGTTAAAGTGTTAATGAAACAAAGACCTAAATCAATCAATGATGTAGAAAAATTGTTGCTAGGGGGGTATAAACCAGAAACAGTTAGCGGGTGATAGCATATCCATGGTGATCATATGTGAAGAATAAAGGGAGTTGTATGCTGATTTCATTCAGAAAACCCCTGGAACGAGTGATTCAGAAGCCGAAACATTTAAAGTGAGCAGGGGATGGTTGGAGGAGTTTAAAAAAAGAAGTGGTATTCACAGTGCCATAAGGCATGGTGAAGCCACAAGCACAAGAGACACATCAAGGAGTTCCAGGAGTTCAATGAGAGTAAGGGTTCCCTGCCACTACATACAATGTATGTTTATCAACAGTTCTGGGTTGTGGAACAGATTAATTAAATTTGCATTATTTCTTATGGAAAAATTCTATTCGGAAATCGAGCATTTCTTTCACGAGTCACTTTCTGGAACAGATTACTCTCATGAACCGAGGTTCCACTGTAATAGAAAAAGTAATTGTAGTATTCTTTCTGGTGATAGTTTCATTCTAAGGTGGACTCACTTGAACATTAGATTACTGACAATTAAGGTCACTATTGAACAATTCAACTATTTAAATCTACCCAACAACACCGAACAGAACTGAGTGGGTCAGATAATGGATGGACAGACAACTTTTTGTAATTTATGTCAGCCCCAAACTATTGTGATGCCCCTTCTGTCCTCATTAATCTTTCCCTTCACTCAACACTTAATCCTAGTCACTTCCAAATGCTTTTAACTTTATAAATTTTAATATAGTATTTACTTTGCTGTCAACACTTTCATCATATTATTTTGTAGTGCATTTGGTCTACACTGTCTTTTCCCATTATCTGAATGCTGTTTGGCTCAACTCATTTTGTCATATTTTAACTTCTAAAGTTTATACTTTAATCTGTTAAATCCCACATTCATCATTCTTTTTTAGCAGTATAATACATTTTCAAATGTGTTTGGTATGTTATGTCAAATCTAAACTAGCCAGTGACTATTTTATAAAATTATTTAATCAGGAACAGACAAAAATGTCTTAGACAATAAATCTAAAGTATACATAAGTTGTGAAAATCAGCATCATGAAGTCATATGAAGTAGTCCCTATTCATCATATAGTACAAAACATCAAATTGTTGAATCTATTTCTTTATTTTTCTTCACAGAAATTTAGATTCCTGACACCATTAACAGATCCTTTTTCTCATTTAATGCTTGCCATTGCTATAAATCCAAAACCCAACAGTTTTTTTTATTATATTCCCAACAGAATGCATAACAGTGCACCTTGTTTTATCACTATATTTTAAGTTCTTGTTACAGAAACATTATAATTATTTTTATTACTGTAATTCTCTCCAATAGCCCTCAATAATAAGTCTTAATAACCCTCTATATGCATAAATCAAAGCAAATATGTGGTGAATCTTACTCTCCTGCATCTAATCATTCTTTACTCCTGTGTACTGTAGGCACAACTTCCGGAGCTACTAAGAAATACATTTCTAATTTAATTATGAAACTAATATAATGCATGAAAATCAAATCGTAAAATATGCCACATCAAAGTTTCCCAATGTTGGTAAAAATGTCCCTGAATCTCATTGGCAATAATAAAGTTTTTCTTACATTCGGAAGAGCGCTCTACCATATAAACACATCATATACGAGATACCACTTTTGCAGTTCAAATTATTGAACTGTTCCTTGTAAAGAGGGAGTTAAGAGGAGAACACCCATTAGGAAACATTCAGGTCACAATTAGGAATTAAACACAGCTATTTCAATCAAACTTTGAGCAAGTGATCATCTCTACAATGAAAATCTCATTGAATGGGGTAAATCAGCACAAACTGATCGATATTCCACTTTTTAAAGAAAGAGCTTTTTGTGTAATATTGCTTACTTATTTAGTAATTGTAGTATAAATGTTCAGAATGTTAACATATCATACTATACCAGGTAAAATTCAAATGTATCCATTTTTAAAAAGATAAGAAAGAATTGTAAAAAAAAAAATTCTTTTGCTCAGCTATAATGGAGTATTGAAGAGTTATTCATTTAAGTCATTTCAAACTAAAATGCTTGGCTGTTAAAACTTTCCATTACAAAATCATGGCCTAAAAAATCTCATCCACTTAAAAAAAGAACAAAAATTGATCCAATTACATAACAATCAGGCACTTACAGATCTTGTTTGCTTAGAAAGTGCCAGCATATTTAACAGCCCTAACTTCAAGCACCAGTTCACAATAAAGCAATTGAGTGTTTTGAAACATTTGGCAGCCCTTCAAAATAGCACCGTGAAAAGCAAAATAAATAAACAATACATAAATAAATAAAGAACTCTTTTTTTTTTAAAGAAAAACATAAATGTCACCTACCTTAAAGAAAGTCATGGTTGCTCCATCTTCTACTACACCATACTCTATTTTAGTCTGCTTTGCCAAATCATCTGCAGAATCTATGGGAGACTCCATACGTTCCACTGTTAGAAAGGCGGCAAGATTAGCAGTATAGGATGAAATGATGATCAGTGTGAAAAACCACCAGATACCCCCAACAATCCTGGTAGAAAGAGCTTTGGGCATGAGCTCAGAACCTAGCAGAAAGGAGGACAGGGTATAAACCAGCTGTTGCATACAACATTATTAGCTATTAATGTATTGCGGAGTAACAACCTTGAGAAGGAAAGGCCCAGACAATGCAAACACAAAGAAAGATAGAAAAGATACTAAAGTGAAATCAATTTCACAGTATACTATAAGAATGATTTTAGACAAAAGTCTAATTTTGTCTTTGTCACAGGAGAAGAATGCATTCAGCACAGCCAAAACGGAAAGCACTGCTTTTTGCATTAGGTTTCTGTTGATTCTGATCCAGTATTTTCCCTCTTAATAAATGTTTTATATACACATAATATGTTAAGTTCATAAAAACAAGACAATTTTATATTATGTATCTTTTGGGGTGACACTCATTGCTGTGATCAGTAACTATAACATTGAACAGTCAGTAACAGATTTCTGAAGGAAATCCGGGTCTTTTTTTAGTCACCACAAAACAACATTCAGGTAACTTGTTTTGTTTCCAATAAAATAATAATAATAATAATACATTTAAAAGGGTGGGCATAGGGGCAATGCCAAACCCATTTCTAGAACAATGCTCTAGAAAAGTTGTGATGGGAAAACTGAATTTAAAAATCAATGCCAGATGCATTTTAGTCTATATCTTGCTATATGTTACTAAGGCTATCTTCAGACTGCAGCTAAAAACTATTAAATCCTAATATTTGGCACATACTGTATCTGATTTTGTTTTGATTGACTTTTCAAATTAAATCAAATCTCATAGGACTGCATTTAGATATCTTTCCTGACAGACGCACCCTAATAGTCAGTCATGAGCATACCGTCAGCTACATGCTAACCTCAGATTATTTACAGTGCAAGATGTCTCTGAGAATTAGTCAACTCATGATGGAAATAAAAAAGGAAAAAAAAAAAATTGTAGCAGTGGCAGTGAGTTGAATCTTCACTGCCAGATTTGTACATAATATCCTGTGGACTGGCGGGATAAAGATGTGGAGGGGTTTGATGCAAAACATTGCTTGGAAAATTTCAGAATATTAACAGAAATGTTTGAATATTTATGCCAACATCAGTCTGCAAGACTATTTTGAAAAAAAAAATACTGACTTGAGGCACACTATTTCAGAAAAAGTAGACATAATGGTGCATTGGCAGACAATGCACAAGAGTACCACAAACAGCTGAACCAGTAAGACACCAACATTTTTATTTGACAATTCTCTAAAAGGATTGAATTTGTTCATGCGAGGGAAAAAAAAATCAGGACTGAATTACAGTATGTATGAATGTTTTAAAAGGCAGATGTATTCTTAATCCACCAGCATAACAGATAGTTTAGGGAGATGGTGACACCACAATTCTAATATTACCAAAGCAGTTACAAAAACCATAAACATATAAAATTAACTTACATTTTAAAATAAACTCACAAGCCTAAAGTAATCACAAACCTCGATTAAATTGAAGCATAATAAAAACATTTACCTGGACTTTTATTTACTTTGAACTTGTCACTGCATGCAAGAACAAAAATAATCACCTTTTAACTGATGCATGACATCACAGTGACTAGTGAGAAACTGATTATGGAGAACTTTTGGGCATGCCAAGAGTGAAGGTGATCAGTGTAATCAATAAGTAGAGAACGATATTTCCAGTGTTTAGCACATGTTCTAATATAAACCCATCTGTAAAGTGCATAGAATCAGCCTTTACCAATGCATTCAAAGCCTAGAGTTGCTGTCCTGTTTTATACCTGTCGCAGAACTATTCATTCAGTCATTTTAGATACTTGTACAGGGACTTCAGTTTAATTCTCCTCTCTATCACTGTCGGCATGCAGTTTGCACATACTTTCATGTGGTTTGTCTGTGCTGGCATCTACCTTCTAGACTAGTTGGTTTTCACATGCATACCAAAGACATACATGATGCATATTCTGTGTTATATATATATCTGTACAATAAATTGAATAGGGCGGCATGGTGGCGCAGTGGTAGCGCTGCTGCCTCGCAGTTAGGAGACGCGGGTTCGCTTCCCGGGTCCTCCCTGCGTGGAGTTTGCATGTTCTCCCCGTGTCTGCGTGGGTTTCCTCCAGGCGCTCCGGTTTCCTCCCACAATCCAAAGACATGTAGGTTAGGTGGATTGGCGATTCTAAATTGGGCTTGGTGTGTTTGTGTGTGTCCTGCGGTGGGTTGGCACCCTGCCCAGGATTGGTTCCTGTGTTGGCTGGGATTGGCTCCAGCAGACCCCTGTGACCCTGTATTCGGATTCAGTGGGTTAGAAAATGGATGGATGGATAAATTGAATAAAACTGTCATTCAATTTCAGTAATATGCTTTTGAAGAAATATTTATTTTTTTCTCTTAGAGGGTGTTGTGAAGCGCCTAGGGGGGTTTTTGGACTCTAGTAGGCGCTATATCAAATACAGGCCATTTACCATTTACCATTTCTTCAGTATATACTGATGTATCAACCTATTTCTTTCCCACAATTCAAAATTTAGCAGAGTTTAGGGTGATTTCAACAGCACTGAGCACATAGATAAAAAACAATCTGCATGTGGTGCCAGTTCTTTGCCGAGCACATTCATATATAGGTTCATAATTACTCTGAACAATTAAGTTGACCTATATATCTTTGGGAAAAGTAAAAAGTACAATGGGGGAAAGAAAAAAAACAAGCCCTACACGTGAGAAGAACCTGCAAACTCCATACAGACTCACAGCTATGAAGCAGCATTAAGAATTAAACACTGTGCTTCCTTATGTAGTGAGATGTAAAATATCCTGTATGAAACAACTACTTATGAAATGCATATATCAGATTGGGTGGAATTTATGTAATATTTATACTGTGTTTGGCGCATGCATATTGGCGTCGTTCTCATTCCTCATTCCTTCGCCATCACTTCCTCTACCTCTTCATATCTTAAATCATTCTTGGGGCAGATGGAACACTTAAGTGCCAACTTAAGTGAAAAATTAAGAAAAATGTACTAAGTAATTGCAACACAAAAGATGACTTAATCAGTTTTAACGCCAAAAGATGCAGACAGAAAAAGAGAAGCAGTGGGCCGCTAGGCTGGAGAAAAAAAGAGCTGCTCAGTAAGTAGCAAGCACATCAACCTCTGAGCAAATGAATGTTAAATGTACAGAGAAAGAGTATGAAAATTATGAGTCAAGTGTATATATATATATATACACAGTATGTATATGTGTATATATATATATATATATATATATATAGGCTCCACCTCCAAAGAAACAGAAAACTCGCTTAGCCGCTAATAAAACAAGCAGGGCCAACACATCAGCAAAACAAAACCTCAGAAAAAAGATAAAATCGATTAGCATTTAACATCGGCAAAACGGTATCCCTTTTACTTTTCCTCCCGCCGCTAATACATAAGCGATGCAACCATGTTGGCAAAACGAATCCTCCTAAGAAAGAGATGCTCAGAGTAGGTCCTTTTAATTACCTGACATCACTACATTTATATATATATATATATATATAGATAGATAGATAGATAGATAGATAGATAGATAGATAGATATATATGTATGTATGTATACTGGGTGAGTCAAAATTATGTTAACATTTGAATGGTGGAAACAATTTATTCACAAAACATGCTTCATATGTGCAAGATGATTTAAAGGAATGTCTCAACATGTTCGCCATCATGGTCAACACATGTAGCATATGTGGCACATAAATTGCCCACAAAAATTGCATATAAGTATATACATAGCAGTACTATTATTGTTAACATAATTTTTACTCACCCTGTATATATATACAGGTATATATATACAGGGTGGGCCATTTATATGGATACACCTTAATAAAATGGGAATGGTTGGTGATATTAACTTCCTGTTTGTGGCACATTAGTATATGTGAGGGGGGAAACTTTTCAAGATGGATGGTGACCATGGTGACCATTTGGAAGTCGGCCATTTTGGATCCAACTTTTGTTTTTTCAATAGGAAGAGGGTCATGTGACACATCAAACTTATTGGGAATTTCACAAGAAAAACAATGGTGTGCTTGGTTTTAACGTAACTTTATTCTTTCATGAGTTATTTACAAGTTTCTGACCACTTATAAAATGTGTTCAATGTGCTGCCCATTGTGTTGGATTGTCAATGCAACCCTCTTCTCCCACTCTTCACACACTGATAGCAACACCGCAGGAGAAATGCTAGCACAGGCTTCCAGATTTTGTTCAGTGATGAGGCAAACTTTTATGTGAATGGTGAAGTTAACAAACAAAACCACCGCTATTGGTCTGACACTAACCCACATTGGATAGATCCCTCCAAGACTGTTGGAACAAAAAATGATGGTATGGTGTGGTATATGGGGTACAAAGATAGTGGGGCCATTCTTCATCAATGGAAACCTCAAGGCCACTGGATATGCGAAATTGCTACATGATGATGTGTTTCCCTCTTTATGCACTGAAGCTGGCACGTTCCCTGAGTTTTTCCAGCAAGATGGTGCACCACCACATTATGGATGTCAGGTCCAAGCATTCCTAGATGAACAGTTTCCTGGAAAGTGGATTGGTCGTTGTGTGCCAGTTGAATGGCCCCCAAGGTCTCCCGATCTGACCCCCTTAGACTTTTATCTTTGGGGTGATCTGAAGGCAATTGTCTATACTGTGAAGATACGAGATGTGCAGCACCTGAAACTACGGACACTGGAAGCCTGTGATAGCATTTCTCCTGCGGTGTTGCTATCAGTGTGTGAAGAGTGGGAGAAGAGGGTTGCATTGACAATCCAACACAATGGGCAGCACATTGAACACATTTTATAAGTGGTCAGAAACTTGTAAATAACTCATGAAAGAATAAAGTTACGTTAAAACCAAGCACACCATTGTTTCTCTTGTGAAATTCCCAATAAGTTTAATGTGTCACATGACCCTCTTCCTATTGAAAAAACAAAAGTTGGATCCAAAATGGCCGACTTCCAAATGGCCACCATGGTCACCACCCATCTTGAAAAGTTTCCCCCCTCACATATGCTAATGTGCCACAAACAGGAAGTTAATATCACCAACCATTCCCATTTTATTAAGGTGTATCCATATAAATGGCCCACTCTGTATATACATATACACACATGCAGTCAATTGTAGTACATGGCCGGGATGAACCCTGTTCTCTCACCTGGCCAGATGGACAGAGTAGTGAATATTCAGGAGCAGGGCATGTGCTATCTTAGCCAGGCATTGGACATGTCTTGCCAACATAGACAGACTGGCATCCCGGTGGGATTCAACAGAAGATCCTGGGGACCAGAGTAGTGGAAGGACTTAGCGTTAGCATACCATGACTGCATGCACCTATGGTAGCAGCATTCTTGGACAAGTGTACCCGGATCCACAACTGCAGGGTGTACTACAGGGGCAGCCCTGTAGGGTTCAATGGGTCCTGTTAGGGAGTACTGCAGGAAATGGCTGTTCCTACTTTATGAGACTTTTTCCAGATCCAGAAGTGCTGCCCAGGTGAAATATGGCAGCACCGGAAGTACTCCTGGGTCTGGTATAAAGCAGGCCACACTGCCTCATCCAGGTGAGTTGGAGTTGGTAGGTAGAGGACAAGGCTTGTCTTAAGGAGAGTGGAGATTTGGTATTATATTGTGGTTACTCATGTGTTGAAAGGATGAACTTGTGAAAAGGTACTTTTATATAATATAACTTCACTTGATTTGAACCCTTGCCTGTGTATATGCACGTGTGTGTGTGTGTGTGTATATGTATGTGTTTATATACTGTATATTTATATACAGTATGTATAGTTTTATATTTACATTTTATAAATAGTGTTTTTTCATATTTGTGCATAAAAATACATCTGTATTTCTTCTTTTTGCTCACATGAACACTTTCACATGGCTTCATTGGCTCCATAGTGAGTGACATCAGATAAATGAAAGGGCTGGCCCTAAAACACGTATCATCTCTTAAAGATGTTCATAAATGCATATTTTAACATGTACTCAGCCTGATAACCACATTCAGTATTGCTCCTAAACTGTTTAGGCAGTGTTGACCTATTTTATAGCTGGAAACTACTTGAAATTCATGTTGTTTAAACCCCTGGGTGAAGTATTTATTTATTTATTGGTAAAGGGAAAACCTGAAATCCATGTTCATATTATAGGCACTAAATGTCAGAAGAAACATGCAGGCTTGGTCTGTGATTATTTTATGCCACAGCAACCTGCATCTCCTAAAGTCTCTCCTAGAGTAGTAGTGAATCAGAATCATGCCAGAAAGTGCATATGCATAATCTATATTAATATCTGTTGTCATGTTCAAGGCCTAGTGGTCACATGTCTGGTGCTCTCCAGCTATTAATCTGCATTGTATCTTAAAATAAAAATTAATTGAAATCATCATTATTACCTGACCTCTAAATTATCACAACATTTTCTTCCATTCTATATTACACAGTTTATTATTACTGAGAAAAAGATGATTTACACATTTTTTAATAGTTCGAGGCAAGTTGACATTCAAGACTTACCTCCTTTGTATACAAAAATAACAAAGATGGAAAAAGATTTTGATTATTAGGCAGAAATCTAAGACTTTGCCTGTAAATTTTCCAGTATCAAGTTCACATAGTAACTCAGCATTGCATATTTCTCAGAAGTAGCTGGAGTTGACTGCTCATGACTCATTTGAACAGTGAGTTCTCCAGTATATTAGGGAATGGACTGTAATTTGATAAAAAAAGTAACAAATTGGCAAATTTCCATAATTTTTTAATTTATATGTTATTGACTGAAGGTAGTCATATAACAGTATAGTCTCATTTAAATAAAAAACTTTATTGAAAAATAGGTTAGCAAAAGTAGTTAGTAAGTTTACAACTGAACATGCAGAAAAATAAAGGTTGATATATGTGCAAGAGGCTGGATGCTAATTAAAAGAGGGTCCCAATTAAAAAAGGAAAACTGCATGTTGAAATCTGGCATATTCTTCCTTGAAGCAACATGTAATATGGAGTGTGGGAAAAGAAGTTTTTCCAAATGAATAAAGGTTAAAAAAAATGTAGTCATCTCTCAAGCAGCTCTTGGCATCACAACAACAGTACAGACTGAATTTCCCCACAATCCATCTTACCAACTGTTGGTCAAGAAGAACACTTGGACATGACAGCCAACTCCCGTTCCAGACTGCTGCCTAGAATGCTGTAAGGAAAAAGAGAAATATACCTTGCTCCTTTGGCTTTCGTAGCCCTGTTAGCCATACAGTTAGACAAGACTGAACAATAACAAAGTTACCCAGGATGCTCAGCAGTTGACTGCTATTTGTAACACTGACTGGGAAAGAGAGAACGGTGGGAATTTTTGATACAAGGGTCACAATTACCACAAGTTCATATCTTACCCATGTACCAGTTAGACGGTACCACCTAGGCCGTTGAAACAGAGCCTGGTTGGGGCTGACTGTCATGTACCCAAGGTAACGTCATGTGCAACACGACATCCCACAGTTTTCTGGGGGCTAGCAAGCTGTGGACAGGGGGGCCTCTTTACAGTGTAGTCTTATGCAATGACAGAACATGCCAAAGAAGCAGTATTCTTACTTAGCCAGACCTGCAGAATTAAATGCTTGCCACAAATGCATATTAAAGCATATTAAAGCATGAATCCCTGCCTAAATAGAAAGCCATTTCTTTTTCCTAGTGCCAGTGAAGTAAAACAATCAACTGAAATTTTATTCTTTAAAATGCATGTTTACGTTCTTTTCTAGAGTCATACTGTGTGAGAACTGAGCTTTGGCCTAGAGAATGTATACTTATATTCCCTTTATATTACTTTAAGTATAGAATTATAGTTATTTTTCATTTTTTAGATTCTACAGCTTTACATTATAAATATTTCTGTCAATTAAATTATTTAGAAAATATATAATACATTAAACCATATTTTATTTATATGGATGAGTCAGTTTTTAAGAAATATAATAGTAAAGTCCTATATTAATAAAAGAGCTATTCTCCTATATCCCTCCTAGGAAATGGTTGCCCTTTAAAAACTACTTTTTTGTTCTTTTCAATGATCAATTTCACATCTAAAGTACGTTACATAACATTACTGCATTGCTGAACAATACTGCATACAAAAATCTGACATAAAATAAACACGAGACTAGTAAGTTAACCGTCATAAAGTAAACTATCTGCTTACCATTTGTTTTCACAATTTTTACTGAATTCATCATTCACATTAAAATTTTTCTCATATGAGAAACGAAAAATTGGGTTTTACGAGTACCCAAAGATCCCAGACAAAATCATAATACGTTGCAGTTAGCAGTAGTGATGTGCCTAAAACTGCAGCTTTTTTTGAAGGGTTGAGTTTTTAATTAAAAAAAAACAAACCAAAAATGATCGGAGATACAAGCGTAAATAGATATAGTTTTTACATTTAAAAAACTGCAGGCTGAGAAACAGGATACTGTTCCTTTTGTTAACGGAATACTTACCTTCACCACCAAAAACGGTTAAATAACTAAATGACACCACATGCATGATCAGCAAATGCCCTAACCTAATTTTTTTTTATATCATGTATGAGATGCTACCTTGGTATTGAGGTTTCTGACTGTTATGCAAAATAAATAAACAAAGAAATAAAAATAAAGAACCATTACTGTCTACATGCACAGAGGCACCCATGCAAGCATTATGCGCCCGATAGAGCAGTTACCCCCAGCAAAAAAGTGGGACATGTGCCCAAAGGGAGGAGCAAGCTGAATCGTGTACCTTGCTGCATGAGAGCTCCAACTCCAAACCAGAAACTATTTAGCAAGGTAAAATTGTTTTCCACCACATCTGAGTCAGGGTTGCATGGGTGTGGGTTATACCACTCGTAGGGGCTAAACCTGTGGTAATTGACAAAGAAGAATATGATTTAAACAAAAAAAAAATTTTAAAAAACAGCAAATATAAAAAAAAATAAAGCTTATTCTCCTGTGAAAACAAAATGGGTTATTGTTACTCCCTGAATCTCAAAACTGACCTGCTAAAATTTTTCCATGAAACAAAGATTTCTAATTACTCTACTTAAGTACATTTAATAATTTTATACTGCAAATAAAGTACAAAATTATCACAAGGCAAAAAATATTCATTAGCATAACATAACTTAATATTGTAAACAAAATACAAAACTTCTTAAAAGGAATGTGAAATACATTCAAAGACTTTTGAACGAAATGTAAGAGTGAGTAATCACAATAAAGCAGAGAAAGAAACCGTATTGAAAAAGGAATAACACAATTGTATTTCATTAAGAAAAAAATCTCAATTGAGTAATTAAGAGATGGATATAGGAAGTTGCTGCACATTCCTGTCATGTAAAAATGTGCTGTGAAAAAGAAAAGAAAGACATCATGAAGATCAGTGAAAATATAACAGCAACACAATGTCAACAGAAATCAGTATAAACAAGTAAGCATAAAATGCATACATAGGCTTACCCTGCAAACCAAGATAATTAACAATTTTTAAGTATTAAAAAAGGATGATCTTGGGGGAAAATAATTTTGAGAAATGAATGGCTTGGTTGCATAATGGCAAATACCCCTTGTGACAGGAATTATAATAAGTTCTATTTTAACATATTACATTCAGCAATTTATCATTACGTAATGTCAAATGAAGCACTGAAATTATCATTTGCCCAAATAAAATAATCTTATCCTTTAAAATTTCATTAAGAGATATTTAGTTACATAGTGTAGAGATAACAATAGTCAGTAAAGAGCTAATAAAAAGATCTCCACAGGTGTTGTTACAGGTCAGAAAATAGATGTAAAATAAGTACAAGTTTTAAATATATAATGGAACACTATAAAGACTAAAACGAAGTAAAAAGTAACCTTTAGGGAACAGAAGGAATTTATGGCAGTTCCTGTACACTCCCTGCATATTATAACTTACTAATGTATTCTACACATGTCTCAGCAGTGGAGTAATGTCACAAGATGGAAGCCATTCCTCACATAACAGGACATTTAAGCTTGTATAACTGTTTCACAAAAATACATTCTATTTCCCCAAAACATGTGGGAAAATGTCTTATGATCTATTGAGACCAAAGTAGATGATTCTAGCCTCAATTCCAAAAGAGCTCAGTTCCAACTGTGAAGCATGGCAGTGAGGGCTTCATTCTATAGGGGTGCCTCTCCTCAGTGGGGAGAGGCACTGGTCAGGACCAAGGGAAAAATTAACAGCTTCATATATCAAGATAATTCCCATGCCTTCTTAACTTAAAAAAAGGGATTTCACTTTTCATCACAACAATGACCTGAGCCACACAGTCATCCCTACCAAACAGATAATGTGGTAAATCACATGCACATGGCTGAACATAAGAGAAACCTTTGCATAATAACAGCTTGAAATATTCAGAAAGGAAGAGTGGGATTAAATTGCAAAGTCCTTGTGTGCTGAGACCTACAGTATCTAACCACACCTACTACTGTATTTCAAGAAGAGGGTGCTTCTACAAATTATAGTTTATGGATATAACTTGCAAAATACCCACGCTTCGCAGCGGCAAAGTACTGCCTTCAAATTTTTATTAAGAAGAAAAGTAAACCTTTTTAAACTGAGGGAAAATATACCAATAATTATTTGTTAAGGATCTCTTTGTATGCAACGTTGTGAGTTCAGCCCTCCGGTTATAATATGACCAAACTGTGCGCTGAGCTTACTCTTGAGCATGCAACATACAGTTGGCCATATGAAAAGCAATCTTGCCTCAAATCTCACAGCTTGGATTGCTGCTGTCATAATCGGTTTGAGTTTCATGGTTTGTTTCAATTACGTTAGTATTTGTTGGACATGTTGTGTTGAAGTGACAATCGGCATCTGTCAAGCATTGTAAGCACACAACCGGTTTCATTGATAACTTCTGAATAATTTGTGAATCTAAGATGTTTAAGAGGCATTGGCGGTTGTCCAAAGGTGTAAAATATTTGTCTATTTCGGTACACTTGAAAGCGCCAACTGAACAATTCAGCGGCAGCCATCAACTCACATGCAGAACCATAGGTGAAGGGCTTAAGCATTTCACTCTTATAGTGCCCCTGTGTAGTATAATTATCTCCTATACCGTCATCAGTCCACACCTTGAACCTGTCCCAGTCACTCAATACATAAAACACAATGTTCCTCCGGATATCACGAGTGAGCCTGATATGGCCGTGCAGTATGTAACACAGAGAATGGAAAAGGCAGGCGCCATCTCTGGGAATGGAAGCCACTCAGTAAGTGACAGTTCTTTGATCGATGGTGATCACCTCGATAGACATGTTAATGGGGGTATGGTTGGAACAATAAAGGAAATGGGTACCTGAACAATGTAAACTAAGTCTAAAATACCTATACAATAACTATAATTGTAATAAACGAACAATAAAACAGCGGAGAAGCCGTGGATTAAATAAAAAGGCTGCGGTTATCAGCAGAGAGATGTGAATACCGTGGCGAAGCAAGGAAGGGAATGAAGAGACCGGGGCGAAGGATGGCCTTTTATAGGCAGACAGCCAACAACATGGGAGGCGTGGGGATGGGGGACCCAAAGCCGCCTCACACGGCGAATGACCTGCAGGCTATGGACGTATATATGCATGTAAGTAGGTTTCAGTTAGCGTTGGGAACCCGTGTGCCAAATTTCTTGAAGATGGGCCCATAGGTAACAAAGACCGTTGGAAAGTGGCGTCATACCACCGAAATAAGTACATACATTGGTTTCGGTTAGCGCAGGGAAGCCGCCTACCAAATTTCGTGACGATGGGGCCATAAATAAGCAAGTTTAACATGGTGGACGTTGTCAACCGTTATGACTGTTACACGTAGAATTTCTAAATGAAACCTGCTTAACTTTTGTAAGTAAGCTGTAAGGAATGAGCCTGCCAAATTTCAGCCTTCTACCTACACGGGAAGTTGGAGAATTAGTGATGAGTGAGTCAGTGAGGGCAACAAAAACTGTTGGAAAGTTCAATATGGCGGCCGACAGTGGCATCATACCACCGAAATAAGTACGTACATCGGTTTCGGTTAGCGCAGGGAAGCCGCATACCAAATTTCGTGAAGATGGGGCCATAAATAAGAAAGTTTAACATGGTAGATGTTGTCGCTGGTGGACGTTGTCAACCGTTATGACCGTTACGTGTAGAATTTCGAAATGAAACCTGCTTAACTTTTGTAAGTAACCTGTAAGGAATGAGCCTGACAAATTTCAGTCTTCTACCTAAATGGGAAGTTGGAGAGTTAGTGATGAGTGAGTGAGTCAGTCAGTGAGGGGTTTGCCTTTTATTAGTATAGATAAACTTATACAACCAAGATAATGAAAGTATTATTTGTATCTTTGTGTGAAATATTTTTTCCTAAAACTTCAGTTCAATATTGTGGATAATAAGATTTTAAAGATGAAGACCAGTTAGACATAAATCCTGTTGTTACATCAACAAAAGCTGAAATTTCAAAAAGGTGTGTAGACATATTATTTACTGTATACACCATCAAGGTTCTTCCAAAACAAGGAGATTGAACATATCAGCCTGAAACAGGACTCCACTAAATATACTGTACATACTGTATAGCCGGTTTGTTCTGATCAGTGGTAAAAGAAATAACATTATAAAATCTAATATATATTAGTATAATATTTTAAATAATAATAATACTAAGAAAATCAATATCTTAAAATTAAAATTGACAGTGATAAATTATTTAAAATATATTTTGTTAGAATCATTGAAGCCTCTCTGTTCTCAAAAATATTAAAACAAAATAATGCAAACAAATGCTTTTAAAACCTATAGATAGATAGATAGATAGATAGATAGATAGATAGATAGATAGATAGATAGATAGATAGATAGATAGATAGATAGATAGATAGGATAAAAAAATCTAAAAAAAAAAATTCCTGAAAAAGCTTGTCATCCTATAAAACATTCAACGCTCAAACACTCTTTTTAATTACTCTAGCACAACATTATGGTGTCCCTGTCTTTAAAGCATGCACTTTATGAGCAAAGAGAGTTTTCATTTATTTCACTAAACTAAGACTGACATTACATTAGTAAAGGTTGATTGGATTACAATTAAATATCATGACCTGACTTCTTGCGTGCTTGAGTGGTAGGATCTGGACATTTCTGAAAGCATCCAGCTTCTTGAAATTTCAAGAGGAGCCTTTTTGCTTTAATTAATAAATATGACGAGTGCTACTTTGCTTTCATTCAGTCTAAAGGCTCTGATTGACTTTGATCAACACCTGATCGTGATTCCACATTAAGATCATTAATATAATTTCCTGTTTACAGTAACCTTGCAGGAAAATCATTCACCTTGTGCCCCTGTATTATTAGGTACTATAAAAAAAAGACAATATTCAAACATTTTTTTAATATAGCTGTATGGGGGATTTGTCTTTCAAATCTTTTGTGAACTTGTGAAACAAAATAAGGTAATGCATACAAAAAAGATTCCATTGTATAGAGTATTATGGAATGAGTTTTTTTTTTAAGGTAACATGCTGAGTGCTTAGCTGTCAGTTTAATCTGGAAGGAATAACCTTTTTTTATCTGGGGTCTTTAGAGCTGCTGATGCAATAGGCTGCACAAGGTCAATATCAAGATGACTTGTAACAGAATCAGCAATCAAACCACTGCAGATGTGAATTGACTGCAAAATTTGAAAGTTGGGATTGTTCTGCTTCCAAATGAATGTCGATTTTCATGATACCTTTGGAACTTAGGTGACCGCCAAATGCCAATGCAATAAGGTTTAAATGTCATTTACTCAAGATGAGCCCTTGCAGGATCCACAGGTAAATGCAGCACATCAAGGGAATTATATTAGACATGCTATTTTCTAAAGGTTTCTAAATCTGCTTAAACATTTTTAATATGGGATCATTATAAATTGTAACACATCACAATATAGTACTGCAGAATGTAGGAAGAGACTGTGTACATTATATAATGTTTAAAACACAATTTCTTCATGCAGTTATATGTCCTCATTTAAAATTCATGGTTGTTCTGGGATGCAAATGTAATTAAGTGTTGTCCAGCACAAGAGGCTGGACATAATGCAGTCTTTGCTTTAAAGAAAAGGGCATGATATGAGATAAACATATAGTAGGTGTTAGATATACAGTAAACTAAACAAAAATACTTAATGAACAATATGACATTCAATGGTATTTTCAGTGGACAATCAAACTTTAGATATAAAGGTGCCTTAAAAAGTACCTGGTCACTCTTTTTTCCAAACTTTTTTATCTCATATTTTAATTTGAGCCAGGATAAACTAATATTTTTTCCTGAATTACGTGTAAAATATGAGCACGATATTAAACCAAAGGGGAAACGTCAATATCTATCAATAATTACTATTTGAATCACTAACTAATTGACAGCAGTTCATGAAGCTACACAGAAACATTAAAGATTATTTCAATTCATAAGAAATTTTGGGTTTTTATACATTCTTTTATATTCAACATGACAATAATCTTTAAATAGTTTTTTTTTCTAAATTGCAGATGCATACTGACACAGATCTTTACTAACTGCAGAGATATGTGTACAGTTGGGTGGTCAGTAACACAAGATCCCTTCCAATACTTGTCCTAGCTTTCTTCCTGTTCACCCTATATAAGTCAGACTTTAAAAGTAATTCTGTGATATATTACCTTCAGATGTTCGCAGATCAATCTGCAATCATGGAGTGTATAACTGGTAAACGGAGAAAAATATGGATGCCTGATGTAGACATTTTCTTGAGTGATTAAGGCTGAACCAGCTACAGCTCACCATTTATAAAACCAGAGAGATGGTGCTGGACTTCAGGAATAGCAAGGCTATGTATGTTCTGGTGGTTCAAGTATATAAGTATATTATTTGTGTTTCCCGGCATGGCATGAGAAGTTTCATAAGACAATGAACCTCAGTGACAATGCAAAGTAGTGTGTAGCTATGTACTTTGCTGTATATAATATTTGTAATTTTTTTTTCAAAAGGGCTATTATTATTGGTATTGTAGTGCAGTGGTTAATGCTTTGGAACTAGAACTTCAAATCCTGAGATTGTGGGTTCAAATCCTGGTACTGACACTGTGTAACTGTGAGCAAGTCACTTCATCTGCCTGTTCTTCAATCGTTAAAAACAAAAGAAATGTAACCTATTGTATGTCAAATGTAGTAAGTTGGCTTGGATTATGGCATCAGTCAAATAAAAAGTAATAATAATATTAAAAGGTTAGTAGCTCTTCTTACTTTTGAATATGCTTTATGCAGTTGTCAATAAGGAAAACATTCCTGCATTAGATCAGTTCCTGCTTTTCCTAGGGATTTAGCTTTTGTTGGTGGTCACTGTAAAAAAACTATTTTACAGGAAAGTGTATTCTTATCAATTGAAAGGGGTAATTATTAGGAATAATATGAAATTTCACTATAGATTATTATCATTATTAGATTTTTACAATTTTCAATGGTATGCGTTGTTCATTTAAGTCTTTTCTTTTGCATTCTTCGTTATACGTGGCCTCTCTTTGAAGTCTGCAGATGCAAATGTATATGTAAAGAATTTTTGTAGAGCAGTGGGGATGGGAAGTCCCTGTTCAAAGTAAGCAGATGCATATGTAACTGTAAATAATTTTGGAGGTGGGGTGGAGGTCCACTTTCAAAGTGAATGTGTATTACACAGGATAGGAAAAATTCTACCACTTCACAACATGGATCTAGTCCATAAATGTAAGTTGCCTTACAACTACTACAGAACCAACCAAGGCTCTGAATGAGTTTCTGAAGACAATCCTGTAATTAAAGGAGATATCCATGGATCTAAAATCTCATTTATGGGAGAGTGGCAACAAAAGTCCTGCCTAAAATAAACACCACATTTCTGCATGTAGAATGACTGCAAAATGTCACCTAGAGGATACTAAAGATGTGTGGGGCTAGGTTTTGTTGTCTGATGGGACTAAAGTAGAATATTTTTTGCATAAATAATATGGTGTTTTTCTGGTACAAAACACAAAACTTTGGACATCATATCAGCCACTCAATTATTATAAACAAAGGGCAGTGGAGACATCAATAAAGTAGTAATCCAGCAATGTGAATGCTTAAAAGTAACATTTAAGGCTTTTTTTTCATCTTGACTATTTTATAGTTTTCTTTTTTTGGGAAAATTATAGGGAAGAAGAATGCATGACCCAAAAATAAAATAAGGCAAATGCGAAGTCCTAGGCTGTGAACCACTTAAATATAAAACAAAATAAAATGAGAGCTAAACAATTTTTCAAGGCAATGTGTCTGGATAACTCAGCACTTCAGGCTGCACATAGTAGTGAATGCAATGGTGGTCCTAAGTAACCACTGTTTAAAAACTGTGGCTTTTTGGATTTCTCTTAGCCCAGTCATTTTAAATATATTTGTTTTTGTTCTGTAGTTGGAGAAAATGTGTTATTTAGACATAAAATATACAGTTTAATAAAAAATCTTCTGAAGAATTCTGCTATAATTTTGTGAAATATGATTATGTGTAAAATTAAATATTCAAATACAACAGTAGAATGTGCATTTTAATATGATATTACTGCATATAATAAAATTACAGTGTAGCTTTTACTAATAAGCTTTTAAAATAATATATAGGCACACTATTTGGAGGATATGTTTCAAAATAACAAGAATTATGCAAGTAGTTATACTTTTTCCCTGTCAAGGCAGCAAAACTGCTTGGATATTTATCTTTATTCTCTTAGGTACTGCAAATCAACCCTGATTGTCAGCCTGGAAAGTTAATACAATTTTAGTAAAAAAAAATGGTGTTTGAAATGCAATTTGCTACTTCAGTAATAGATTTAAACAAATTAGGTACTTCTATGTTTTCCTTAACAAAAAGAATTATGTACAATTCTGACAACCTTTATTTCCATTAATAGCATTAGATCAGCTTTGAGAAGCAAAGTTTCTTCTAATGCTATCAGTCACGTTCTTACTATTTATGCTTTTGCAATATTAGCCTAACCAATAGAATATCAGCACTCTTTGACTCTGCAAGTTAAAGTATAATAGAAGAAAACTGAAACTGAAAATAATCAATTACAGCACTTGATTAGGCCGACATAATCAATGCAGTGCAGTTTGGATTTAAGTACCATTCTTTCCCCAGAGATACTGTTGGAACATGTAAGTCTGCATTCTGCATTCAACTTGTTACTTCCAGTCATATCAATAACCACATGTTCCTTAGCTGATAGGATTTAACATATTTTGATTACAAAAACATAAGGTTTAAAATAAGGTTTTTATTTATAGAAGCATTTTTTGTAATGTTTTAGAATAGGGACTATATAACTTCATCTATGAGTTACTAACTGCTATATAAAAAGTACCTTGAACAGGCTTTGATGAACAGATGAACTGCAGCAAGCCATTAAAGTCCCTGTTCTAAAGTGCTGTTCAAGTACCATCCTAAATATCAGTTATATGTCACAGTGTGATATAATTGAGACCAGTAAATGTTGTTTTTTTCCATCGTTTTAGTTGGTAAGGGAAGAAAGAAAATGTGTTCTTTGAATAACGTCTGATTTGAAGTATCATAAGAGCAAAATTCTTTGGTTTTAAAAAGATATATTGTAGTCAAGATTAAAACATCAGTTGCTTTGTCTTTTAAAAAATAATTACTGTTATCCAATAAATGAGACTGTTACTGAGAAATGCATTCATAATTTAAAAATCTGTTTTAAATATAGTATTTTCTCATGTAAAATCCACAACAGAACTAACCACTTTGTACTGTTTTCAGATAAACACTTTTTTACAGTTTTATGATCCAACCAGAGACTGTAATTTTAAATGGATAATACTATCCAGTACTGCTATGCCTAAATGTGGGAGAATAATGTTCATGCAGAGAAGCATTAGGCAATACACATGTACTTAAAATATAATGTAACAAGCATCTTGGTACAGTTATGATAATGCCGAACATTTTGACTGTCATTTTTTCAAAAAATAATATGCATTTTTACTGCAGTGATTTGTATTCAAATGATTATTACACCACTTCTAAAGTAGTATGCAGTGTATTCATATTAGCTATGAGAGGCCACTACTGTTGCCACATGTGAACTGAAGAGTATACGCAAATGAGTTTTAGGTAATAAAAACTATAGGTTTGTCACACAAAAGGCACAAGGAAAAGACTTAAAAATGAAAGTACAAAACAAACAATTGGATACAAAACTCTATTGCCCCTCTGGGCCTTCCTGTACAAGTAGGTCCATTTATTTAGTGAAGTGACTGGTCCATTTCTCACCTCAGTACTACAATAAACACTAATCTCTCTCTCACTCTCTATTTCTCTTTGTCTCTCTGTCTTGTTAGTTAAATGTGTGTCTGTACTCACCTCTCTACTACAAAAGGAAAGAGACTTTAGCAATGAGGCGGCTTTAAACTCTGTCCTGAGACCATTTCCATGGTCAGGAGTGGCTTTCCAAATATTCCAGCTACTAGAAGCTATTATTATTGGAAGTTCTTTTGCCTAGAACTTCATGTAATAGCCCCTGTTGTTTCTGCACCCATGAGCCTCACATTGTCATTAAAGTCTAAGGCCTGCAAAGCAGTTATCCTAATGCCTGGCTCATCAGAGGGCCATTACTGTCCAATAACTACCCATTTGCAAACTGTGAGTGCCATTGTTGACCAGAAGATTTAGACATGTCTCTCATTTCATTCTTGGCACCAGCCTTTCATAAAGGTCCTGACAACTCTAGCAATTGCTGGGCATTCTGTGGTCAGTGCCTTGGGAAAACTAAAACAAAACCCTCTATTTTTATTATCTCTCAGGATGGTTGGAACACCTGTACAAACTGGCTTCACTTAGCACTACTCACTTCCAGGCTTGGCAGGATCACACATGTTATTCCTGCTAGTGTCTTTATCTCTCTTCTAAAGCCTGTGCTCAAGTCTGGCCCTGTAGTATTCAGCCTCAGTGCAACAGCAATCCCATTTCTTAATGTGCTACCCATCACTGTACTTATATATGTGTGTATGTTTATTATATATTTTATCATACATGAGTGTCAGGGAGTGTATTAAGGTTCTGTGTAAAATGCAATTGAGTGCGGGTTGAGTGCGCATCACTCCTCTTCTTCCAGCTTGAGAGAGGAGAAGGAGTCCTATGAAGACCTGTGAGGTCACTACCAGAAGCACTGGGCCTATATAAACACTGTGAGAGATGAAAGTTGCTGTTCACTTTCAAACCCACAAATGTTGGAGTAAGAATAGCCCACAGAAGTGCAGAATACTTGATTGCAACATAGTCAACATTTTGATTTAACTGTTTTTAGCCTTTTTCATTTAATTTCATTATTTGCCTTGTCTTGTTCCATTTCTACTATATATATATATATATATATATATATTTATATATATATATATATATATTTATATATGTATATTTGTTATATATGTATGTTTATACTTTGTATATATTTGGATAGAGAGACAGGTAGCAAGCAGATGAATGAACAACAAAGTCACTCAAGATATATAAAGGGGTTCATAGAATCCTCTAAGGAAGGGCACTGTAGTATGAGGTGAATTAATGAATTAATGATGAAAAGTAGGTTTGGGTGTAGTAACTGTTTAAAGATAGAAAAACTAAATGACTGAAAATTTACTTTCTTTTCTGATGCCAGGCTTTCCTGATATAGTCATACTTTCTGATTAATTATTAATGATTAGAGTGGCTGCCTAATCGATTCAGCTTCCTGGGGTTTAGTCCTGTCCATAGTGGTGATCTGTTTGGAAGTGGAGTGGAGTTTCCTCTAGAAATTGTGGTGCAGTGTGAGAGCTGCTACCTTGCAGTAAGGAAGCCAGGGTTCTCATTCCAGGTCCTCCCAATGTGGAGGTTAGATGTGGGTTCTCCCTGTGTCTGTGTGGGTTTCATCTGGGTGCTCTGGTTTTCCTCCCACAGTCCAAAGACATGCAAGTTAGGTGAACACTATTGTTCCTATTGTGTGGTGGAATCTTGTCCAGGGAATTGTTCCTGCCTTGTGCCCTGTTCTGCAGGCCTCATGATAATGATACTAGCTGTATTAAACTTGTGTGCCAAGCACTGCCATATCATAAATGAAGATGTGTATCTCCAACATTTTCTAGTGGAGTATGTAGTGCCACATTCAAACAATATATATAGAGAGGATGTATAAACATTAAGTGTATTTAGTCGTGATGTAGTGACTAGAATTCCACATTATTTCAAAAATCTAAAGTAGTTCTCAGCTCCTTGGATTGACTTCTGGCCTTTGGCCAGGCATTGATAATCCCTGCATGTATTCCCAATGCAGTATTTGAAGAAGTGAATTTATGTGGCTTATTTGTATTTTGGTTAGCGTCTACTCTTTTCTCCATTCAAATTATAACTGTATTCAGAATACCAAATGTCCATAGAGCACAAGGATTGTTGTTTGTATTTTGCTGTTTTTGCTTAAATGACACAGCATTTACAATCCAGAAAGGGTTCTTATACAAGGTGATGCATATAATCAAATAAGACATAGCTGTTCTTGTGCTTCTTCTTAAACTGTTTAGGAGCCATCTTACTTTGGTTCACTTAAAAAAAAAAAGACAATGTTTTAAAAAATTGCTGGCGATCTTGTTAACTACTTTTAATTTTTGGACAATTGTTGTTTTTAGCATAAATTGTAATGCACAATATTAATGTGTAATCTCTGTTCTAATAATAAATATGAGTAAGTACAACAATCTACAGGGTAGTTATTTTTATAAAAAAAAAAAATAAACAATGAGATACGTAAGAACATTTTAAAAGTACAGGTTGAAAATGTCTGTAGATAATATGCAGTACTTTAAGCTAGTAACACAAAATGAGACTCCTACAGTAAACCATCCTCTGCACTGGGTGAATCGGGTGACACTTCTTATAGCTAAACATAAAACAGTCTGACAATAAATGTACACCACTAGAAAGCTTTTGCTTTGAGGAATTAATTACTGTACACCTTCTAGCTAAACACAAAGCAAAAGTGATTGCTGTCATTGGTTAGGTCATGTACACTTTTGTCCTATGCATGTCTAAGGGCGCAAGGAATAAATTGATTTACAGTCTAAGAAACAAAGGCATGATTTTCTTTCTGTATATACAGTCTGTGTGGTGTAATTTGTAAGAGAACCTATGATTCTGTCAGATATATGTTAATCAGTTGTTTTAGTTGTTATAAGTCTAGCTGCTATGTGCATGGCAAAAGGGAAGAGTGGCATGCAGAACTCAGAGCAGTTGTGCCCTGAAAAATAATTAATAACCATAAGCATAAAGCTCCTATAATGTTATGAGCCAAGTTATTTTTTTTAATCATGCAATTACTTACCTGTCTCTTTCAAAATTCAAAATATGCATCTAGCATCTATTTTTTCCTTTTTGATGTATAAAGATAAATTGATGTACAGTTTTACATATCTTAAACACTATTATCAAAACTATATTAGAGATAATAAACCAATATGCTGCAGAACACTGGCTCAGGTTAACTCAATTTCTGCACAGTGATATACAGTACAGTACAGTGGGACATTTTAGAATACATGACAAATACATGAGAGACCATATAAAACAGCAACAGATTGTTAGAAACAGAAAGAGCTAAAGCATCTTGTTCACACTGAAAAGCAGAGAGAGGCTTTATTCAGCATTTTGGTAGGATACTTTACCTGCTGCTTAATCCAAGTATGAGCATTTATCTGTAAAATTATTAATTAGATTTAAGAAAAGAGAAAGGCTTTAAAATTGAAAGGGAATGAACAAGGATCATGCAAACATAAATAAGTGAAAATACATGCAAGACACACAAAGTGACAGATAAGATTGACTTAACAGTTTTATTAGTCTTGACTTTCAAACATTCAGGTTCTGATTTTGAATGGTTGGGTGGTAATAAAAAGAAAAAAAAAGACTAATTTGCGGAAATCTATCTCTACAGTTTCTGTGACCTGGCACAGAGGGTAGTGGGGTGACCCACGTGTAAAAAATTTTAAAACCAATATGCCAGAAATTAAATGCTCCACTAGAGCATCACAAATCAATTAGTTTACTCAATGTCCAATATTATAATTACTGCAAAGAGAAACTAACTGAGAATTTCCTTTTTTCATTTTCAAAATAAAATTTTCTGTAGCAGAATTCTGCTTTCTTTTGTGATCTCATATTCTGGACATCATTTTGACAGCTAAGAACATGCATTTCTCTTACTTTTAGGTTTTTATGGTTAATAATATTTTTCAATTTATATCCATCACTAGTGTTTTTTATAATTAAAACTACTTGAGCGATCAAGAGCATCAGGAGACAAATGAGGAATTTGTCTAGTCCTAGACATACATGGAACTGGGACTTTTAGCAGCAGACCTTCTCTTATTCCATTAAAGGAATTTAAAGCTTTCACCTTAAATATTTATTGATTCTATTTTAGCCTGTCATACCAGACTAATGTAAATCTGAACAGGCCATGTAACATCAGAGTTTGGTACAGCATGCTACTGCAGCCCAGCTGAAGTGCTGAGCTTGCAGCTTGTAAACAAATGAAAGGGTAAAATAATAAACTAACAAAAAAGGGAAGGGGAAATATTTCTTAACTTACCCAACATGTTCTTAAACAGTTTACAAACAGATGGGTGCATATTCTGAACCAACTTAGATGACAGTTGCAGCTTTTCCTCTTTGGTATAATCATATTGCCAGTAACATCGGAATAATTACCTTAACTCTAGAACTCTCAGGCTTCAAAGGCACTGGTTTTGGTGGCCTGAAAGTTCCAGGGTTAATAAAATAGCACTGTTTCTTTGATTAAGGGGTTTTTCACCATGCTTCAAATGCTAGCCTCAGTTATTCATTGCATAGCAAGAGTTAACAAAGCTCCACAGGGTGGATTTTGCTGCCACATCACAGAGCTAATGCTTAATTGAATACCAATGAATAAAATAACAGGCTGAGAAATGAATTCTTGATGCCTCTATTGGCCTGCACAAAACTCCATTGCTCACCACCCCTATCATAATAAAACAGTAATGGCTCTCATCAGCTCTGCAATCAACAGCAAATAAAAGAACACCAACACAGCCCCATGAGTAAGGGTCATTTGTGCTATCTGTGGGCCCAGATGGATGCACAAAAATGTAAAAATGCTAAACTAAAGTTCCAGAGCAGATTATATTCTATTGGATTAAATGCTTTGCTTAGATATTACTTAAATGTGTTTAGTTTTTTTTTTTTACTGTGACAGTCAATGCTAGATGAATACAATATAATCCCAGTTATATATAGTGAACACTTTGATAAAGATTATTATGTTAAAGCTTATATATATATATATATATATATATATATATATATATATATATATATATATATATATATATATATATATATATATATATATATATATATATAGACAGAGAGAGAGAGAATTTGAATATGGAGCAAATGATTCTGCTTTATTAGATCAAAAGTCACATTGGTTCTCTTTATTTCTGCAGGCCTCATGATAATGATACTAGCTGTATTAAACTTGTGTGCCAAGCACTGCCATATCATAAATGAAGATGTGTATCTTCAACATTTTCTAGTGGAGTATGTAGTGCCACATTCAGTAGGTCAATAAAAACTGCTTTAAAAAGATACAAACTGTAAATGTGACGCCAAAAATCACATTGAAATATTATATTACATAATTGTTTCGCTAACATATTGAATATAAATATATTCCATTTAATCAGTGCATGCCTATCAGCACACAGAAGTGGCATATAAATCCTAATAACTTTGTTTCTTCATTATCAAATATCAATAAAACTTTTGAATTGTGTTTACTAAGACAGATAAAATTATCTTTGTAAACATTTTATGAGGGAAGTTTAAACTTGAGCTGCATCCACATACAGATTTATAGAACAAAGCCAAAGGTAAATTATTTAAGTATGAAATTTGAGTTTTGTTTTTGGAGAATGTAAACCTCTGTTGCAGAACGTTTCCTTGTGTATTGAAATGGTTGAAAGTGGCATTACTTTGGGGCAACTTCAAAATGAAGTAATAAAGAAATGGAGTTTGCAAATTGGAAAAGTAATCTGAAATATTCTGATTTCTTCTTCTAGATAAACTTGTCTGACCAAGTTATAATCAGCTATAGATGGAGAGAGCAGCAAAGTGGTGCAGTGCGTAAAGCAAACCCTCTCATGGAATCCTGAATTTTAATCCAAAGCCTAATTATTGTCCATATGGGGTTACCATGAGTAAATAAATAAATAAGAAACTTTAAAAAAAGAATAAAATAATAAATAAATGTAACCAAAAATTAGAGATCAGAAATTCAGAAATAACTATGGCTGGCAAGTAAAGTTCACCTGTGTGTTTTGTCTTATAAAATACTATGTTTTTTTTAGATATACATATTTTACTCCAGGTTAGTGTGGTAAAAAGAAGTGTCCTTATCACTATATAATTAAAAACAGTGCAAATGAATTCTAAGGACACCATAGAAGTTCAAACCTGTAAATCCGTTCAATAAGCAGTGACAGTGTATACCTGCTTCCTAAAAGAGACATCTGAGAGAGAAACACAATAACTGTTTTGTGGTTTTTAAAGTGGAATTGTCAATATATTTTCCATTTTTAAAGTTAAACTGCATAATATACAGTTTTTTTAACACTAACTCTGTAATTCACTTTACAGAATCAGTTATTAACAATGCTATATATTGGGTATGTGTGTCTTCTAAAATACAGTTCTTTCACTTTAACAGGAATAAGTTTCTATTCCACAACAATATAAATAATGCCTAGAAATATATGCAATGCTTTCTGAATTTCAGGACATGTTCACCACATAACAATGTATTAATAGTCTGTGTATGCAAATAACTCACTCACAAAAGAGTTTTTATAAAGATAATGACTATTTACTTCATCTAGTATTCAGGAAAAAAATTATATCTCGATTGCTGGATGTAGTTTTTTGAGATGACTAGTAAATATTTGTCCAATACATGATGCTCTAGTCTAAGATGCAGATTACCACCAACAAATAAACCGTGCTATATCTAATTTATGTATGCTGCAGAACGTCCATTTAGCTAGAATGAAAGTGGTACAATGAAATTCAGTTACAATTATAATATATGCACCTGTTTCATACTTCATTGCCTCTAATGCCTTTTTGTCCACATACTGTTGATATAAATAATTAAATTTTGATAGATGTGTATGCCCCTTCAGTCCTCACAGATCAAATTCATCATTGACCCTGTTGGCTTTGTAGTTTTGTATGTTCAGCGCATCATCCAGAACTCATTCCACCACTTGCTATTGTTAATACAGAAACTGCAAAATCCAATAGGATATTTTTTATCCCTTAGTTTTTAAAAAAGTCATTCTGCTTATTTAAAAAATATATTAGTCCAATCTAATGTATGTGCATTTATGGGGAACTAAAAAAAAAATACAATCTCATCAGCTATAAAAGCGAAAGTAATTTTCTATAGTAATCCAAATGATTTTTAATTATTCTAAATGATTGCTGTAGCTACTCATATAAGTATGCTTCCTTTTTAAACAGCAAATACAATCAGCCTTTATTCAAACAATGTGAAACAAGAAAATTAATAAAAGTAGAGCGATAGTTTTTTCCCGTTAGGAAAAAATGGAACCATAGGTTTTTAATAAAAGCCTTTCTTCTGTGGAATATCTTTTGTATAATTATTCACAGCCAATATTTTATCATTAGCATGAGGGTAAGTTTAAAAAAAATCAAGTTTCTGTTTCTGAAATCATTGTTACTTTTTAAAGGTGGGGTGAGGTTTACACAGAAGCTGACATTTAATTTCCACATGACAACAGTCTTTTTGACAGCAGATTAGATTCACATTGAACATCACAGCAAAACAGTTATCCATTTTTGAGTGCATAATAATTCATTGTTGCCCTTCACTGTACATTAAATGTCACCCTTTCTAGTGACAAGAATATAAAATTGTTTGCAATAAATTCAGAAGCAGGGTTCTCAGCCATTAAAAATGGCAGGAGTACATTTAACTTAAGTCAGTTTAACTCTCAACATTCAAATCGTCTTTGGTCTGTATAAGTAATAACTCATGACAAATAATTTACTTTTTTATCAGTTCTTTTTAATCATACAATGACTTACCAAAGAGTAAGGAAAAAAATTAAATCTGCCTGTTTCATGGTTGCATTGTTGTGATTGTTTTCTCTAGGAATATGTAATTGAAAAATAAACAAAAAGACTTTATAAGCTTCTACAATTATATTATCCCATAGTCAGGAAACATGTAGTGTTTGAAACAAATAATAAGTCACAGTTTGTACTATTAGGTTACACTCTTTGCTAATCCACTTTGCAGGCCTTCCAAGGCTGCTTTTAGTTTTGCTTATTGAAGTCACAATGTTATTTATTAAATATATTAATTTATGTTTGTTTCAAAACAAACAATAAGAGTGGTAATGAGATTATAATTTTTAAACTTTAGATGAATGTAAAATGTATGCATCCATTAAGGCAGGCAAAGAAAACACTACTGTGTCATTTTACAATTCTCACCACCATCTTTTAAAAATTATACCTGTATGTCTTCTTTTAAACAAGTGGAGTGAAATGTTGAACAATAATAAACAATAGTGATTAAGTTTTTAATACATAGTATAAATAGCAGTGTAATCAACAAGGTGGCTAATTCTGGACTTTAAATAACAGTCGCTAATAACCATTATTCCCCTCTGCTGGACGTCTTTGATAGTACAGTACACTCTTCACCCAGCTATACACTATGGTTACTGAGATACTGATGCTGTACACTTAAACTTCTAATCACCTTGTACTTATAAAGAGTTCAGTCTTGCAGGTTTTTTTTCTGATAAGCTATAAATTAATCTCTCAATAAAGTATAAAGAAGATTTACTGTACACTGGTTTTCTTAGACTAACCTTTCCCTATTTCAGCTATTTCAGGTCGCGGTAAAATTTGTAAAAACAACATGAGGAACAGAAAACCGAGACACTTTATTTTGGAAAGGACAGCCAACTAATTTAACTGCATTTGAAGCAAGGTGAAAAATGAAGAAGAAAAACAAACTTTTCTTTTTTGGAATTAGGAAATATAAACGAGATGCCTTGGCTTTATTGCCTGATGTGATTAACTGCTTCCTCTGTGCTTCTGTGACTGTTTCTACACACAGTCTCTAATATGACTAATTTAATGCCTCTCTTCAGATGTTTTCTGTTACTCCACATTATCTCTTTCCAGAGCTGCGTGTGCAGTGAGACGATGTAATGTGTAAAATTCAGTTAACTGCTTCAATTATTCTTCGAGACAGGATTCATCCCTTATGTTGTGTCAGCCTGCACAGCAGGGGACATTTTGAAAGAAGCTTGGAGAAACTATTTTTTTTTTGGCTAGCACAAACTGTTTTCTATCCTGTTTTTATAGGGAAGAAAACAGTGGAATTTCTGAAATGAACACTTGGTAGAAATTTTCCTACAGACTTTGGAACAATGAAAACTGACTCTTTGTAAAGCAAAGCTTTTCATGGTTGAATGCATTTTATGGGCAGAATACTAAGGGAAATCTGTGGTGCTGTAAATTTTTAAGTCTGTGTGTATGTGCTTCTACTTTACGTATGATAGGCAGCTTCTACACCATAAAAACAAAATACAACATCTTGAAAATTATTTTGGGTTTAAGATCTAGTAAACATGAATGCTAATATATACATAAAACTACAGTGCACAATTGTAGTTATTTTTTATTTAATTAAATGCTCACACATTTAAATTAATATTGTTCTTTTATAGACTGCCTGTTATTTTTTCTTTAAATTTTTGAATATGATATTGTTCCCCCATCAACTTAAACATTTATATCTTCATTTGTAAATTATTTCTAATTCACTATCAATAACCTATGCTGTTATTTAAAATCTAATTTGACGGTCTACAAATTTTTAGATTTCCTTCACAAAATTTGAGCTGCTTTAGATATGTTATATACATTTTTCTGCAAAACCTACATTTTTATACAAAGAAAGTAATGTTTCTTCCCCACAATGTTCACAATATGTACAGTATGTCTATTTATTTTTTGTTTTGTATCTTTGCTTTTACAAAGAGTACTTACCGCCTAAGCTCAGTTTAAAGGTCTTTATTATTACTCTGTAAAAGTGGGGGAAGCCTTTCTTTGCAGACTTAGCATCATTTTTACAATAATGCAAATTTTATAAGGTATGAATATACAGTTTTTGTTTTGGAGTGCAACTTAATTTCCTGCCATATTTAGTTATTTCAAAATATATGTATTTTCGATATTTACTTTTTTTTGTGAGATTTTAATGTTTTTGTTAATTTTTATGTATTATTTTTGGTAATGCTTGTATAGACATACTGAATATGATATTTGTATTAGGATCATTTTATATTTAATAACATTTTCTGGAGCTGTGTGTTTTTCTGAATAACCTTTTTTATTTTTACTGTACTTTGTGACACTTAATAGAAAAATTCCTTAATCTAGCTTGTCACGTTAAAAAATTATAACCATCAAAGATGGAGAGAATCAGAATCAGCACAGTGTTATTTATTTCAAATGGGAGTCTGCCTAAATGTGATAAATCATGTGGTCTTATGTCATGCAGAGCAGCTGTGATTTAGAGGTGGTTCAGCATGAGTTTCTTCCATGCTATAATAGTCTATTTAACATCAGTTAAAAAAAAAAATAATAAATAAATTAAACAAACAAAAAAGATACAATATACAAAACACACACACACACACACACACACACACATACAATAAGTCACACTCTATTGGTTTTTCAAACCTTGAACAGGGCCATAAACACCTACATAAGTAGGCTTCCATTTAATAGATTTTCCCTAAAAGGGAACTATATCCCTCAAAAAACAAAATATTTGTGCAGATAAGCCATACTGCAGCCACCATCACTTATTTCTTCACTACTAAGATAAAACCAAAACATTTTTCCCCCAACAACTCAAAATATTCATTAGACAGTCGCTAAAAGAATCACTAAAGCTGACATGTTACCTGGCTATGACAAACAGCACACAACTGACACCCAAGTAAGCCAGCAGAATATACATCCAGATATCAGGGGAGAGTGGATTCAGGAAGGAGAAAACACCAGGGTTTGTACCATTGGGCTTGCGGTACAAAATACTTATTCCCAGCGTCATGAATGGTTTGGAGAAGTCAATAACCTTCTCCCGCACATAGGTGATAGCCAGAGGAGCAACTGCCAGATCAGCTTTCTGTCAAAAGAAAAATAAAGAGAAGAAAAATAGACTTTAAATAACAGTGAAGGACTGGACATAGCAATCAAATTAAAACAACAGGCCTTTAAACATTATAAGGTCTGTCCTGTAGTTGTTCAGTGGGAATTTAAAGCCTTTTTTGTAAAGCAGTTGATTTAGCTACTACTCTTTCAGCAGCTCTTCCTATATACTCTTAATCATGTGCAAGCAGCTCCCGCAGCGAAGCACTATGGAACTGTGTGCAGTGAACCAATAAAGTGCTTCTTGAAATAAGATAGATGGCTACCAACTCAAAGTAGTACCCTTATTAAAGAAAAGCTTCATCTCGTTGAAAATCTGTCTTTTTTTAGACATCAAGCATAGGCCATATACACTATCACATAGAATCATATTATAATAAATTAGCTAGCTGGTACTCAGAGAACAAAATTGTTTAACTGCTGTCATCTGTATTTAGGCCTTTATGACAAAGCAGAACATCATAGGGCAGAACATTACAGACAGAGCTTACTTGTCAAGTACTTTTATATTATTAAATATAATTCACTACAAATGAATTATTGCACAAAACACAGAACAAATAAAAGCTAACATTAATTTCATTTCCACCAAAATTATACACCATTTAGTTGGTTAGAATAACATTATCTATACACATATCTCACCTTGCTTCTGTACATACAATAATAATGCATTTTAACCCACTTAAACCATATTTCAGCACACTGAACTCCATAGCTGCTTTACTGAACCTGCTTAATTGTTTTCAGGAACCAGGGTTAGTGAACTAAATATGCATATATTTTTTGTAGACAATGCTTATAATATAGACCTTCTCTGACACAACAGACAAACTGTGTTATCTTCCAAGAATCCACTATCTGGGCTAATATATTTATTCCTGTCTTGCACTCACTTCTCTCTTTAAGAGGGCTACTAAACATCTGGTACAGTAATGCCAATAAAAAGCAATAGAGATTGATTAATTGAAACCCAGTTGTCAAATTAGTACGTCTTGAAAGCATAAGGTGGTGCAGATTGCACTATGTGAACCTGAGCAGGTCACTTAACTTTCCATCACTTAATGCAGTATGCAAACACAGACACAGCGCATTTGCAAAGCCGTGACCAACCTGTAAAGTGCTCTTTATGAATGATAAGTGAATGAATCAAAAGTGGCTTCTTTTGCCACCATGCGTCAGTCACAGAATCTCTGACTGTAGCCATAAGTGATTTGAATTGTATTTTTAAACAGAAAATTAGTGTGTGCACAAGGTAACTTAATACTTAAAATAACATTATTGCAGTAGAATATTGGTTAACATATAAAAGAACAAGAGAAGCGAGGCAGTGTAATAGGAAAGAAAATGTACACGAAAATAGAAAGTGCCTTCCTAAGTCAGCTCATTATACACAGTCATAATATTCAACTTGTATAGGAGTTTAGATATTCAATTACAACTCCTAAATTGCAGGTCATACTTTACTCACTACTAAATCTGACTCTTGCAATATTTAACATATTTAGAATAGATTCATAAAGAAAATTGTTTCATTAAATTGAAACAGTATTGTATTTTCAGGTGCTATATAAATAAAATGTCATTCAGTCAGTCATTGTCCAATCCGCTATATACTAACACAGGGTCATGGTGGTCTGCTGGAGCCAAGCGCAAGGCAGGAACAAATCCCGGGCAGGGCGCCAGTTCACCGCATGGCACACGCAGCACAATTTAGGATCACCAATGCACCTAACCTGCATGTCTTTGGACTGCGGGAGGAAACCCACACAGACACGAGGAGAACATTTAAACTCCATGAATAATAATAAATAATAATAATACAACATCATATTTAAAATAAAATTTAAATTTAAATTAGCACATATTCAGCTTTTTTAACATTCCTCCAGACTTAGAATTTCAGCATAATAAATGAATTTCTGTCTGTTCAGGACTACTATAAGGCCTTTTCTTTTCACAGCTCAGAATCACCAGCCTTTTCTTCATGCCTTCTTGTCAGGTATAGATTGGCTTAAGTTTAGCCCACTCAACAAGGTTGTGGCCTTTTCAGCCTTCTCTCAGATTCCAGTGTAGGTAAGTAACTGTTTCCTTTTCTTGGCAGTAGAAAGAATTGAGCTGTCTTCTCCTTTTCTCTTATCTCACGTTGTAGTGCCAAACTGAGCTAATGTCCTGCCTTCCTGTTCCTATTCTGACATTGCTGGTGCTTAGAAAACACGATACATGATAAAGGCACTCCTAAGATACAAATGCTTCTAGTAAGACATCCAAATATTCGGGTAGCTTTGCTTGTTCTTATTTTCTAATCTTGAGATAAACAAGATTTTGTTTGTAAATAAACAAATTTACATTGAAGGCTGTAATGTTTGTAGATGCAGTAGTAAATCTGAAAATGTTTGCAGTTGCTTTGGATTAAAGCATCTGCTAAGTGAGTAATTATATAAGTAAACAAAAGGATAGTCATATGTCATTTGTACAGATGTTTACAGCAAGAACTGCCAAACAAAAGTCATAAAAAATTGGACTTTGTCTTTTATTGGTCTTGTGATGTACAAGAATTAATTTTTGGGTAAATTATACTATGCTATGCCTTACTCCACTGCCACACCTCTCACTTGCAATTGCCTGTCAACTGTAATAATTCTTGCATCATCTGAATCCATTCAGGCTTATTTGCACTCATTTAAAAAGCCAGAGAACTCTTATTGATTACTCATTCAGATTCAGCTTTATTAGTTTCATATTGTTGATTTCAAGTCTATTACTTTTGAGTTTTGGACTGTGATTTTTTTTTGCCTCGTCCTTTTTTTTTTTTGTTCAGATGTAAAGAACTTAAGCACACTTTAAGTGGATTTGTTCTATTATCTATAAATATTAAAAGATTACCAAGAGAAGTTCTGAATGGAGATATCATCTGTTGAACTGGTTTTACTCCCCTAGAAAATTTGCTTTTTCGTACTGTCACATAAATTGACTACCATGAATTGACACGTTTGTGTGCACTGAGTGATGGACCAGTGTTCCATCCAAAAATGATTCCTGCTTAATGTATATATCTGCTGATTATAATACTGTCTAACGCTGTTTTTTGTCAGTATGTAAAATAAATAAAGGATATATAAAATACACAAATATACACATATACAATACATTATATTGCAGATTTAAATATAGGTAGATATATTAAAAGACAATTTAGTTCTTAAATTTCCTTTCACTATCGATTTAGCTATTAAATTAACATTTTTATTAAAAAAAACATTTTTTCTCAGTACACAGCATATTACAAAAGAATTAAATGCTAAATGGCCATCAGCTGTAATGTTCCATAAAGACCACACACTCAGTTGTTATATGCATGGTACAGTAGATTAGCCAAGAACGTATTTTACACTGCATTCGGTAGTGCACATATTCAAGCATTATTTTTAAACAACACTGTTTGAATATGTAAAGAGAAGGTTTATGATGTCTTATTCTTTGACAACTGTGCATGTTTCTCTGCTCATTTATGACAAAAATGCATTTAAATAACATCAAGGGTGTGATATGAATGCTTAAATGAAAGAACAGCCAGCAACAACAATATCTTGCTAATCTTTTGCAAACATACTGAGATAGGATGAATAGATTAGTGTTTGATAATAAGGAGAACAGAAGCAATGGTAGTCAAATTAATGAGGCAAGAAAATAAATTTGACAAGGAGTGTGCAGTCAGGTTTAATGGCTTTTTTTTGATGAAAGAAAATGAAACCTGGATTTGACCCATACATACAACTGAATAGAATTGTTCTCATATCTTATTTTGTCTTTCAATACATATTTTTGCCGTTATTTGTATATTTGCATGTTATGTTTTCCCCTGTCCTTAAGGCATACTGAAGCAGCCAAGGGAGAGGAAGACTCCTAAAATTTTGTTTTATGATTTATCTGTCAAACATCTGAAAGGTTTTATTTTTAACCATTGAGGCGAGAGAATCATTAAAGAGAAACATACTGCTTGTCTGCATTGACAGCCTAATGGGTATGAAAACATAAAATCACACATCTGGAATATAACCCTACAGCAGTTATTACTTGCCATTCAATGCTTTAAGTATTAAGTGCACACTTACAAGACTTGCTTTTAAGTGTTTCGAGTCATTCAATAACTCATTGTCAGACATTACTTAAATTTACTTTAACACTGAAAGCCAATATTTTCTGTAGTACTTCTATACTATTCAATAGTTGTGAAAAGGGGAAACAAATTGTAAATGTAATTAATAATGCAGGCACATGTGCCAAACATTTTTTTACCATTCTTTACTTTAAATGATTTTTGACTCAATAATTATAATATTGTATTATTTCCACACTATAGCTACATTTTTCCACTCCTGGCATACCTCTTGTTCTTACAATGTCTGTGCCACAAAGTACAAAAAAAGGAAAAAAAAGAGAGAGAGAGAGAAATGTTTCCATAGAAATGCAGTAATGAAAATATTCACATTTTTCTGATTTGGATTTATGTTTCTCAACTTTTATCTTTGTTTTCCATATTACCTTGACCTTTTGGGAGCCACTTAAACCCGCATCGCCTTGAACATAATCAGGCCTGGCAAATGAGGACACACATTTATGGCAAGGGTTGGGTATAAAACGAACCATGTCACAAAGAGTTGTTTCCTGGGGCCTCATCTATAAACGGTGCGTATGCACAGAAATGTTGCTTACGAACGTTTCCACATTCAAATCGCAATGTACAAAACCTAAACTTGGCGTAAAGCCACACACATTTCCACGGTACCTCATACCCTGTCGTACGCAAGTTCTGCGCTCGGTTTTGCAGACTGGCGGCGCCCAGCAGTGCTGCTGTTCCTGTGTGGTTACCCTTTCTTTCTTAAATCCACATTCCTGACGTGGCTTTATAAATACACTGACACTAACCGCATATTGTTTATTAATGTAATGCATCTGATTGTAATTAACCTGTAACAATATAATAGTCCAGGGAATAGCCAAAGTATTCCAAATACCATAGCTGCTTTAGTGTTGTTACTCTCACTGCAACTTCTTCTTCTTTCAGCTGTTTCCATTCAGGGTTGCCACAGCGGATCATCTTTTTCCATATTACTTTTACTCCACCAGTCAGAGTATTTATATCACTGTATCTGAGTGGGGAATCACAGCAGCAGCTGATTGGAAAGAGAATTATCAGGATAAAACATCAAGCACACGCTGCCTCAGCTACAGCAAAACGCTTCAGAGACTTTCCTGTACGGACCTCACGGTTCAGAAACAGTTTCATCCCAAGAACTTTAAACACAGTCAATCAGTCTATCAAGTGCTCCATGTAGAACTGATTGTACTTAAAAGTACAATCACCCCACTGTAAACTTGCACTACAGTTGTAATATTGCACAACCTGCGCCACTTTATAAAGCGCCTATTTACAGATGATGACGATATCATTTTTAAGATCCAAAATATGTTGATTATATTATACAGATAAAACTTTAACTTCATTTAAATAATCTTTACTGTTAATAATTAAACATGTGAGGGCACGGTGCTGCAGCGCTAGCTAGTTCATGGATTGATCCTACCTCGTGCTGTATTCTTGCTGGGCTGGTGGAGAAAGGCAGATCCCGCTAAAATAAATAACCCCACTGTTGCTGTTTCAAGATTAATAAAGCTGGTGATGCTAAAAGTACTGAGACTCAGCTTCAAGTTTTCGGGTGCAAGAAGGGGACTCACACGTCACAGCACAAACACACACACATGCAGTCACAATGCTGTAGTAAACAGTATACGCTCGTACGGATGTTGACTATATGAGTCATGGAGTTAAGGCTCTAGAAACTGCAATTAATTACACTGAGCAACAAGAAGAAGCTACAGGAATCGACATCATGATGCTGCAAAGATGGCGAGACTTGACAGCAAAGAAACGGCACTCGTCAGGAAAGCAGACTGCGATCAAAAATGTCTTTAAATTATCACAGGACTGAACTTTTTAAGTACAGTACATACAGTATTTAACTTCAGACAATTCTGTAACAGTAAGTTCATTTATTTGAGTTAATTTATTCTGTTGTTTTGTTGTAAAACATGATTATTAGGTTCGTAATGTGTAAAATTATAACATAGTTTGGCATTTAATAGGCTTTTTCTTAACACCTGTCATTATCCAACATTTTCGCTTATCCGATGTAGACGTTTATGTCGGATAAGCGAGACTCTACTGTATTTTAATTATTCAGACAGCTGTAATATTACGAATGTAATGGATTCTGTGTCCTGTCGGAGAAAGAGAAAGCGTGGAAGCACGTAGTGATTCACACACATAGAGCACATAGAAGATCAAATACAAAACAAAGCATTTAACGTGCTACTTTAGTTACAATGGGATTTGAGAAACTAGTAAATTAAAACGATTTTAAGATGAAGTTTATGATGTTCTACTTTAATGACAAAATAAACTACTGATTAAAGTGGAAATTTTGAGATTAAAGTTGACATTTCATGCTTTTTTCCCACTGTATGCCTATTTTGTTTTCTCTGTACCCTAATAAGCTCATATGACACTCAGACGGTGGGCTACGACTCGCCTTTTCACAGCGACTTTGATATGTGACAACTTCTTATTTATTTTGGGCACTGTGCGACTTTGTGAAGTTCAGCTTTCCAGTTTCTCCGACACTCTGTCACTCGATCAGCTTCCTTTTGTTGATTATACCACTGTTTAAACCAACAAATAGTACGTTTTTCATTGCCTTCACTTAGTATTTGCTGAAATTCTTATATTTTCCCCCGTGCTTTTCCCATTGTCTTTTCACAGAAGGGTGAGCTTAAGGGCTTATTTATATTGATTTGCATAGTCAAAGAGGCGTAATTCTGGAAGGAGTTGGGGCGGGACAGCAGGCGCATGCCAGAGCGTTACTTTTCACGCTGATTGGGATTTATGTAGCGGAAGAATGTGGAAGTTTGCGTACGCACAGATTCCTGCATCTGGATTTTTCTGTGCGTACGCACTTTCCCACTTTTGTGCTTGTGCCATGTTATAGTATGAGTTCTACAAATGGCGTTATACATGAGGCCTCTGGTATATTAAACCAGATGTTCCACATCAAACAGCAGCTGTATTGCTTCTGAGTCATTATCACACTGAGAAGCAGGTATTCTGTACTTGAGACTTGTACTTTAAACCAAAGTACAAAATGAAAACCAGGAGGAAAAATTAAAATGATCAAAAGATCAACAATCTTAAAAAAACTGTAAAGCACAAAAAGTGCATAGCTAAACTAGGTAAGGACACATTAGGAAACAGTGGCAATCTGGTGGTTTAAATAGAACTCTTCAAGGCTTAAGTGAATACTGGTGGAAATGAGGACTAGACCAATCAAAACAACCACAATACATATAAATGGAAAACAAGGAAGTGAGGAAAATGTATACAATTTACAAAAAACAGTAGAAAGCAACACCAGAAATTTAACAAGTATATCAACTATTATCTCTATTATTTTATTTCATCCATCCAGCTAAAGAGGGGCAGGTGTGTTTCTATCCTGCTAAGCAGCTTGTACAGTTGTGATTTCTTGTTTCTGTACCAGGATTTCTCTGACCCAGAGTTCTAGATCTTCACATTTCAAGTGGTATTTGTGTTTGGAACCAATTTCCTGTTAACGTCTCTTGCTTTCTTTCTTTGCTACAATATCTGTTTTGAATTAAATACCTATATTGTTATAGTGAAAATTACAATTTTTAATATACAGTACCTGTCTTTATTTTTTCATCTAACTGAAAAATTAGTGGCATGGCTGAATCTTGTGAAAGCGTTTGATGTGGAATTCACATTTTAAGAAGATGAAATAAGTTTGACAATGACAAGGAAAAAGGATGAAAACTAGGGTAGACAAGGGTCTCCACTTGTCATGATCTTCATGCCATTTCATTTTCTTATTATTTCATGCATGGTTAACACATAACTTCAGTCACAAGGATTTCTTTAAAGTTGCCATTGCATTGAATAGACCAAACTGCTATATCATGGCCTTAACTCTATTTTCTTCAACAATTGGTTAAACCTATTGACTGATCGTGTTGAAAATGAAAAAAATACTTCAAAGCCATCAGACACCTATATAGAAATACACAAATGAATCCTATGAAAAGTGGGCAAGGTGCCATAAAACAAATGAGAAAAAGAAAGATATAGTACTAACATAATTATGTTAGGCTGACAGCTTTCCTAAGGCAACTTATAAAATTATGATTTACTATAATTGTTTGCTTAGATTCTTTTACAAATGAAGCACTTGTAGGTCAAATAGATAACTAAGGGTCACACTATTCCAGCTGAAGCACTCATAATATTCACACATTGCTGTTAACAATTTTAAACAAGGAGGATTTTCTGCTCACACTATTTCGAAAAAATTTTGACAGGCCACAATATAAATTTATTGAGGTATTACCCCTGTGCCCACAATGTAATATACTTGCCTTCACATTAACCACCAGGCTACTACACCTACCAGAAAAAACACTACCACGGTTTACATTATAGCATGCATGTGCGATGGGGATAAACTTCCAGGCTTGACTGAGGTAAGTGATACCCATCCATGGTGAGACAGGGGCACTGTTGCTAACAGTATTGTCTTTATTTTCCACAGTTCAGAGAAGACACCCAGTGTGGATTCTCAGCCCCAGCCATGACCTTCACAGCAAGCCCCGCCCCTTGCAGTCAGGACACGATAAAAGGAGATGGCCCCAGAACATGGTGTCTCATTAACAATTTGGAGTCGATAAGGCAATCTTCCGTGTGAGACCCAATTGATACCATTTTGGCGGATTTTCTGGTGAGTTCTTTTCTTTGTGCCACTGCACACAGTTTTGTTTTTTATTTTTTGTAAATTAAACAGGGTTACCATCTACTTCTCATCTTAATATTGTGGCAGGAGGCGGGGCCACGCCTGGAAGGTCCGGGAGGTGGTCTATGTATTCTCCGGGCCATGAGGGGGCAACCGCCCTGGATGGTAAGGGGACCACGGGGACGGAGCAAAGAGGCTGTAACCCATTGGGCCCTGTGGCCACCGCCAGGGGGCGCCCCAAGCGTCATGGAGCCCAGGAGACTTTCACTTCCACCACACCTGGGCAGGTGGAAAATGAACCTTCCAGGGACACCCGGAGTGCTTCTGGATGCTTGTGTAGCACTTCTGCCACACCAGGAAGCGCCGCTTTAAGGTCATCAACGAGCACCTGGAGCACATCTAGGTGAACATAAAAGGGGCCGCCTTCCTACAGTTGGGGAGCTAGAGTCGGGAGCTGGAGGTGGATGAAGCTCTAGTGACGAAAGGAAGAAAGGCAGCCCATGGACGTTAAAAAGCCCGAGGAAAGGTGTTGTGGTGCTGGAGCACTGTGTGTTTGCGGGACTTGTGTTTGGGAACACTTGTTTAATAAAAAGCGTATGTTTTATGAACTGTCGGTGTCTGTTTGGTTGTGTCCGGGCTGAACATCTCACAATGTTAATACTCTATAATGATTTTTGATTGTGGGAATATTTTCATAGTGGTCTTAAAGTACATGACTATCACAGAACTGCCAATTTTCTTCTTTCAATTTTATAAGGACTGATTGATTTTATATCCTGTGCAATATTTTATATAGTCTCAACAATGTGACATCCCCCAGGATGATTTTCCACCAGTTTATTTTGTTTAGTGCTTAATGAGCTGTACTGACTAAAACTGGCATTTCAAAAACATTGTCAGGATTCCTGCATGTTTAACATATATGCAACTATAATCAGTAGAAGTGGTCCAATTCAAAGTAACCCACCTAAAAGCTAGGTATCAGATACAACCTCTAAGAGAATGAGAATGAATGCCCTTCTATAGTTTATATCCCAGATGCTCATTAGCAACAATAAGTCATAAGGCAAGGTCTTTAGGAAATAATGAAAAATTATACCATGGGTATAAATAAAGAGTCATGTAAAGATAAAGAAACTTGCAGAAAACCAAGCAGGCAATATGTCTTATCCAGCAAACAATAACACAAATCTCAATAAACCAAGAAGCTAGCTTTTCAAAGTGAAGACAAACTTTTTTTTTTCTTTCTGACAGGGACAATATTTGCTCCAAATTAAGCAAATGAGGTTTGTGAAAACTGATAAGCATCCATTTCTAAGTAGAACAGGAATTAAGATAATTATGAAATGCTCAAGATGCTAATTTATTCACTCAGTCGGGGCACTAGCTCCTTTGTAATATTCAGGTGTAAGACATAATTTCCATACAAGTCCAACATAATATATACAACTGCAAAAAGAATTGTGGATCTTGATCGTAAGAGAAACCAATGAAATTAAAAGACATTCAATAAATACTTTATCTGTACCATTTTATTTGAAGCTGAAAAATGTGGCAATTTAAAAAACTATCTAAAAAATGGTATAACTTCCAGAAAATGTCTGATTCAACATTGAAATGAAAACATGATCTCTTAGCATTGATTAAAAGAAAAAAAAGACAGCAAAAAATGTGTCTCAAGCAGCAACATGATATGATTAAAAAATACCAATTCCTATAAATAATGTGCGGCCTATAGGATCCACCTATTGTTTCAACAAAGTTCCAAAGTGAAGCTACAGAAGATTAACAAACAAAAACATTTCTCATATACTGAATATTCTCCCATGTCCCTAGTCGCTGATACAGAGAGAATTCATAATTATTATTATGCAATGCACCATTTGGCAATACTTGAATTGTGTACAGCCAACACCAATATAATCATATTAGAACTGTATTCTTTCATTCCTTCTTTACTTCATGGTAAATTATAATTCATGATCTATGAATGGGACTGTCATTCATACAGAAATGACTAACTGGGAATGGTTTTGGAACTGTATATGCATGGTGATTATGGTTCATTTTTATTAAACCAGTCTCCAAAATAAATTTCTGCTCAGATTTTGCTGTCCCCTTTTCCCAATGTGTCCTGTGGTTTGTGTTGTTTAAATCAGGAATCTCCAAAATACTGTAAGTAAATGTTTGAGGTAATCAATATAAAACTAATTACCACACTCTAAATGCATTGTGCTAATAAATCCAGATTAAGTAACCCACTCTATTCTCCTAGGAACCATTTGTTTTTCTGTATCACATATTCACATCTCTGTGATGCTGGTGGCTACACTGCCCAGTTACAGTCATATGAAAAAGTTTGGGTGCCCCTCTTAATTCTTTGGATTTTTGTTTATCGTTGGCTGAGCTTTCAAAGTAACAACTTCCTTTTAATATATGACATGGCTTATGGAAACAGTAGTATTTCAGCAGTGACATTAAGTTTATTGGATTAACATAGAGAAAAGCCAAGCAAAATGACTCCTTTTATTGGCTAACTAAAAAGATTACTGTAATCTTTTTAGTTAGCCAATAAAAGGTGTCATTTTGCTTGGCTTTTCTCTACATTCATAATGGCTAACACGGTACAACAACCTTGGATTAACATAAAATATATAATATGCATCATAACAAAATTAGACAGATGCATAAATTTGGACACCCCAACAGAGATATTCCATCAAAACTTAGTTGAGCCTACTTTTGCAAATATAACAGCCTCTAGACGCCTCCTATAGCCTTTGATGAGTGTCTGGATTCTGGATGGAAGGATTTTTGACCATTCTTCCATACAAAATCTCTCCAGTTCAGTTAAATTTGATGGCTGCTGAGCATGGACAGCCTGCTTCAAATCATCCCATAGATTTTTTGATGATATTCAAGTAAGGGGACTGTGATGGCCATTCCAGAACATTGTATTTCTCCCTCTGCATGAATGCCTTTGTAGATTTTGAACTGTGTTTTGGGTCATTGTCTTGTTGGAATATCCAACCCCTGCATAACTTCAAGTTTGTGACTGATGCTTGAACATTATCCTGAAGAATTTGTTTATATTGAGTTGAATTCATCTGACCCTTGACTTTAACAAGGGCCCCAGACCCTGAACTAGCCACACAGCCCCACAGCATGATGGAACGTCAACCAAATTTGACAGTAGGTAGCAGAATGCGGTGTTCCTCTTCTGCCATGCAAAGCGCTTTTTGTTATGACCAAACAACTCAATTTTTGTCTCATCAGTCCAAAGCACTTTGTTCCAAAATAAATTTGGCTTGTCTAAATGAGCATTTGCATACAACAAGCGACTCTGTTTGTGGTGTGAGTGCAGAAAGGGCTTCTTTCTCATCACCCTGTCATACAGATGTGCAAATTGCGCTTGTAGAGCGATGTACAGATACACCATCGGCAGCAAGATGTTCTTGCAGGTCTTTGGAGGAGATCTGTGGGTTGTCTGTAACCATTCTCACAATCCTGCGCATATGCCGCTCCTGTATTTTTCTTGGCCTGCCAGACCTGGGTTTAACAGCAACTGTGCCTGTGGCCTTCCATATCCTGATTACATTTTGACCATTGATGATGACTCTTTATGTTATTTTTTTCCTGACATTTTGCCTTTTGTCTTCTTATAACTAACCAAGATTATACATGGGGTCACTCATGATTGCTTAGTAGGCAGGGATGTAACACAATGAACTCCTTATTGATCTACAAGGATGCGCTACTACTTCCGAGTAAAGCATGAAAAGAAATGTGCCTTAGCAAATTCAGTTTTATTGGTCATGTATAAATAAGTTACAGCTAAATACAAGTTTAAATAAAGCTAAAAACTTGCTCTGCGGTAAAAATACACTTTAAACGACTCTTGTAACCAGCTGCTGAAGAGAACAAAAATATACATCAAGCTGTGTAAATTATTCAATCATTTGTGGTAAACAAGCTCTACATTAATTTAATCATAAACTATTTATAAATAAAGATCTCAATGTATCGGTATTTGTTTGATAAACTTACTCTGAAATCTTCCTGTTGTATTGATATGCATTAAAACGTTTAAACAAATTAACTTGCTTCTTTTTTGTCTACATGAAAATCTTCATAATGTCAGACTATTCTAAGTGGGGTATACATTTTAATAGCTGGAAATTTAGAACTTTAGATCATATCTAAAGAATGATTTACAAGGAATATCTAAAAAGCAAATTTAAAGACAATGCCAGAGGTTTCAACACAAGGACAGGCAACAAGTGGATCATTTTAGTGAAACAGCTATGGGAAACAGAGCTCAAGACTGGTTGAATTGCCAGGTAACTTATTTTATGCTAAAGTCTGTTAAAAACAGAAACGAAGTGAAAGATAGTTGTTACCTCTCACAAAAACAGGGATCAAATGTACTGTAATACTCAGGTTTAGAGCTGACATTCTTTTTGTGATAAAGATGAATCAGTGACAACTGGGAGTTTCTTAGATGGGGAATTTGCATTCTGTAGAAGAAAACACTTAGACTAATACAGTATGAAGCTTCGTTTCTACTCTTATGTCTAGGCCAGAAACTTAAACAACAGTCAGCATTTCCGAAAAATCATCCCCCAAAAATATCAAATAAAAAAATCTGAGCTTCACTTGGGAAGGCATGTTGCATAGCATTACCATTTAGGATCAGCAATCATTAAACATAACCTAATTTGGATTGGTCAAATCATGCTTACAGTACATGTGATACAACCTTTCAATAAAAATTTCATAGGACTAGATAAAGGTAAAGACAAAATGTTCCTATAGAATCTAAAATACTGATAAGACGCTGGAAATCACTGTAGGATATACATATCAGAATCATGTAATGGTTGATATTTAGACTAACTGAACGAGGAAGGTCCATTAAAATGCAGCAAAATGCAAGAAAGTCCACTATTTAAAGCATCAACTGAACAGCCACATAAGGAAAAATTGAATATTAAAAAATCAACTTAACACTATACCCATGTGTGGACAGATGTTTGTGGTAATAAACACTTTACTGTGATTACAAAATTGTAGCCCTTGCTTCAAAATAATACTATTCATTTATATTGCTGTGGTCCAAATAGATCATACTCATTTTAGAAAAAAAGGCAGGCAGTGTGGTTAAGACTTTGGACTTCAAACCCTTAGGTTGTTGTATCCAGTCCCACTACTGACACTGTGTGATCATGAGAAAATCACTTCATATCCCTGTGCTCCATTTGAAAAAACAAAAGAAATGTAACTAATCGTATCACAAATGTTGTATGTTACCTTAGGGTAAAGGCATCAATCCAACAATAAGTAAACAAAATGAAGTTTTGAAAAAGATTAAAACAAGACTAGAAAGAGATCTCATAAAACATACCATGCTTTTCAAACTTTCCAATTTAGACTCCTTTTACCTCAATTTTATCGCATGTCTGCTTTTTGTTTAAAGTTACTTCTCCAATGGAATTTTAGAAGAAACAACTGTGACAAAGTTGATTGTTAAATGAAACATAAATGAGAATTTCTGTTAAGTCTCATGAGCCATCAATGATTAACCTTTGAACACTAAAACTTTCTTATGGGGAGGGTAAGAATGGTAATATTAGTAAAATGAAAATACTGCTAATGGAAAAAAAAAAAAACAATACAGCAAAATAAATTGATCAGATTCATAGATTGTACTACATTACTAAAGACAGTTTTAAAACACAGGATTTATTATTAATACACTAAAATTATATTCAATACAAAGGTAATTGTTAGGATACTGGTAATTATTCTCTATTTTTGCCCTTTTTATTTATTTACTAGTGATATATTTGTTGTTACCATTATGTGTGCCATTTTCTTTTGGATTCCAAGATGAATCTGTTTAGTGACTTCAGTTTTTTATTTCCTTGTTTAAACTTAGTAGTCGATTTCTTAGTGTTTCACCTAAGCCAGTTGAACTGCTGTTCGATATTGACCTAAAATGTGCTCCCTGCTGTTCTATTAGAAAACGTCTGAATTAAACTTATCTGTTAGACTGAACTAGATATGACAATTATATTCTGAACTATTATAACATGATTATTTTGATGAATAAGGTTAATGAAGACAACACTACTGTACTTCATTAAAGCTGGGTTCAATCCTTAAGTCTAATTATCCTGTGAGAGTGTGTGTGCATGTGTGTGTGGAAACATGTTCTCCAAGTGATCACTTAATTTTTGCCAGTTTACTCCTGTTTCCTGACACAATCCAAAAGCATCTTTATTAGGTTGGCTGGCAGCTCTAAATATGAGAAAGTGTGGGTGTTTATAAATGTGGCCAGCAATGGACTGGCATACTATCTGGTTCCTAACTTTTAAGTAAAGCTGTTGCCATGAGAGACTCTAGTTTCTTGCAACAGAACAAATGCATTTAGAAAACAGATGCACAGAATTAATAACAATTAAGCACTATAATTTACTTTCCTCTTCTGCATCACTACCTGCTAACTTATGTATATTCTTCATGTTTATGGAAAAATAAAAATTCTTTCTGATTTTCTGGTGCTTTTGTCTAAATATTCTACACACAATCATTGATGTGTTGTTATTAGTATTAAAATGAACTGAAAAATTTGCTTACTTAGTATAAAATCATACCATTCAAAGATTTATTATTAAATTACTATTATAATTTTTTTTGGTTATGGTAAGTAATCTGGTAATTACATTTTTTTTCTAACTTCATTTTATAAGGCAGTACTGAGCTACTCTGACACGCTGACACATTTGAACATGTCTCCTATTAATCTAAAGTGGACTGGCAGTGTAATAGGCAACCTGTAAAATCATGAAAGAAATGTATTGTTAAATATGCCCTGGCAAATTAAATAGTCATTTAATTGGCCAGCACACTAAATTAAAGCTTCAAAACTCTGGTCTAATCTGAAAATCAAAATCTACTGTGTAAATGATACTTCTATTAAAATAATATGAAACACAGCTTTGCAGATATCTCCCTCTATTCCGAAGAAATGGAAAATAGGGATAAGTCTAATGATAGTCATATCGTCCTAAATCCCAACCCACAGAATGCTGCAACAATGGTAGTAAAGGAGACTGAGATGTGTGCAGCTATTATAGATAAAGAGTTAAAACGCTACTCAACACAGTCTTCAAAAGTTAATTTTCTAGATATGTAATATTCAGAAACAGGATTATCCTACTATGCACTGCTTACATATCTGCTTTGTTCTTCTGATTATTTTTCTACTAAATACTCAAACTAAGAACATACAGAATAATTTAGTGTCCATTTGGAAGTTGAGTGTTAATGTATAATACTGCAGTTTTATCATCCGCACTAGTCTATGATGACTTAGAAATGCAACATCAGTAATTGGTAGATTTTATACTTTTATCTAGATGATTTCAAAAAGTTACAGTTGCTACAGCACACACATAGGTGAACTTCAACAGAAAAAGCTTTCATAGTTTTGAACTCTTTCATTTTCAACATTTCCTTAACAAAAATGGAATACAAATATGACATGCACCTTTTACTTTTTCAAGACCTCTGCTAAAACTAGTCTTATTGTGAGAAAAAAAAAATGCTTAATCAACATATTTTCACTCTTTGCATCTAACCACAAATAACAAAACCTACAATATAATTGCCCACATAAACGATAATGCTTAGAGTTCCCTGCAGTGAGGTTCTACATTTGTCTTACAGAAACAGAGAGCACAAATGTGCCACTAATGTCAGGTATAAAACAAACAGTTGACTTACTGGCAAAAACCATGAAAAAAACTTTTCTGTAGAAACTGTTTTTATTGAATATCTGGATTATTTTTAAAACACTTTCTTAAAATTTAATTAAGCACTAATAGGACATTGTAAACTTTAGTTTACTTCTGATATTGCACATTCAAAACAAAGAAATTCCAACTTTTTTTAAATCAGCTGTCGCTCTTTTAATAAATTGGGATCATCATTCCAGGGTGCCAAATGCGACACACTGTTACCACACTCCATACAAAGCTGAATGGGTTTACTAGCCAAAATACCCTCACAAAATCCAGTGCCTTCAAAATTTCTGACAGTATCTTATCCAACTCTACTGGCTTTCCACTATGGAGCTTCTTAACATCCAATGTTAACTCAACCATAGAAATTGATCCAGTTCCAACCAAGACTTTTGGAACTGCCTGCTATGTGTAAGGAGTATGTGCCATGGTTTGACAAATTCTCAAAGTGCCACTTCTTTCTCCTGACAGTATCGCAGTCTTAAAATATCATCTGTTTAGGTCAATATCTGCCCATAATAACTGACAATAGACTGGATAATATCCTATCTTTTCTGAGTAATCAAATGGTTAATGAGAGCCTCTAAGGCTATTTGAACTTAATTGTCAATGGCCCCACCAAAGCCCACCAACACATGAACATTCCCTCTTTCTCTGCCATTACCTCTCAGTCAAACCTGGATAATCTTCAAATATTGCACAGAAGGTCTTATTCTTCAACATGACAGCATTCCTTACTGATGGTGTCAACTAATGTGTTCTAAGATTGCTGCCGTAAAAGGAGCCATTAACCATAATGCCCCAGTTCCTTGGAGCTGTGTCCACTACTGCATAGATTCTATACAGACTGTATGCACTTTGCTCAATGTTCTAAGGAGAGGGTGCCGGACAAAGTAAAATCTATTAACGATTTCCAAGACTGTCTAAATTAAGTGAAGGAAAGAACTGCATGGACCAGAGACCTGGAGCAGGTCTAAGAGTTGCACACTGGCAAGCTCTTGGTGACCTGGTGTCACACATTGCCCAGCTGAGTTTAGTCAAAAATGTCATTTTGGGCCACCATGCGTGCTCACCACCCACAAGGTGGAGGGTAAGGGTTGGGTGCAATGACATTTGGGTGACAGACAAAAGACGGATGGACATTGGCAATTAAAAACAGAGGATGTTTTTATTTGACTATTAAAAAGAAAATGTAAACATGGCATCCCATTCAGGTAGTTAACTGATCATGAAAGTTGAAGGATTTCACATTTTTAGTTACTTCATGAAAAACTCAAGTTATTACATTTTTGATTAAAAAAAAATTGTAACAATGATGAATCATTTTCCAAAATACTAGTGATAACAATATGCTATTATATGAGCCTTTACAGTGTCATGTAGTTAGGATTTTGGTGGCTGAGTACCTTTCAAAGACAGCAGAGTCCAATTTAAGCGATGTAAAAATGACTTCAATTGATGTGTGTTAGTCTATGAGTAACTGTTGTTCAATTTTCTTAAACATAACATTTCTCAACATATACCTAAAACAGTAGTACAAAATTATTATCAAAAACAAAAACTATTAATACAAAATGGCCAATACCAACATAAAATCACTGTTATGAAAGGAGAAAAATAACTGAAATAAGTTGCCCATCTAGTTATTAATATTAGTTAAAACCCTTTAAGTCATTAGAATGATTTAAATAATTAGGATCTTGGAAGAGCAACTGATTTTAGTACAATGTGAAAACCAAATGTAAAAATTATCGTTAAGGTTTTAGTTCCAGTCTGAATACATACAAAAGCAAAAGTGACTCTTCTGGTATGGATAACCCGTAATCCAAGCTCAGTCTGTTATATGTCTTACCGCTAAGTAACACTTTGAGCAGAGTGCCAGCTGTAATTCTGCCCTCTGTGGCACAATCACCCACTTTCGTGCACCACAGAAAATGTATACTACAGCTCAGTCCTTGTTACTCCGATCTTCTACTTGCAGATCAAACACATCCTAAGTTTATATTAACTAGAGGAGCTGCACTTTTTCCATGTAATTAATAAGTACAAACACCGTTTATGTACAAGCTGATCACATTTCTTTACCATATTAACCTGTAGATAAGTAAATTCAGTCTAATACATATGTTTACATTGGGAAATTGCTTTACTCTTCTATTCTTTTCCAGAAAAGTGCCTTTTTATACTTATACTTTGTGTTTTATTTAATTTTTATATGTCATTTACAAATTTCACAGATTTACTAACTATACTGAAATCAATGTCATAAATATAAATCTGAAAATGTAGGATATTTCCAGAACTAATTCCACTGTTGACCTCATCCCATGTGGCGTAGTCCCCTCTTACTTGTACTCTGCCTTCTCAGAGAGGTACACAGAGAAGGAAAATGACCAAGAGAAACATGTAATCAGACAGAGGTCAAAACTGGGAGATTGAGTCAAAAAAAAGTACAGAACACAAGGCGGGAATCAGAAACCAAAAAAACAAAAACACAAAGCTAAATTTTGGGTGATCTAAAATAAACTAATAACAAGGGAAAAGGCATAGTGTGGTTAGAGGTTTGTGACAGAGGTTTTAAAAATAAAATCAGTGACTCAGACTCAATGTGTATTGGAGCATATGGCAGTGAAGCTGAGCATTCCTGGCATGAATGATGGGGAGACTGGCTAAATAACTTTTGCATATGAAAGATCAATGATTTGACCAAGTAGCCTCATTGACAATTTATGGGGTGTAATTAAGGCACCTGCACCCAAGATAATATAAAAGGGGCCTAAGATAGTGAGGGGTGGGGCTCAAAAGAAGCTATGGTCAAGAAAGGGAGAATCGGGAGTGTGAGCCACCACTGGGGTGAGGACGCCAATAAAAAGAACTGCACTCCAGGGGTGGATCATCCCCCACTGAACACTATGGTAGAGTTGGGAATGACTGGGTGGACTCCTAGTAATCCTGCAGACGCTGATGAGAGTGCATGGAAGAAAAAGGTCCAGTGCCGAGAGTACTGACAGATGCCAAAGGATGGTAGTTGGAACAAGAGATGGAGAGAGGGACCATGGCTATTGGTGTCTCCGTCTGATTACGAGAGCCAAAGGGTAAGCTGTGGAGATGAAGGGAGAAAGATGCACTGGGCAGGTAGAAAAGGACAAAAAAAGACACCTAATGTCTACATGGTTTGATTATTAGATTGTAACAGTTAAAGAATGTATTTATTGCTGGTTTTAATCTCCATGATAGCACTGATATTATCAAGGGTATTTTATTTATTTATTTTATTCATTTTTTTAACTTGCATTTTACTTTGTTTTTGGAATGCTATTTTGTTTGAAAATAAAAGGCACTGCACATTGTTGCAGCCACTGTTGTTTATGTGTGTCCTCATTTCCCAGTTCATCTCAGTTTCATGGTATAACTTTTCCCGGGTTCAAGGAAGTAATGCCAGCTGCTGGCAAATGGGCACTACACACAGAGTATTGTGTTTTAATTAAAACTCGGATGCCATGGCATCATTTTGGATGACCTTTAAACTGCTCAGCAATTCAGATGTCAGCAGCACCATATATTACCGCTGAATGGTAGGATATTCCCATGGATATTGGAAATGCAAATCACATAAAATAGTGGTGCTCATTGGGAATCAGGATAGTTTTGCAGTAAACAAAAATAACTACCATACCATACCATGCTCTTTGTCACTTGTCAGTTAACCAGCTTGACCCAGTTTAGGAGGTTACCTCTAATGACTACAGTTTCTAGTTTCAAAATTAATCTTCGGTGTGGGACCGACCAAAGGCTTTTTGAAATTCTAAGCAAATTATGTCATATGCTTAGTTTACGTCGATTACTCCAGTTGCCTGTTCAAAAAAATATCAAAGCTTTGTTTGTCAGGACCTTTCCCTTATAAATCCATTCTGCCTGTTATTCAGTATTTTATTTTCATATAGGTAATTTTTTTACTTATTTCTTATTATCCCCTCTGGGATAAATACAGTCTAAATTATGCCTATTTTAATTCTGCAATTTTGCATGGTACAGAAGTAAGACTTACTGGTCTATAATTACCAGGATCCATTTTGCCTCCCTTCTTGAAGACTGGAGTCACATTTGCAACTTTCTAGTCCACAGGTATTTCTCCTTTCTCAAGTGACTGTTCAAATATGTATAATAAGGGTTAATAAAAGATGTCTTTAATTTCTTTCAATACAACTGATAACATCCTATCCAAGACTTTTAATAGTCTTCAATGGATGAAGAGCTTAAACTACATCTGACACTTCTAACTCTTCTCTTTTAAAATCTAGAGACTCTGAGCATGTTTTTTACTTTTGCACAGGGATCTCCATTTGTTTCTTCCTTTACAAATACTTGAGTGAAATATTTATTTAGTTCATTTGCTATCATCTTTACATTTTGGATTTTCTCCTTTTGCGTCCCTGAGGTTTCCCTGAATTTTCTTATATCATCGTTTTACTGGAGTAGTACTCAAAAAATTGCTAGCTGCCTGTTTTGACTTCACTAATACTAACTTGGTTTTTCTTTTAACCCTTTAAAAGATTTTTTGATCTATTGTTGTAGTCTTCAGTATTCAGTCAGAATTATTTGGGTGTCATTTAATTTTCTTGTATCTTTTCAGTTTTACTTTTTCATAATGCCCTTGTTTCTCCATTTCAGGTGATATTTATTAGTCATGTTTTTGTGGGTTTGGGAATAACCTTATTTTAATCATATGCATTAAATGCCAAAAGAAGAAACATTAACACAACAATATTTTCTAGAGCAATAATATGTATGAAGCAACTTGCTAGTTTTTTTATGAAGAAAGTCATACCTGGTGGAAATGAAGCTTTATTTTTAATGAAGGCACAGATAGAAAACATGCAGTATGAATGTTACTGCAAATACATTAATTCAATTAAAAATAGTATCATGAATGAATTAAAATTATTAGATTATTCCTGTAGGTGTTACAAGGAACATTGTTTTGCAATGCCAAAGGAATGTAAGCCTACCATTAAAGAACATTGTTTATTAGAATAAAACATTCTTTCATACAAAGATTCCCAAGTCTGGAACTGAGGCAGATCTCCAAGAAGCCTTCACAGTTTGGTTTGCCATTACATTGGCTTGTGTAATAAAATATATTTTATTGTTTTGGACAAAAAGATGGTGTTACTTTATTTCATACTGTAGGGCTCAGGATCACATTATTTTGGCCAGTGCATAATCTACCTTTAAGAATCCATTCCATTTAGTACAATTTAATCTGATTCCAGCAACATATAAAACTGTAGTCATACATTCTTCTCCATTACTGAATGAACTTTAAATGCTCATTATAAAGTAATCTTACTTAATATTTGTGGAATTAATTCAGATGAACAAATAGGGAAAATATAAGCTTCCTCAAATATCACAGAGGTCAATACTTATGAAGAAAATAATGTCCAGTAACATGCAGGTGCAATAATCAGTTTGCAATAAAAGGACTGTGTACTACTCATAAATGATTATTATTTGCCTTAAAAATAAGCAAAAAACACAACATAGGCTAACTAAAAAAGCTATCAATTTGAAACAGAGAGGGAGAGAGAAAAAAAAGTAAACAAGCCACAAGCACATAGCGAGCTGAACTACCTCTCACCCAAGCATGAAGGCTTTCCCAGATGCTGTCCCAAGGGATGTAAACTCACTAAATAATGTAGGCAAACTACAAAGGCCTGCCTCTAAAATAGGTGTGTGATAAACTAAGAAGAAATTGGCTGGCATGTCCCCAGTGAAGTTCCTTTCTCCAGGTCAAAAAAAAAAAACACCTGCATCCCGTATATAAAATCAAAATAATAATAAAAAAAAGGACACGCAAAAATCCAAATCGGTTTCACTGTGTATAATACTTCCTTACGCCCTTATTCATTCAATTATAAAAAGTAAGGTGTAAGCGAAAAACTGAGTGTGAGAGGAATTTGTGTGACCTCAGAGAGCTGCTGGTAAAACGATCAGTGATCATGAAAGCTTAAAATGGGCACTGCTCAAGACCTCAAATATGGCTTTTGTTGACAGGTGAAAGGAATTCCTTTCTTAGAAGAAACCATGTGAAAATATGTATTAAGTTGATATGTGCAGCTGGGGTCACTTGCTACAGATTGACACCTAACCTTCTTACAAATGGTGGAGAAGTTTCACAATGGTCATTCTATGTAATTTTAAAAGGTCAAACATAAACCAATTAAAACTCTTAATATTACTAAAGTGTTTTCAGTTCAACTGTAGCTATCATTTACAAAAGGGAAAGGGAGAATAGTTATACTCACTGACAGATCATATTCTGAAACCTTCTCTGCAACATCTAGTTTGGTATATTTAAAAAAAGACCTTAAAATGTTCAAAGATCAGATTCAGAAGGAGCACCATGGATTTGATTATTCATCTTTGACAGATATTTCAAAGGTTGTAAAACTTTGCCAATCCTGTGTACATACTGTATGTTTGGTATTACCACATAAAGCAAAATGGACTAAGTAAGTTTGTGTCTCAATCAATCAATGATATCAATATATATGTAAGCACTGAAAAATATGCAACAACAAAAAAATTAAGCACTGTACAAGCCAGACCAAAACGAAGTATAAAAAATATATTTAATACATATATACTTAATGGCAAGCAGACATGCTAAAATTTGTGCTTCAAAATTTACACTAGGAGGTGGCGCAGAGGAGGCACTGTTGCTCATCAGTAAGGACACCATTGTTTGTAGCTCAGGTCCTCCCTGCATGGAGTTTGTTTGTTCTCCTTCTGTTTGCTTGGGTTTCTGTTTTCCAGTTTCCTCCCATAGTCCAAAGCCAAGTAGGTTAGTTGGAAAGGCAATACTAAATTTGCCCTAGTGGGTGAATGGGATTTGTGTTCTCCCTGTGATGGACTGGCACTCTGTCCCGGGTTTGCAGACCCCCATGACCCTGTTCAGGACTAAGAGGGTTAGAAAATGACTGACTGACTTTACACTAAGCTGTCAAGGCTAAATTGAACTTCTTAAGAAATTAAAACATGAGTTTCTGGGTGCAGAACTAGAAGAATGAGACCCTCGTTTTGTGAGTTACACGTAGATCCGCCATCTCACAAATATGCTGCAGTTGCCTACTGATAACATTATTTATCAAGTTAAGGGACATCATCCCCGTAACCCACAGATACACAAGTGCTTTTTTGGTGATAGCAGAAAACTCGCCACATTTAACTTATGGACAAACCTATGAAAAAATGTCAATTCTTTCCTATATAAAATACTGTATGTTTCAAAACCAGTCTCAAACCAGTCAGTTCACATTTAATGTTTTATGTTGTTTTGGTTATGACTTATGTGTTTAATGACAAAATCAAAAATGTGTTTTCAAAAAGTTTGCAGACCCTTTGCGGTGGCACTCTAATTTGTGATCAGGTGCATCCTGTTTACTTTAATTATCCTGGGAAATGTGTCTAGATCTTGATTGGTTATCCACCTGTGGCAAACTAAAATTTCTGAAGTCAGTATGCAATCTTGGGGTGGTGACTGATGATAAGCTATCATAATCTGAACGAATTTCAATTGTCTGCACATATGCAGATTCATTTTGTATAACATAATTAGACCTTATCTGACTGAGTATGCAAAACAACGGTTCACCAACAAAAGCGCGATAGACATATGAGCCCCGACAAAACCGCGACGGACAAATGAGCGCCTACAAACCCGTTAACTGGTTTTCGACAAATACGCGCCGACAAAATCGCGAGACAGGCCAAGAGAGTGGGACGTGTATGTGCGCATTATGTACACATTATGTGCTAGGTTATAACTGTTATAACTGCTGATGGCATGACGCAAACAAATAACTCAGTCGAGGGTTGTCATAACGCATCGTATGCAAAGCGGAATTACTAGCAGTCAGGCAGACAGCAAGTAAAAATACACTCAACTATCAAGACGTCTTGCTGCAATTCTTCCTACATATGCAGGGCGTGATCTTAAGGACTATCTGCGTGCCGTCTCATAATATTGACTTCTAAAATAAACATTATTATATATGCTTTAAACTAGTAATTCATATTTAATGAAACATTCGCGATTTTGTCTGTGCGATATTGACACAGCGTTTTAATCGACGCTATTTTGTCAGCACTCATATGTCTATCGCGCAAATGTCGGGTCACAAAAACAACTTGTGGTCCAGGCTTTGGTCTTATCAAATCTGGATTCCTGCAACTCATTACTAGCAGGAGGTCCATGTGCAATCAAGTCACTGCAGATGGTCCAAAATGCTGCTGTCTGTCTTGTCTTCAGCCAATATAATTGAGCTAATGTCACTTCTCACTTCAAGTTCGTATATTGGCTCCCTGTAGCGCACGGATCTAGTTTAAATCATTGATCTTGCCTACAGAGTAGTCAATGTGTCAGCATTTGCGTATATGGAGACATTGGTGAGTTGCTATGTTCCTTCTCATCCACTCAGGCCTGCTGGTGAACAATGTCTAGTGATGCCAACTCTCTGTGGTATCAAATCTCAATCCAGACTCTATTCACATGTAGCTCCTAGATGGTGGAACAACCCGCCCACTTCCATCCAATCTTCTGACTTCCGCAGCGTGTTTAGTAAGCAACTGAAAACTCTATTGTTCTGTGAATATTTGTCAAATAATTTTTTTATCTGTTATATTGTTATTGTTATACCTGTTTTTATCTGTTAATTTCTTAACTGGTCATTTTTTTGTTATGCTAACTTTATAGCTCTTCACTTGTGGTGATGAACTTTTGCACCCTATCCTGCAACAGAAGGGTCTACTGAGCAAATAAATGTAAATGTAATATTTCATATTATTGTGAGAAAATATACAAGGTTTTGGATTCTATAGAGAAACTATGTATATGCATGTCTGTATGCTGCTGATCTTTAATCTTTAATGTGTTTTGAGAACATGTTAAGGAAAATTGAATATCATATTGTTTATTCTGATATTAGTTTTCTCACATCAGGTGAGAAACAGCAGAATGGGGAACTCATGAGGAGGAAATGAATCATGAAAAAGCAAAATTTGCTTATGGTAGTTCATTTGCAATGTTTACTTAAAACGTATTATTTGTTCACAGGTCTAAACAGTCTTTGCTTTGAATTTCTTTTTGGTTTGTTGTGTGGTGATTTGGCAATTCTGACATAAAATATTAAACTGGTGCAGTTTGAGATTTTACAGAAACAGTGAACAGTGACACATTCACAAATACTCACAATTGAGAATTGAAGGAGAATACATACGTTATAGTAAACACTATTTTTCATATGTTGTCTTGTTTGGATCTAGTTTGGGAATGATTCTAATTTATTTTAATTTTCCCATTTATTATTTATGTGCCACAAATCCCAGGTCGCATGACTGCTGTCTGTAATGTCACCAAAACTTCCAGTATAAAAATGGTTACAGTGCAAGTCAAGACAACCCTTTGGTTGGATACAAAACAACAATCTTTTGTGTAAGATAGTTTCAGTTCTAAGTAGGCTAAGTACTAAGTTTTGATCTACTTTTTGACTTTGATTTTGTTTGCCCCTGTGCTTTGGTCGCTTGTGGTATTTATGACCTCTCATTTTAGACCTTTTTAAGGCACTGGCTAAGACTCTGGTTCACATTAATATCTCCTGGTCCTTCATCATTCACAATAATTCTAGAGACTCTGTCTCAACACAGCTTTACTAACCTGAACACACAATGCCAGAGGTTAAACTATTTTTTTGTTTCCCGCAGGATCAAATTTGCTTTTTATAAAGTTAGCTTTCAAGTGCAAACAGAGCGATAGACTCCCAGAGAGAGAGAGAGGTGAGGAGCACCCACTGATACCGCGCATTGCCGCACCCACCACACAATAAACCAACTCAGGGTCCCAGATTAGGACCCAAGTGCAGCCATGCAACTGGTGACCTCAGCACCACGCTAGTTCAGATGGAGTGGAACCAGTGTGAGGTTTTTTATGGTGGCTGGATGGACTTCCAGGGTATATCAAAAATGTACTTAGTAATTTGGATACTGTATAGGGAGAAGTTTTGCTTGGGTTAAAAATGCTGAAATCAAACAGACAACAATTATCCTAGAGTGCTCAAGGAGGTTTGTGAATACATACTGTATATACTGTAAACCCTTCAAACATGAAAGACAGGGGATCAGATTAAAAGAAGTAGGAATTCAAAGTATATTGTTTAGTAAGGTGCAGAGTTGCATTAAACGCTGGAATTAAAGGGTTATGATCTGATGATCTTTTTTGAAATAAGCAATATTAAAAATTGTGCCCTCAGGGTTATATGCTTGACCAAACTCAATATGTGAAGCATCAAACAAAATCAGTAGAACATACCCAAAAGAGATGGGCCCTAAAGTCTAAATAAAAGTAGCACTCTCAAATGGTTTTGTTTTATAATTCACAAAATGGAATGGCAATTGCCATATGACAACAGCCTTAATTTTATTATGTCCATGATGTCACTGCAGAGGCATGCCCCCTGGCAATGACAGTGCCATAGCAACAATGCCATAAACAGCATCCCTGTTTATACCTACTGAGGTAACCTCCGATCCAGAGGGACAGTACATTACAGTGGCTGGGAAAGTGAATGGAACTAAATTAATCTTGGCTAACATGCAGCATCTCTTTAAATTCTACTATGAATACTCTTGAGATCATAATGTTGGGAGTAATTTTGCAATAGACCATCTCCTACTATAGATATAATGTCTAAGATATCCAGGATATTTGCACATTATATCAAGGAGAATATGTTGCATGACCCATGGAGGTTTCTTTACCCATATTAAAAACAATACTTTTTTCCTTTCTTCAGTACATCCTGTCTATTTACAAATCCATGACAATGCATATTAATTCTTATGAATTTCATACCATTATTACTTCAGACCATATTGTTCTTGTCTTGAAGCTTAGAATTTTAACCAGCACAATTCCAATGTGCAACTAGTGACCCAGCCCTTTATTAGTAGCAGATAAACAATTTCAACATTAATTGATTTTTTTTTTTATTTTGTTGAAAATAATGATCCTCCAGCGATTTCAGGTAGAATGCTTTGGAGAACACTTAAGTCACACTTAAGGGAATAAATAATTTCTTAAGCTTCATGGAAAAATAAATTACAAAACAGAAAGCCATCAGAATTAATTACTTGTGTCTGTAAAATTGATGATGATATGCAAAATCCCACAACTAGGCTGTATAATAAAAACAAGAACTGCACACAGAATTAATCTTTTTGACTGCAACAGAAACAGAGCAACTTACACTTAAGGCACAACACTCTTATTATAAGCATAAGACAAGGCTAATAAATTTTTGGACCAGTAACTTTATAAAAAGGAGTAGAATTTAAATCCCTGCACATTAAAGAATAAGTATATTTAAGAAACTATAATGTTATACACATCAAAAAGTATTGAAAGCGAGGCTCTTAACAAGGAATTTCTTAAACTAGAACAAACATTATAATATTAGAACAATCTAGACGAGAACAGGCCATCCAGACCAAAAAAGCTCACAAGTCCTATTAATTTACTTCATCTAAAATAACATCAAGCCTAGTTTTGAAAGCCTCTAAAGTCCTACTGTCTACCACACTACTTGGTAGCTTATTCAATTTAAATTTATTACATAAACTTGAAATGTCACTGCTAGATGTACGCAGTATAGTCCAATGTTAGGTATACTTAAGTAAGCAAAATAAGAAAGCCTTCTACCCAAAACATGATGTCAGGTGTTAATCACAGTCTTTCCTAAAAATAAATCTACTACAATATGTATCCTACAGACAATCCTCATTACTAACCAATGATGTTAAGATTTTGGTGAACCAAGAAAGTAGAGGCCCCAATGCAATTACTTGCGACTCAGGACTAATTTTCAGTATTGCGGGTGGGAACGGAAAGTCAACACCTATGTGTGGGTGGGAGCTAGAGTCAGGGAATTAAAATTAAATTGAGAACAGAACATACATTCTTTCTGTAATGTGACCACCAGGTGGGGGACAGCTCCCTAAACACTCACAGATTAAACATCATACGGGAATTTCCCCAAATCTTCATTTTCTGTTTTTTCACAAGATACAGTATACATATTACTCAAAAAAATTAAAGGAACACTTTTTAATAAGAGTATAGCATCAAGTCAATGAAACTTCTGGGATATTGATCTGGTCAGTTAAGTAGCAGAGGGAGTTGTTAATCAGTTTCACCTGCTTTGGTGTTAATGAAATTATCAACAGGTGCACTAGAGGGGCAATAATGAGATGCCCCCCAAAACAGGAATGGTTTAACAGGTGAAAGCCCCTGACATTTTTCCCTCCTCAACTTTTCTGCCTGTTTTTTTACTAGTTTGGCATTTGGCTATGGTCAGTGTCACTACTGGTAGCATGAGGCGACACTTGGACCCTACTGAGGTTGCAGAGGTAGTCCAGCTTCTCCAGGATGGCACATCAATATGTGCCATTGCCAGAAGGTTTGCTGTGTCTCCCAGCACAGTCTCAAGGACATGGAGGAAATTCCAGGAGACAGGCAGTTAGTCTTGGAGAATTGGACAGGGCTATAGAAGGTCCTTAACCCTTCAGCAGGACTGGTATCTGCTCCTTTGGGCAAGGAGGAACAGGATGAGCACTGCTAGAGCCCTACAAAAAGGAGGCCAATGGTGGGAATGTTTCTGACCAAAAAATCAGAAACAGATTTCATGAGGGTGGCCTGAGGGCCCAATGTTCTCTAGTGGGCCCTGTGCTCACTGCCTGGCACCATGGAGATCAATTGGCATTTGCCATAGAATACCAGAATTGGCAGGTCCACCACTGGCGCTGTGCTTTTCACAGATGAGAGCAGGTTCACCCTGAATACATGTGGCAGACGTGAAAGGATCTGGAGAAGCAGTGGAGAACATTATGTTGCCTGTAACATCATTCATCATGACTGGTTTGGTAGTGGGTCAATGATGGTTTGGGGAGGCATATCCAGGGAGGGATGCACAGACCTTTACAGGCTAACAATGTCACCTTGACTGCCATTAGGTATCGGGATGAAATCCTTGGACCCATTGTCAGACCCTATGCTGATGCAGTGGGTCCTGGGCTCCTCCTGGTGTATGACAATGCCCGGCCTCATGTGGTGAGAGTATGCAGTCAGTTCCTGGAGGATGAAGGAATTGATACCATTGACTGGCCCACATGCTCGCCTGACCTAAATCCAATAGAACACCTCTGAGACATTATGTTTCGATTCATCCAACGTCACTAGATTGCACCTTAGGCTGTCCAGGAGCTCACTGATGCCCTGATCCAGATCTGAGAGGAGATCCCCCAGGACAACATCCATCATCTCATTAGGAGCATGCCCTGACATTGTCAGGCATGCATACAATCATGTGGGGGCCATACAAACTACCGAGTACGATTTTGAGTTGCTGCAATGAAATTTCAGCAAAATGAACTAGTCTGCCGCATCAAGGCTGTGTGCAGCCTTTTCAAGTTTGCAGAGCCCGGATATAGCCTCACAGTAGTGGAAAAAGCATTAAAAGAGGAGAGTACAAGATTGAAAAACTCAGTAAAGAGAAGTCTAACATTTGGCAGTCATAATTGATTGTTATCAATGGCGGTTGCAACCAAGTGCCGTTTGCTTGCTGCGAGAAATGTCCTAACTTACAGTGGTCACAAGTCAAGTACCACAGGTTTAAAATGCCACACATGTGCAGCAGCGAAAGGTCAAGCTAAAGTGATATTCTTGCCAAACTTGTCAAAAGTAGCAACTAATGCTAAAAGCAAAGCACAGGATAAATAAGCAGATTTTGTTGGCAAAGATATTGTACTTTACAACAGGGCTACATTCATCTTGAGCAATTCTTTGACATGGCAGCCAAAATTGGAAAGTTTGAAATTTAAAGAGAGTCTGCCCCATCTGATGACTGTATTTTGGCATGTGGCAGAAAAAGCCAAAAACTGAGAAAGGATATTGTACATGACATGCCATAGACTGACAGTAATTGGGTGTGTTGTCACAACTGATATTTGGAACAAAAACTGAGGAAACATCTTTCATACCTGCTACTATTCATTATTTTAATGAGAGCTACAATGTTGTGTCAAGGGTGCTTTTTGCGACCTTGTTTGAAACAAGCACGATTAAAACAGGTGAAAACAGTACTTTATTGTTTGAAAAACCTAAAAGTTTTCATAACTGAACGTTACTGACTGAGGAGCAAACACGATTACTACTTTGCATGGGTACACCAGATTAAACTGTAATGGCAACATTCTTAACACTGTTCTCTCAAGTATTTTAAACATCCTGGACAACAAGGCAAACTTACAAGGTCACTTGAACAGTCTGTGGAGGAAAGATATAGTATTGAATTCAGTGCATAGAAATTTGATGATTGACTGCATCAACAAAAAGCTAATCACAACTATGGCTTCTTTTCTGAAACCATGATGTGATGACTGAATTACAATCAGATATTCCGACTTCTTAAAAGAATTTGTCAACAAACTGTTCACCACCAACTCTTATCCACATCTACAAAGAAGCAACATTTCTCAGCCCAAAGCTTCTGTTTCTGTATCTTTTATTTAAGATGATCGCAAAGGTGCGGGCATAAGAAGAGATCTGTAATAATCACAATTTAATGCAGTTACACTAAATCAAAGGGTGCAGCGACGTTTACTAGACAGCTACTAGTAATGCCCTCTCTCCTCACAGAGCTTGCAAGCAGATGAGGAGATGCCAGTAAGTTCACAGTGCTTTGCTTGGTTATATTGTACTTGTATTGATAAGCTAAAAGTACTGTGAGAAAGTGAGGAGTGTTTGTTAATCTACCAGTAATACAGTGACTAGAAAGGTGTATATTTTAAGCAAAACTTGTATGTGTGACTTAGACAGCACCTGTGTACCTACCTTTCATGTCTGTTCTAACTTTTTTGTAAAATGAATAGCAATTATTAACAAAGATTGTACTTTATTTCAATATACAATAGTAAGCAGTTGGTTACTTACAAAGCTTTAACAAAACATGTTGCTTATACACTGCTCTTTTTATTCCTTTCTGTGAAAGATATGTGTGGACTTGTACTCAGAAATTATTATTTAAGTCTAATTGGAAAACCTGTATTATATTCTGATGAAGTGGACTCATCGCAAAAAGTCTGAAAAGTGCAACTGGGCCAATGAGGGGAAACCTTCAGCCACCTCCTTATCATTTTAAACAGACTTATCAACCATACATTACTTTTTTCCTTAACGGAAGCAATGTGTTTCTGCAGACAGGAGCAAGATAAAACCATTAGGTTAGGATGCAGGAATACACAGGACAAATGAAGCCAAGTGTATGTGGGAGCAACGGGTGGGAACGCACGGGATGGAGTACTGCAGGAGTAGGCAGACGTGGGTTTAAAAAATCAGTCCCACACAGATCTCTACAAAAATGTCCTTTCATCTATAACTTAAACTGATCAAAATTGATTATAAAATCAATGCAAAATACTATAAAATCTTAACATTCAATGTAAAATATTTTTCTGCAGCCATTGAACTTCTCAATTTCCTGCCACTTCTTTATGCTAGAAAAACCACTGTTAGAACTTCTTTTTATTGTAATATGAAACTTTGTGCTAGGATCCTGCTTATAAGCATGTATTAAGCTATGATACTCTAGGCCAGGAGCATCTGTCTATGTGAATAATATAAACTTTCAAAATTTTGCTTTAGAGCATGGTTTCAGATATGGGGAAATTTGGCTTTTTACAGAAGCCATTTATGGTATGTTAGTTTATATTAATAATTTCCATTCATCATTATCTAGTTTATTAAAAATAGTACAGGAGCTGAACAGAATTTCTCAGATTGAGATTAATTTAAATTAAAATGTATTATTCAAAATCAGTGCTCTTGCAGTTCATCTTGAATTTGCTTCATTTTCTTTAAATGTCTTCATCCAGCAGGGGCACTTGCTTCACTCGGAATTCAGTTCTTTTAAAGAATAATAATTTGTTTTTAAGCAGTAAAATGTGCCTTCCCCATCCTTTGGTGATTAGAGGAATACAACTCTATAAAAACTAAAATGAGGAACTGCGCTTAAGCCTTATTTCCTTCTATTGTTAATCACTTACAGTCATTTAAAAAAATGATTTTCCAGAAAAAGCTGATGACTTCTTTTAAAAATCTGCTTTTTCTGATGATTATACCAAACCATTCACTGTAAGATGAAATCACGACTCAGAACAGAGAAGAAAAAAGCAAAGTACATGTCTCATTGTGAAAGGGCAATCTACTTTTTTGCAAGGAGGTAGTGTTTTCCTTCATGTGTGTGAGCATCTTATTCCTTCAGACATACTCTTTATTTCTATACTATTTTTAACTTTAACACTGCAACATATCAATCATTGCCATAGAAAAAAATATAATTATTATATTCACCTTTTCAAACCTTGGTAATATTTCAAAACATAACTATTATAACTCTAATCTTAGGAGGAATGCATCCACTGCTATACACTTTTGTAACTCAGATCCTGGCAACCAAATAATGTACCAACTCTCCAAACTTTATAATACTGTGGTAGTATGCTCACTAATCTCTGATGGCAACACTGTCTCATAACAGTTCAAATATCCAGAAAATGATGGAAATCACAATCCAAAATGAAGCACAAAATGGAGGTGTGGCAATGTCATAAATAAAACAATAAAATATCTTCACAATAAAGTAAAAAAAATACTCTTAAGGCTTCTAAGATGCATAAATCATGGTATACTCTAATGCAATAATAAAGTTCAATGCAGCATTTCAACACTTTACCGCTCATTTTCACCATAGATGACACAAGGCAGATTTTCGAAAAGGAACCTTCATCCAGAATTTCAGATAAAGAACAGAGCTCATCTATTAGCAAAATATATTCCTCATCAATCTATGCAATACATGGTGTAATTCAACTAAGAATTATACTACAAACACTTATCTTGACTGAGGTTAACTAAAATGTGCAGAGGCCAAAACATTACTTGTGAATAATGTTCTCTGGTACCTATGTCTGTTAGTAATGTGTTTAGAAACTGCTAACAGACTCAGGCTATCCTTTGGAAACTCTTCTCCTGCCTGTCAGAAATTGAAACCACACTTACTCCTGATCTAATTAGCATTATGAATATGACCACATGGGATAATACTGCCTACTAAAAAATCTGTACTTGTTGCTTTATCTTATTCAGTTGTCTAAATTCTAATCCACCCTCCATAACAGAGTGGAAAAAGTATGTGCTATTATATATAAAGTTAAAAAAAACAAAGTTTTCATTCAGGAGCTGTCTAAAGCTCCTTGAGAATTTGCCTTTGTTTTTGTTCATCTTTCAGATTCTTCACTATGTATGAGTGTCAGCTACATATTCAGTTATCCAATTCCATAGCACTTCAGGTTTTTTTGGGATGGTATTGAAGGTGATTTTGATATGAACTATTACTTATTATATAGTCAATTATTTTGTTAAAATTGTTAACTGTTAAAATGTGATCTTATCAAATTAATAAATGAGAAGTATGTTACCATTAGCACATATAATCTGGAAAAATGATATTCACTGTCATTCATATGATTATGGCACTCAGCTATATTAATTAAGTTTGTATGAAAATGGATGGATGGATCAATAAATTCTTTTGTGAGATGAAGCCTTGAATGAGTGAAAATTACTTTTCTTTAAGGTTAGAGGGAATGCGAGAAGTAAAGGTGGGGGGTCCTTTAAAACAAATAATTATTAAAAACATAGTTATAAATTACTTGGTACCCACTACAGAGTTTGCAAAGGAAATATTGTAGCAGTGTTTAGTAAGCTCTTTATGTGCAGGACTGAAATATGACTGTCAATAAGTGTTTTACTGGCATGATGAGATCAGTGTATGGCATCAGATTAGGCAGGCATACATGCTTGACTGGCAGTAGCCCACAGACAAAGATGGAGAGAACTTTGTGAAAATCATTAGGGTTTTAAAAAAGAGAGCAGAGACAAATAAATTAACAGGATCCCTACACAGTCATTAGGTTTTGCAAGTATAGCTCATCATCTCAGTGATGATGAACATTGTGTGTGTGTGTGTGGCAACTGAGAACAACGTAAAACAGCTTTGTTATTTTTCCAATTTGTATCAGTGTGATTTTACATACTTATAATTCCCTAAGGGAAAAGTGTCTTTTCACAGGACCTTTAAAGTTCAGAGCACAGGGTCAGACTATGTAATTTTCAGGTTAAATGCCTTACTCAAGGGCCCAACAGAGTAGGATCCCTTCTCGCAGTAATGAAATTTGAACTGGCAACCATTTGAAGGCACTTCCTGTGACCCATAAAAATGTTAATGTAAAACTGTCTGTCTCATTAGGCTCTTAAACTGTAATGTTGCTGCATGCTGTTCTTTAATAAACAAAACTGTTATTGGGATAAACCTGTGGCAGTGCTAATGAAAGGATTCAATTCCCAGCAGCCACTAGGATTGCAGAGGGGTGGATGGAAGATCACTGCCCACTGTAAAGGATGTTAGTGTTCAGAGGGAAACAGTTGGAGAAGAGCTGCTGTGGTCTTTGATACATAGCACCTGAAAGCATATATGGCATTTCCACAAGATGTGTGTGAGGTTTTTGTTTGCCGTCTGCCTAACAGTGTATAATGTGATTAATCTACTTAAAATATTGTGACTTCTGAGGCCAAGACACTGAAATGATTTTTGGGCTGTCTGTAGGATATCTGACGTATTGGAGCTGGCTAGGGCAGCAACATAAAAATATGGGCCAAGCAACAGGGTTTAAGAGGCTGGACAGCACATACTTATTTATAAATACTTTAGAGGTATCTCTCTGCTGATGAAATCTATTGGCATGGGTGCGTGACTGCTGGCAGGCCTTGGATAGGATCTTGGCTTTGGATCGGCTCACAGAAAGTAAAAATGGGAAAGTGAAAGAGGAAAGTGTGACAGATGGCATTACCACTGAAACCAGTTGAGCTGTGTGAGGAAGAGCCGTCGGTGTGCATGCAGGGTGAAGCAGCCAGGTGCTGTACAATAGCAGAGTGGCATTACAGCGTGGAAGAGCAAGAAGACAGAGAATTCATCTGTGAAGAAAGCAACTAATGCCACTGTTGCTAGAGTGCTAATGCTAATGCTCTGTTCGCTTACAACTACAGGTCGAAAATATATCAATATTGTAACTGTTAACATTCTCCATATTAATTTAATTGTACATTTTGTAATACCAGAGTAAAATATCAGTCTTCAACCAACAGGACCCCCTGATTACCACAGAGTTTTTCTCATACTGGTTAGGCATTCTTTAAATGAGTAGTAGTTCTGTAAACAGTAAGAAAATAATGGCAAGTCTCATCTCAATGAGCTAAACCTTTAATTTGGTCAGGTCTACCTAAAATGCATTTGTTAATGTAGAGCAGCGGTTCTCAAACTTCTTTAGAATTTCTTGTGTAGAGGTCCCTTTAAAAATTGTTTGATGGCTCGTGGACACTTTTAATAAAAATTAAAAAATCTACATTATTTTTAAGAAAATTGGGGGTGCCAAATACTTTGCACAAGTGTGCCACATACCCACTGCGTGGCACTGCATAGGTACAGGCTGCTGTAAATAAAACATTTTTTGACAATTATTTATTCAGAAAATATTATGTACATCTTAGTTATTAAATTTAATTTAAAATTTTAATGGGATGGATGCATCTACTTTGCCTTAACCAGTTCTTCTATGTTTGGTTTGGAAAAAAAGATTGCTTGTACAGACATTTTAACCTTGTCTATCTGTCAATCAGTTTTTATTTTTTGTTCCGTATCACAATAAAATTCAGAAATATGTTGTGTTCAAGTCATGTCAATAAATAAATACGGGTGTTTACTCTCAGCGGGCGATTGTTTTCCTAGAGTTCGGGTAGTATGAAGTTCCTAAGCTTAAGTATTTTTCCTATTTCTTTTTAGCAACAAAACACTATTTCACAAGAAGAATTTGGATCTTATCTAATTCTATCCACTATTAGATGTTGTTCTGCTTCAATAAGACCTTAAAATTATATTGAAATCAAAATCAATGGAACGACCAGATCATCAAGACTCTTTTCTTCATTGTCGATTTTTTAAACCGCCTCTTAGCAATCACTTTATTTTGAATTGTCTCATTATGAACACTTTTACTTTATTTGTGTTGAGCGGGCAATTTCACCACTTAAAAACATAAAAAATGTAAAATATGTTGTTTGTTGATTATCTGTATCCACCTTTAGAGCTCTTATTTGCTTCTAAAATATATGAAAATTATTCGTGAGTATTTTGATTCTACGAAAGAATCGATAATTTTTGATTATAATAAAAATAATAAGGGCTGGTTTTTGCTGAGCGATAATGGTGGAAAAACAATGCGGTGGCAGCGAATAACGGAACAGCAGATTAGTGGTCGGGTTTAGGTGGTGGAGGTAACGACGGAGCAGAGTCACTTACTTCCCCTCGGATGATAAAGGTTAATAATTATAAAAATATAAATAGTAAAAATATGCAATCTTTTCTCATGGTCCCACCGAAACTGCTTCACAGTCCCTTAGGGGACCGTGGACCCCAGTTTGAGATCCGCTGATGTAGAGGAAGGTGATTTTATTACATTTTATTTCTGTGCTTTACATTGTTACAAGGATTACAGGCAATATTTTACG